>NC_047666.1:21128400-21493400 GCF_011762505.2 Arvicanthis niloticus
GATACAGAGGTTCACACTCTACAGTTACCTCCTCTAACCAAGATGAAAAGTGACTCTGGTCTCCCAACCTGCTCTGGAGCTAAGAGACAAAGGAACTGAACTCCAAGCAGTTAAAAACATTATGCTTCTTAATTTTTAGCCCACTGTAACTTTTTCTTAAATTGTAAATCTGTTGAGGCTGATCTCTAATCAAACCCATTCAAAAATTCATTGTTAGGAGGTGAAGAAATGACTGAAAAGCTGAAAACACTTACTGCTCTTGAAGAGGAACCTGGCTCAATTTCTAGCACCTATATGGCAACTCATAGCCATCTGTAACTAGAGTTCCAAGGCATCTGTTGCCCTCTTCTAGCCTCTTCTAGCACCCATACGGTACAGAGATACACATGCATGTGAAGACTTATACACACAAAATAAAATTTTTAAAAAGTGAGACTTTAAAAATCCATTTTTGTACAAGCATAACAGGCAATGGGATAACTTGCCAAGGATCACATGGATATGCACATTCCATTCAAAAGCTATAAATCATCTGGAACTTGGAAATTATTGAATATGAAAAAAATGATGTAAATGCTAGAAGAATGAACTCTGTCTGTACAAATAAGAGGCTGCCTTTCTCTGCAAAATGGGACAGCCCTGTTCAAGGACATTAGTACTGAGTTTTCTATGCTGCAGAGGAGGAAGCCAAGGTCCCCCGAGATGCACTTGTATTAAGCAGGAGGGAAGCTCATCCAAAACAAGAGGTCTCTCATTCTGCCAAGGAACCAAGATAAAGAAACAAATGTGAAAACACAGAACGATGTCTATGCTCTCTTAAATGCCTATTCTTCACCTTCCATTCTGTTTGATCTTTATTTCATTTAGATTTTATCTATTATAAAAATGACAAACATTGCTGAAACATATACAAACTTTAAAAAGTAAAAACCATGTATAAACATATGTTCTAGAAGTTTTTGTTTGTTTGGTTGGTTGGTTGGGTTGGGTTGGTTTGGTTTTGGTTTGGTGTTTTGAGACAGGTTTTCTCTATGTAGCCCTGGCTATCCTGAACTCACTCTATAGACCATAATGGCCTCAAACTCTGTAATCAACTTGCCTCTGCCTCACAAGTGCTGAAATTAAAGTCATGTCATAGCTATATATTCTAGAATTAATTACCATATTTTTCTTGTAATTCCTCAGTGGATTTTTTTCACAACACACACAAAGACACAAAACTGACTATATTGTATAAAATGTTTTATTGGTTTATTCTTTCCTCAATCACCCATAAACTTGGCTATCAAATTCAGATAAAAAGCAAGTATTTATGTTGTTACCAAACTAAACCTTTGAATGTGAAATAGTAGGGGTGGTTCTGATGCTTTGTTTGGGAATCTGAATGTGAACCCTAAAGGTCCTTTTCCCCATTGGTTCTTTATTGATCAATAAGGACACTGGTAGCCAATGGCTGGGCAGAAGATGTGGGACTTCCAGGTTCCTCCAGAAGGCTAGAATATGCAGAAGGAGGAAAGAAAATAACCATGCTTCAGAGAAAGATAGATCCACCAGCTATATGAGATCTTGGATAGATGGCCATTGACCACTTCCCTGATTGGGCCCGAGGCAGCAGGCAGGAGATTAGAAACATAACTAAGCTAGGGCAGATTCACAAGTGTTAAGCAAGGAATAAGTAAAAAGAAGGGCATATTAACCAAAGGAGGCTCAGAAGAGTCCAGCCACTGAGCCATAACCAGGTTAAAAATGAGCTAATGTGTGTGTGTGTGTGTGTGTGTGTGTGTGTGTGTGTGTGTGTGTGTGTTTCCTTTATCCACGGATCCAAGGAAATCTGGATGGGGGCTGGTAGTGTGGTCCACCTAGAACTTAAAGCAGGATAGTAGAAACTACATACTACATGAACTATTAAATATTGAGTTTCTCTTAATGTTGTGATGCTTTTAGATATCCACTGTGATAGGTGGCAGGATTCCCTTACCACAAGATTCACATTCTAACCCTCTGAACCCATTCATATTTTATATTGTGTGGTGTTCTCTTTTCCTTTCTGTTACTGTGGTAAAACCTTCTAGCCAAAAGGAATTTAGGGAAGGAAAGGGCTGTTTTCATCTTCTACTTCCAGGTCTTCATTATTACGAGAAGTCAGGGCAAGAACTCAAAGCAGGAGCCTGAAAGCTCTCTCTCTCTCTCTCTCTCTCTCTCTCTCTCTCTCTCTCTCTCTCTCTCTCTCTCTCTCTCTCTTCCTGCTTAGCTAGCTTTCTTTTTGGTGTTTTTTTTTTTTTTTTGGTGGTTTTTTTTTTTTTTTTTTGAGACAGGGTTT
The DNA here is from genome assembly GCF_011762505.2 of Arvicanthis niloticus. Taxonomy (NCBI): domain Eukaryota; kingdom Metazoa; phylum Chordata; class Mammalia; order Rodentia; family Muridae; genus Arvicanthis; species Arvicanthis niloticus. The sequence continues at coordinate 21,130,721 of NC_047666.1, forward strand.
CTCTGTGTAGCCCTGGCTGTCCTGGAACTCACTCTGTAGACCAGGCCAGCCTCGAACTCAGAAATCCACCTGCCTCTGCCTCCCAAGTGCTGGGATTAAAGGCGTGAGCCACCATTGCCTGGCTAGCTAGCTTTCTTATACAACCCAGGACCATTTGTCCAGGGACAGTCCTGCCAAAAGTGGACTGGGACCTCCTTCATCAATTAATAATCAAGGCAGTCTCCCACAGCCATGCTCACAGATTGGCCAATCTGATCTAAGCAATGCCTCAGGTGAGGGTTCTCCTCTCAGATGACTCTAAGTTCTATCAGTTCAGCAATCAAGGACACGTGGCCAGTAGGGCTTGAGGTTACAAGTGAGATGAAGTTCTGAGACAATTAATGTAGAGATGAAAGATTGTCCTAAAACAAGCAAGAATATCTTACATAACCAAAAGAGTCCTCACAAGTGGAAGGAGGCAGAAGACAGAAAATCTGATACAAAAGCATGAACCAGAAGTACCCAACTGTAGCTAGTATTGAGGACCGAGGGTGACATACAAAGGAAAGCAGGTGGCCTCTAAAATATGGAAACGTAAGAACATAGATTCTGCCTCATGGCCTCCAGATTGGACACATCCCAGTTGATTTGAGCCTCATAAGAACTTTGATGGACTGGAGCCTCCAGAGTAACAGGAAACATGTTCCTGGAAGTCATTGTATCTGTGATAGCTCATTCAAAAAGCTAAGAGAATTTGACACTCATGTGTATGAATGCACACCCATTCTTTTGGATGCTATCCACATAAAAGTTGGGTTTTTTTCCACTATTGTGATAAAACACCCTGACAAAAACAACCCTGAGGGAGGAAGGGCTTATTTTGGCTCATAATTCCAGACTACAGTCCATTATGGTGGGAAAGTCCCAATGGCAGACACTTGAGACAGCAGCTCACCTTGTAACCCCAGCTAGGAAGCAGAAAGCAATGAATATAAACTTCATGTAAGAATTATACCTCTGGGAATGACTATGAAGCATTATTTAGACTGGTTTAGTGTGTTCAGTCTGATGACTGTTTTTCAACTTGACACAATCTGGAGTCACCTGGGAAGAGAGTCTCAATGAGAAATTTTCTGGATTAGAGTGGCCAGTAGGCAGATTTGGGAAGACTATTCTTAATTAAATTAATTGAGAGGGAAGAGACACCATAAATGTAGGTGGCATGGCCTTTCATAGGCAGGACTCCAGACTGCTTAAGACAAGATAAGATGAGCTAAGCAGTAAACACAAATGTATGCATCCTCTCTCCACTGTGACCATGGACTGGACTAGTTGCCTCTATGTTCTGACTCAACTTCCCTTCGTTGGTGAACTGTAAACTTTTGGAATTGTAAGCTATAAATCCTTTCTCCAGTAAGTTTTGTCAGTGTACTTTATCAGACCAATAGAAAGGAAACTGAGACATTCAACTTGCTTTCTCCTCTTTACTGGGTACCAAACTTCACCCAATAGAGTGGTACTATGCTAACCACAAAAAAGGCAGAGCTTCACACCTCAGATCAATTTAGATACTCTTCCATACTCAGAGACAAGACTCTTAAGTGATTTTATATTCTGTAAAGTTTATAATAAACATTAGCCAACACAATGTGATAATGTATGTTTGAATGAATCATAACTTATTAAACCAATCCAAGAGTTGAATGTTAAGGAGCTAGAAAGCTAATATTAATACTAAGATGGCTTATTCTGCTGTTTCTCTGTTTTTTCTCTCATTACCACTCAGCTCTGTCATTGCAGTTAAGAAGAGCCTTAGACACAAAGCAAACAAATAGACTTGGCTGTGTTCCAGTAAAACAGACTTAAAAAACAAAGACTACAATTGAATGACCCTTAAACTAATCTCTTCTATTAATGAATGTTTAGATATTTCCAAGCACACAATTAGCTTTTAGTAATTTCCTGATTTACTTGTGGCAAACAAACAAAAACACCATGAGTTGATATTTCCCACTGTGATATCTTTTTTTCCTTACACATTTCAATCCTTAATCGTGGTTATCAAAAATCAGAACTCAGTAAAAGCAACTATTTATCTTGTTCTCAAATGAAAAGTCTGGACATGAAATGCTAGTTGTAATGGGATATGGTCCCACTACATGTGTATAAATCTCAGCAATTGGGCTGTATGAGAGGTAGGTAGACTGAGGAGAGGAAGAGGAGAAGGAGGAAAAGGAGAAGAAAGAGGAGAGATGTAGGAGACATGGAGAACCACAGGTCCAGGATGGTCCTGGGTAACAATTTATATTTTAAGATTAGATATTGGGAAACAACTATAATTGTGTGGGCAAATTGTTAATTGAGAATTTCTAAATACATAAAGCCTTTAGATAATAATTAAGCTTTAGAGTCTCATTTCTACCAGGTACCGCATGGTCTGGGCTCAGCCAAGCATTGTGGAGACCGCATGGAAGATTGGCAGAGCCATCTCCCACACTGGCATCTCATAGGTGCCAGGGCCGGTGCTTCTGGCCAGCATGAGCTTCTGCAGTGTGAGAACATGGGCTGCTTGTGGCCTGAGGCCTTGCCTAGTCCTGAACATGGCAGCCCTATAACAACAAGCCAGATTAGGTGATGCTGTTTTAAATATTACCCTAGCAAAGTGTTAAAATTTTTTTACTAGAATGTAATGCCATTTTTAAAGAGAAAGAGAAATGCAAAAACATTACATTTCTGAACCATAAGCAGAGACAATGGAAAGTGTCCATAACCTATAGAGTCATTTTTCTCAAAGTTTTTGGTATTGTTCAATATACCTACCTGGTGGGAAGCAGCTAAGATAGAAGAGGTAGGAACTTCAAAGCAAACTTCCCACTTCCCTAACTCCACACATTTCCCCACAGTGGACTTAAGGCTTCATGGTATGAAATTAGCAGTGGAGAAAAATCTAAGTTTGACCTTTCTGATCTAGAAAAATGTAGCTATTTTCTTTTGTGATTATTTTCAGGATCTCTGAGACCAAATGAAAAGGAGAATGATAACTCTAAATTAACCACAGAAATGAGGATAAACTAGAATTTGGTGTGTGAAGGAGCAAATTTTTATATATATGGAAACCAAACAAACTATCCTCTGATTACACTTCCCCCATTGCCCGGAGGAATTGAAGAAATACTGATGAGTGTGCTTAACAAATCACATCTTTTCCTCTTCCCAAAGTAGAATTGACGTAATAGAGACCTGCAGATGCTTATCCCATGACTGAAGGATTGACCCAAACTGGAGAGAAGATGCAGGTGGCAGAAGAATCAGAGCATATTGTCCACATCTGTGATGTCCCCAAAGAGAGGGCAATGTACTTGCTGTGGCTTCATATCCATTCATTTCCTCCTAGCTCTTACAAATTTATTCTGTTATAGTCATTAAGAGTCTGCTTGGTCTTGATGCCAATCAAATCACAGTGTTTGGGCTAGGTATATATGTCAGTAAGTAGTGCTTGCTTTGTAAGCAGTAGGGTTTGAATTCGACCTTTAATCTCCAACACAATTTATAAAAAATTGGGCATAGTGATGCATGTGTCTCATCTCGGTAGTGGAAAGCAGAGACAGGGGTCCTGGACAGTCTAACTTCCTTGGTAAATACCAAGCTGGTGAGAGGGCCTTTCTCATAAAAACAATAATAATAAAAACAGGAAGCAGAAGAAATCTAGAAACTTTAGGATGTAATTAGATGAATATGAATATGAATATATATCAGTCATCTCTTTACTATCTTAAGAAATTTATGAATGAATTTTTAGCTATATTGTTGAATATCATATTGATATTTTTTAAAGCAATCTTCCTTTTTTGAAAAGAAAATCAATCATATTTATGTTTGAATATACTTTTAGTTCTCATTTAACAAAATGTTTTTTTTTTAAATGGTCTTAATGTTAACTAACATTAATTAATATTAGTTTCAAATAGTTTTAACATTTTAAAATTTTAAATACTTTTATTTAGTCTTTATGTACATTTTGTATATATGCAATATACATACAGTGTATACAATATATACTATATATATAATGTATACTATGTACAGTATATTATATATAATTGTTGCAGGACCTTTTCTGCCCATTGTATTTGCAGTGAAGCTCTCATTGTATTCTCATTGAATAGAGAAGAGGCAGGTGGGGCTAGGAGTAGAGAGAAGAAAGAAACAATAGAGGAGGAGAGGCAAGATGGCAAGAGATGTTACCCTCGTGTCTCCAGCAGTTATTCATATCAAGGGTAGATAATTTGGGTTGACAATTCTAACTGTGTGGGCATCTTGTGTATTGAGTATGTGTTAATATATAAATCTATTTGGTTCATTTTTAAACATTAGGAGTCTTTTTTCTTCTAGGTCTGGGATTGAGTCAAGCACTATGAGGGTGGCAGAGTTGGCACAGGGCCTATATATCTAGCCATGGGCTCCACGGAGATGACAGTCAGAGGCAACAGCCACGGCAGTGTCTCATGGGTCCTGGGGTCAGCACTCCTGGCCAATCCGTGCAGCCATTATTGTGGGAACTTAGATCCCACATCTATTGAGATCCCACATATAAAGATCCCTTCATATATGCAATTTATTCAGGTGCATATAATGTATCTCAGTCTTTTCTACCTAAACTCTCTGCTTATAAATTCCCAATGCCACTCTCAACACATCTTCTTTCCAAAATCTTGTAATATTTCTTTTAATATAACCCACTGAATCTAATTAGGCCTGCCCATATGTGTGCAGATATGGGGTCATTTACTGAAACATGGGGCAATCTACCAGTGTCCACACTCCCAAATAAAACTAGTAATCCCTTCCTAAGCAGCCATCAACTGCCAATAACTTCTCAGTTAGGGAATGTCACTCTGCCATTTATGTTGGAATTTTAACTATCTTTATGTTGTACAGACCTTGGGCAAGAAACCACAGTTGCTGTAAGTTCATAAGTGTAGTAGGCATGTCCAGCCAGCTCTTATGTTGTTTCTACTCCCTCTTCTTCAACAATATCTGGACCTTAGGGATGAACATAGGTCAATAAAGATGTTCCACCTGTGTCTGAGCCCTCAGTTTCTTAATTTAAACACTTTGAACAGTCTGAGTCTCTGCATTCACCACTGCCCAGTGTAATAAAAAGCCTATGACCAAGGTTGTGGATACCATAAATCTTTGTGTACAAACATTAATGTTTTCAGTAATTCTTAATAAGTTATGTGTGGGTTTTTTCTGGTATTGGAGAAGGTCTGTGTACAGAACAGTTTTATTTTAACAAGTCATAAATAATGGTTTTTGCTGTTTGCTTTCATGTCTTCTTTAAAATTCCTGAAGGTGTGTTGATTTGTAAGTTTTGTTCTCTCTCCTATACAACTCTCAGTATCTAATAATATTTATTGTACCATCAATTTCTACTGCATGCTGACCAATATCATCAATTATTTCTAAATATCTTGGCTTCATGCTTCTCAGCACCAATTTTTCTTTTTAGTTTTCCACATGTGTATTTGAATGATGTTATTGATTTTTAATTTTTTTTGAAACACACCTTTCTTTCACTGTCTCTCGTCTCTTCTGCCATGTTGTTTCAAACTATTGTCTTTTTAACTCAAGTCATTCCTTCATGTGGTTTCTCATTTTTAAATGTGTTTTCCTTGCATTTCATTGTCCCTTCCAACAACATGTAAAGATGGTGCCTGGACCGATAATTTTCTGAAGGATGTTCCTCTAGTCTTGTAACTATCACTGGTTTTACATGTTGTGTTTGCATTTTTAAAAAGATTAGCTTCCTTGTCATAATCCAAAGGACTTGACTTCATATGTACCCCATAGACCCTTGTACAGCCATGCTCATTGTTGCTCTGTTCATGATAGCTAAGAAGTGGGAGCTTCCTACATGTCCCCAAACCAATGAATGAATAATTAAAATGTGGCATATATACTCTATGAAATACACTTCAACATTAAAGAAAAATGAAGTCATGAATATTGCAAGGAAATAGATGTAACTGAAAAAGATCATACCAACTGAGGTAACCCAGTGTCAAAAAGTTAAATATTGCATGTTCTTTCTCATTAGAGGGTCCTAGCTCCAAATCTTGAAATGTGAGTACATATCCTATGGTAACTAGGGAAACCAACAAAGTAAAACTGGACCACCACTGGCAGAATAGGGAGGTTGTAGAACAGCAGAAAATGGAATACCTGGATGCAAGTGATATGATAGGAGATATGGTAAAATTGAGTGTTTGTTAGGATGAGGGAGGTAGGTTAATACAGAAGGTGGGAGAAAGTATAGGGAAATTGAAATATATAATCGATCTGATAGGAGAAAGGAGGAGAGGGTTCCTTAAACAATGGGGAGAGAGATACATATAAGAGTTGAGGGACGTAAAATGAAAATATAAACATCTGGAAAAGCCAAAAAATATCAGACTATTAACTATGTGCCAAAACAAACAAACAAACAAATAGTGCAAAGCAGAAACCTGTAATGCATGTAACTCAGTGTATAAATAAGTACACATGTACTTGTTTATTAATCCCTCATATAGTACATCTGACTATATTTTCCCCACCCTCCACTCTTCCCTTTTCTCCCATTGTCCCACAGACCCACTGTTCTTCTGTTTTCTTTCAGAAAAAAAAGGGGGCAGGGAGTTTCCAGCGATAGCAACAAAACATACAATAAGACTAAGCATGATTCTTCCAGTCTGCACCAGTGCCCTGAGCAGTCTTAGGCCACCAGCTTTGCACCCAATGCCACAAAACACAAAAAAGGCTGGACTCTCAGGAGCTCTAACACACCCAGGATCATAGGTGAGTAGTTCACAGGACCCAGGAACTCCCCAACAGCCAATGGCTCTGATTCCTTCCAGTCTGCACCAGTGCTCTGAGCAGATTTAGGGTGCCATTTCTGCATCCAATCCCAGAATACCCAGAGGAGGATGGATTCCCAGGAGCTCTAACACACCCAGGAACATAGGCTCCTAGGATCACAGGATCTCAGGGGTTTTATCACACCAGGAGGAGTTCAGGATCCCAGAAGCATCTTGACTCCCAGGAGCTCTTACACCCAGGATCTCAGAATCCCAGGATCACAAAAACAGCTGGACTCTGAAGAGTTCTGACACAACCAAGATGACAGGGCAGACAGGCTCCTGTCAGAGACAGTGAGTGCAAGTAGCACTAGAGATAATCAGATGGCAAAAGGCAAGAGCAAGAACATAAGCAACAGAAACCAAGGTTACTTGGCAGTATCAGAACCTAGTTCTACCACCATAGCAAGACATGAATACCCTATAACACCAGAAAACCAAGTTTCAGATTTAAAATCACTTCTTATATTGATGACAGAGGACTTTAAGAAGGACATAAATAACTCCCTCAAAGAAATACAGGAGAACATGGGTAAACAGGTAGAAGCCTTTAAAGAGGAAACACAAAAATCCCTTTAAAAATTACAAGAAAACACAACCAAACAGGTGAAGGAATTGAACAAAATCATCCAGGACGTAAAGATGGAAGTAGAAACAATAAAGCAATCACAAAGGGAGACTACCCTGGCGATAGAAAACCTAGGAAAGAGATCAGGAGTCACAGATGCAAGCATCACCAACAGAATACAAGAGATAAAAGATAGAATCCCAAGTGCAGAAGATACCATAGGAAACATTGACACAACTGTCAAAGAAGATGAAAAATGCAAAAAGCTCCTAACCTAAAACATCTGGGATAGCCAGGAGACAATGAGAAAACCAAACCTAAAGATAGTAGGTATAGAAGAGAGCTAAGATTCCCAACTTAAAGGGTCAGTAAATAGCTTCAACAAAATTATAGAAGAAAACTTCTCCAACCTAAAGAAAGAGATGCCTATGAACATATAAGAAGCATACAGAATGCCAAATAGACTAGACCAGGAAAGAAATACCTCCACTCACATAATAATCAAAATCACATAATAGCACAAAACAATGAAAGAATATTAAAAACAGTAAGAGGAAAAGGCAAAGTAACTTATAAAGGTAGACCTATCAGAATTACACCAGACTTCTGACCAGAGACTATAAAAGCCAGAAGATCATGGACAGATGCCATACAGACCCTAAGAGAACACAAATGCCAGCCCAGACTACTATACCCAGCAAAACTCTAAATTACCATAGATAGAGACCAAGATATTCCATGACAAAATCAAATTTACACAGTATTTTTCCACAAATTCAGCCCTACAAAGGATAATAGAGAGAAAACTCCAACACAAGAAAGGAAATTATACCCTTAAAAAAGCAAGAAAGTAATCTTCCAACAAACCCAAAGGAAGATGGCCATGCAAACATAACTCCACCTCTAATAACAAAAATAACAGGAAGAAACAATCACTTTTCCTTAATCTCTCTTAACATCAATGGACTCAATTCCCCAATAAAAAGACATAGACTATCGGACTGGATACATAAACAGGACCCACCATTTTGCTTCATACAGGAAACACATCTCAGTGATAAAGATAGAGACACTACCTCAGAGTAAAAGGCTGAAAAAAACAATGTTCCAAGCAAATGGTACTAAGAAACACATTGGAATAGCCATTCTATTGTCAAATAAAATAAACTTTGAACCAAAAGTTATCAAAATGATAAGGAAGGACATGTCACACTCATCAAAAGAAAATCAACCAAGAAGAAATCTCAATTCTGAACATCTACGCTTCAAATACAAGGGCACCCACATTCATAACGGAAACTTTACTAAAGCTCAAAGCACACATTGCAACCTTATACACTAATAGTGGAAGCCTTCAACACCCCACTCTCATCAATGGACAAATCATGGAAACAGAAACTAAACAGAGACACAGTAAAACTAAGAAAAGTTATGAACCAAATGGATTTAGTAAATATCTATAGAATATTTCATCCAAAAACAAAAGAATATACCTTCTTCTCAGCACCTCATGGTATCTTCTCCAAAATTGACTATATAATTGGTCACAAAACAGGCCTCAACAAATACAAGAAAATTGAAATAATTCCATGCATCCTATCAGATCAACATGGACTGAGGCTGGTCTTCAATAACAATAAAATCAATGGAAAGACTAAATACATGTAGAAACTGACCAACACTCTACTCAATGATAACTTGTTCAGGGAAAAAAACAAAGAAAGAAATTAAACACCTTTTAGAATTTATTGAAAATGAGGATACATCATACTAAAACTTGTGGGACACATTGAAAGCAGGGCTAAGAGGAAAACTCATAGCTCTAAGTGCCTACAAAAGAAACTGGAGAGAGCACACACTATCAGCTTGACATTACACCTAAAAGCTCTAGAAAAAAAAAGAAGCCAATACATCCAAAAGGAGTAGATGGCAGGAAATAATCAAACTTAGGGCTGAAATCAACCAAGTAGAAACAAAAATAACTATACAAAAATCAACAAAACCAGGAGCTAATTCTTTGAGAAAATCAACAAGATAGATAAACCCTTAGCCAGAGTAACCAGAGGGCACAGAGACAGTATCCAAATTAATAAAATCAGAACTGAAAAGAAAGACATAACAACAAAATCTGGGGAAATTTAAAAAACCATCAGATCCAACTACAAAAGCCTATACTCAACAAAACTGGAATGTCTGGATGAAATGGACCATTTTCTTTCAGTTACCAAAGTTAAATCAGGATCAGATAAACAGTCCTATAACTCCTAAAGAAAATGCAGCAATTATTAAAAGTCTCTCCACTAAAAAAAAGCCCAAGACCAGACGGTTTTGGTGCAGAATTCGGGCAGACCATCCAAGAAAACCTAATACTAATTCTTTATAAACTATTTCACAAAATAGAAACAGAAGGAACACTACCCAATTCGTTCTATTAAGCCACAACTACTCTCATACCTACACTACACCAAAACCCAACAAAGAAAGAAAACTTCAGACCACTCTCTTATGAATATTGACTCAAAAATACTCAATAAAATTTTTACAAACTGAATCCAAGAATGCATTAAAATAATCATCCACGATGATCAAATAGGCTTTCTCCCAGGAATGCAGGGATGGTACAATATATAGAAATTCATCAACATAATCCACTATATAAACAAACTCAGAAAAAAATGCATGATCATCTCAGTAGATGCTGAGAAAGCATTTGACAAAGTTTAACGTCCCTTCATGTGATAAGGTTTGGAAAGATCAGAAATTCAAGACCCATACATAAACATAGTAAAAGCAATATACAGCAAACCAGTAGCCAACATCAAACTAAATGGAGAGAAACTTAAAGGAATCTGACTAACATCAGGGACTAGACAAGGCTAGCCACTCTTTCCCTGCCAGAGCAATTAGACAACAAAAGGAGGTCAAAGGGACACAAATTGGAAAGGAAGAAGTCAAAGAACCACTATTTGCAGATGATATGATAGTATACTTAAGTGACCCAAGACTTCAACCAGAGAACGCCTAAACCTGATAAACAACTTCAGCAAAGTGGCTAGATATAAAATTAAATCAAACAAATCAGTAGCCTTCCTCTACTCAAAGTATAAATAGGCTGAGAAAGAAATTAGGGAAATGACACCCTTCACAATAGTCACAAAAAGTATAAAATACCTTGGTGTAAATGTAACTAAGCAAGTGACAGATCTGTACGACAAAAACTTCAAGTCCCTGAAGAAAGAAATCAAAGATTTCAGAAGATGAAAGATCTCTCATACTCATGGATTGGTAGGATTAATATAGTAAAAATGCCCATTTTGCTGAAAGCAACCTATAGATTCAATGAATTCCCATCAAAATTCCAACTCATTCTTCACAGAGAAAGAGCAATTCTCAAATTCATTTGGAATAACAAAAAACCCAAGAGAGAGAAAACTATTCTCAACAATAAAAGATTTTCTTGGTTAATCATCATTCCTGACCTCAAACTATATTACAGAGCAATAATGATAAATTTTGCATGGTATTGGTACAGAGACAGGCAAGGAGATCAGTGGAATAGAATTGAAGACCCAGGAATGAACCCACAAAGATGCTCCAACATGCAACAAGGACATATGCTCCACTATGTTTATAGCAGCCTTATTTATAATATCCAGAAGCTGGAAAAAACCCAGATATCCTTTAAAGAGGAATGAATACAGAAAATGTGGTACATTTACACAATGGAACACTACTCAGTTATTAAAAACAATGAATTCATGAAATTCTTAGGTCACTTGATCTTTGACAAAGAAGCTAAAATCATTCACTGGAAAAAGACAGCATTTTCAACAAATGGTGCTGGTTGAACTAGAGGTCAGCATGTAGAAGAATACCAATCTATCCATTTTTATCTCCTCATACAAAACTCAAGTCCCAGGGGATCAAGGACCTCTACCTAAAACCAGACACACTGAAACTAATAGAAGAGAAAGTGAGGAAGAGCCTCAAACATGTGGGTACAGGGGGAAAGTTCCTGAACAGAACACCAATGGCTTATGCTGTAAGATCAAGATTTGACACAAATCGGACCTCATAAAACTGCAAAGCTTCTAGCAAAAGACACTGTCAATGGGACAAAATGGCAACTAACAGAATTGGAAAAGATCTTTACCAATCCTATATCTAATAGAAGGCTAATATCCAAAATATACAAAGAACTCCAGGGATTAGACTCCAAACAATCAAATAACCCTATTAAAAATGGCATACAGAGTTCAACAAAGAATTTTCAACTGAGGAGTATCAAATGGTGGAGAAGCATCTAAAGAAATGTTCAGCATCTTTAGTCATCAGGGAAATGCAAATCAAAATAACCCTGAGATTCCATGTTACACAAGTCAGAATGGCTAAGATTAAAAACTCAGCAGATGCTGGCAAAAAGGTGCAGAAAGAGGATCACTCCTCCACTGATGCTGGGATTGTAAGCTGGTACTACTGCTCTGAAAATCAGTCTGGCAGTTCCTCAAAAAATTGGACATAGTATTACCTGAGGATACAATGATACACTCTTTGGCATAACCCAAAAGATGCTCCAACATACAACAAGGACATATGCTCCACTATGTTTATAGCAGCCTTATTTATAATATCCAGAATCTGGAAAAAGCCCAGATGTCCTTTAAAGAGGAATGAATACAGAAAATGTGGTACATTTACACAATGGAACACTACTCAGTTATTAAAAACAATGAATTCATGAAATTCTTAGGCAAATGGATGAAACTAGAAAATATCATCCTGAGTGAGGTAAACTAATCACAAAAGAACGCACATGGTATGCACTCACTGATAAGTGAATATTAGCCCAAAAGCTCACATTACCCAAAATATAACTCACAAACCACATGAAGCTCAAGAAGAAGAAAGATCAAAGTGTGGTTGCTTCAGTGCATCTTAGAAGGAGTAATGAAATACTCACAGGAACAAATAAGAAGACAAGTGTGGAGCAGAGACTGGAGGAGGTACCATCCAGAGACTGCCCCACCTGGGGATTCACCCCATGTGCAATCTCCAAATGCAAACATTGTTGTGGATGTCAGAAAATACATGGTGACAGGAGCCTGATATACCTGTCTCCTGAGAGGCTCTGGCAGAGCCTGACATATACAAAGGCAGATGCTCACAGCTAACCATTGAACTGATCAAGGGGTCCCCAATGGAGGAGTTGGAGAGAAGACTGATGGAGTTGAAGGGCTTGCAGCCCCATGGGAAGAGCAAGAATATCAACTAACCAGAGCTCCCAGTGTCTTAACAGCTAGCCTGGGAACACACATGGAGGAACCCATGGCTTCAAATGTATGTATAGTGGAGGATGACCTTGTAGGGCATCAGTAGGATAGAAGGGCCTTGGTCCTTTGAAGGTTGGATGCCCCAGTGTTGGAAAATTCAAGGATGGGGAGGTGGGAGTGGGTGGATGGGTGGGGCCATACCCTCATAGAAGTAAGAGGAGGGGTGATGATAAGGGGTTTCTGGGGAGGATGGGGAACAGGGATAATATTTGAAAATAAATAAATAAATTATCCAATAGTAGCAAAAAAGCAGACAATGGAACTTGCTATTGGAGTCAAGCATTTGAGACTTTTTGTCAACAATTTAATATTACCCATATTACTGGGATTCCTTATAATGTTCAAGGACAAGGGACTATGGAAAGGGTCCCATGGAACTTTCAAACAATATCTTCATAAAATAAAAAAAAGGAGAGGTATCTCTCTGTACACCACAAATATACTTAAATTATGTTCTTTTTATTTTAATTTTTTTTAAAAAAAATTGGATGCCAAGGAACTTTCTGCTGAGTGTCTAGGGTACCTTACAATTAGGCATACTATTGCTTAGGTGAAAGGTGAGGATCTACTTACTGACATATGGCATAATCTCAATCAGGTATTTGATACAGGAAAGAGGGCATGTTTGTGTTTTTCTTCAGGATACTGAAGGAGCATGGTGGCTTCCAGAGCAATGGGTGAGACATGCTGATGCCAGGACAAAGAATAATGCTGACCTTTGAGCTTGCTGAGTGCCCTGACAATGGTGACTGGGAAGCTGTATTGGACATATGTTAACAACCCACCTTTGCTTGCCTATATCCCAGATGAGACAAGCTGCCTTGCTTCAAGGTGGAACAGAATCAAAAAGAGAAGTTATAATGGCTATTGTATTTTTCTTAAATGTGACCAGTTATTCCAACTCAATCAAGGACTGGTCTAGAAATCAATCCAATATTGGAAATAACAGGCTTCATTTAGAAGGCTGGCTCTGGACATTTTCAGAGACATATTTGGAAGTTAGCTACAGTTTTCTGTGATGTTATGTTAGCAAAAGATAAAATTGAGACAGGATATGGATTTCACACAAGTGTTAGTACATGTGTTAAGGCTACAAGTATTAGTACATGTGTTAAGTGTTTTTTAATTGTCAAGTTAAAACTACTTTTGTTTCTTCTACATTATTTAATGTAAGTTGCATTGATTGTATACTTTCTAATTATGTTACTGTGTTGAAACCTGGCATGTCTGTTATGGAGGTCTATCAACCAGCTTTTATTTTATTGCCCTGAGTATTATAGAACCTTGGTCTTCTGAAAAAAGCTTGCAAGTGCTGGAATAAGTGACTCAGGCTTTAAGCAGAAACAAGAGGGTATTGGGCTTGATTATTGCTGGTATAACAGCTTTAATACATTAATTGCTAGCACCACTGCTTCTGCAATTAAATCGACACAAGAAGTTAAGATAGCTATTTTGTTAATCATTTAGCAAAAAATGTTACTAATGTATTGAATATACAAGAGGATTTAGATAGGTGTTTGGAGCATAGGATTGATGCTCTTTATCCTATTCAAATTATTAGAAGAAGGTCCAGAGTTTAAAAGTAAGAAGCCATTTCAAGTGTCATGCCAAACACTATAGAATTCATGTTAGTTCTAAAATTTACAGTGGTAGTCATTATAATTAGAAAAAGTTTAAAGACTCTTGAAGTGTATTTGGCATAATTCTAACACCTCTCTGGATGTTTTAACTTTACATAGTGAGATTACGAATTTAAAGAATGCTCCTCTGCTGAGTGTTGATGTGGCAGATACTGATGATAAAATTACTCATGGCCTGATATATATATATATATATATATATATATATATATATATATATATATATATATATATAGCGTGATCATGCTAGCACCTTTTGGTCCCGGGAATACTTTTATTTCTGCCCATCATGTTAAAGCTTGTCTTTAACAACATCAACATGTTGGCAGCCAAAGTACATGCCCTGAAACTGAAAGTGGACCCCCAGACAGAGTTATTAATTTAACAGGATGACAAGTCAAGGGCGGGTAAGATTCTGCACAGAGCCTTACCAACCTAAGACAGAAGTGCATTGCTTTTGATAATGCATATTCCATGATGGGTAAGGAAAGCATTCTTGACAAAATTACCTAAGACAGTCTCAGTCTTGTTTGTGAAACTAAAAAGGGGAGAGGCAAAGAGCTTTTGGGACTGCTTGGTAAGAATCTAACATGGGCCAAGAACAAGAAAATGGGCTTCAGGCAGGAATCTGACATTAGGCTAGAACAAAGAAGTAAGTTCAGGCAGGAATCTAAATCTTAGGCTAGAACAAGCAAGTAGTTTTAGACACTAAAATAACTTTGGGCTAGGACAGGGAAGTTAGCTCAGATATTTTGGTCATCTTGATAAGCTCTTAGAAACAGTGATCCCAGGAGTGTTCGTGAAATTTTGTTTATTGTCTTGCTTGTTCCTTGACTATTTGTATCTAGTGTATTTTTAGTTCCTCAACCTAGAACTAATCTTAATACTTGCATGTAATTAAAACGTTATAAAAGCAAAAAGGAGGAGGGGGATGGGATAGGGGACTTCTGGGGAGGGGATATGAAAGAGAATGACATCTGAAATGTAAGTAAATAAAATACCCACTTAAAAAAAAAAAGACTAAGCACAAACCCTCATCTCAAGGCTGGATGAACTCTTTTTCCTCCGATATATGTAGTTCTAAAACAAACTTTTCACATCTGGGTTAATGGTGTTTCCTCCAAGAGCTGAAGACCACCTTTAAAAGAATCCTAAATGTCAGACATGAAAAGCCCTCTTTCGAGTTGTTAGCCAGGGCTGTCTAACAGACTCCTGGAACATCCAACCTATTTCTGCTGCTCTTGGATCCCCTCTAGAGGTGAAATATAAACCCTTAAGCTGAAAAAAAAAAAACCATACTTCAGAAACAGGGCCCAGAGGTCTAGAGAGCTAGCTTTTATGGTACCAGAAAGCACCATGCAAGCTTTAAAAAAACAAACAAGCAAGCAAACAAACAAAAAACACAACCAACAGTACCAAGTTATGACACCCATGAACCACATCAATGACCAGCATGGCACAGTAACTCTAAGTATGCAGTGATAGCATGCATATCTTGTTAGAAACCAATGGTTCTCTAGTTGTACTTAGAACATGCTCAAAAAATGATAATCTGTACCTGATACTAGAAATATGGCTAACTGATCAATCCTAGTGAAATATCTATTTTAGGAGAATCTACAATTGATACTTTACTAAAAGCTGGATAATCCTTGACAACAATCTATAAATATGTGTCCTTATACCTACAGATAAGTGTAGATGTCACTTCTCAAAAGGAAGTGTCCCTTACAATAGACAGAGGCTGCTACAGAAAACAACAGTTTACAGAATTTTATAGCCTAGTTCCAAAGGATATAGTTATAAAACACTCCCACATCTAAGTTTCAGGGAACAGTGTAGAAAGATTATAAGAGTCAGAGGATCAGGGACTTTGTTGTGAGATTGAATCTCCTAGTAACATCAGAAGCTACACTTGTAAAGTCTTGCCAAATCTGATCTGTACAAGGAAGATACCAACAAACATACTAAACTGATGGAGAAAAGCCCATAAGACCTTAACCATACATGAAAAACTATGGGCAGGTGATTAGAGCTATGAGCAGGAGAAGTGGCCTTCCACAGGGAAGAGCATACCAACTGGTTGTCCAGAGCCACACAGTCAGACCTGAAAAAATACATACAAATAATTTTGTATGGACTCAAAAGGCTGTGTCTGGGCACATGTGTGCATATTCAAATACATAAATACACACAGTAACAACTAATGAAAAGAGAGGCCATAAACTTGAAGGAGAGTAAGGAAGGACTATGAGGAGTTTTGGAAAAAGGAAAGGGAAGAGAGAAATGTAATTAAAATACAGTCACAAAAATAAGCAACATATGTCTGCTACTCCTTTCCATGATCTTTCTTTACCTTGTTTGATCTAATTATCATATGGCAGGGTCACAAGAAGTAAAGTAACAGGCTAGAAAGATGCCTTGGAGGTTGAGATGGAGACTGAGAGATGGCTTAGCAGCTAAGAATGCTTGTTTTTGTGGCAGAGGTCTGAAAT
This sequence comes from Arvicanthis niloticus, assembly GCF_011762505.2. NCBI lineage: Eukaryota > Metazoa > Chordata > Mammalia > Rodentia > Muridae > Arvicanthis > Arvicanthis niloticus. The sequence goes on from NC_047666.1 coordinate 21,147,632, forward strand.
TTGTTTCCCTGAACCCACATGGTGGCTCATAATTGTCTGTAATCTTAGGTACAGGAAATCTGACGCTTCTTTGAGACTCCATGAACATCTGCATACACATGCATATATGTACACAGAGAGATGCAAATGCACATAATTAAAATAAATTTATACATTTTTAAAAAAGAAATAAAGGAAGAATTGGGGATTTGAATTTTCCCTGTGTTCCAATTCTCCACAGATTTTGTTATTACATTTTATTAGTAGACTTTCTGACTCCTCATTCAAACATGAATGATGAAATTGATCTTAAATAGAAGATGGAATTGATAACATTTATTAGCTTACTAATTAGCATAAATTACAATTATTAGCAACTAGGCTTTTAACAGAAGCCAATTATGTTTGGGAGAGTCAGATATAAGTTAAAATGCAAACATCTCATTTAATCTCTGCTATTCAGATTTTGACATCCTTTCCAGAATCACTGTGCAGCCAGCCAGGGTGGTTTATTTTGCATGATATGCACAAATCAGTCACTCATTTCTTATCACAAGGGATTTCTTCTTTTATAAACCTGTGTGGAGTAATTCTCTTATTCTCATGCACATTCTTCATCCATTTCTTTTCTGAATTCCTATCTCTTTCTTGATACTTGGTATGCTTGGTGGTTGCCATGGTGTCATTCAAAAAGAATGCTTGCTTGGCCAGCTCCTCCAGAAACAGGAGCATCAGAAGCTGCAACAGGATACAGAACATCTGGATATCCATAGAGAGGACTTATCTGGATGTCACCAATAACTGAGTGTGATACACTGGCTGTGATGTCCTTACCTCATGCATTTGAAGATGCCCCAGGAAAAGGAAGTTATGCTGTCCATGACCTGAGATAGGCTGCTAGTGGGAGATGGCCTCACTTCAGCACCTCTTCAAGTACACTGAGTAGCTCTCCTGTGGCTGAACGTGGACTTTTTTCCATCTTTCTGCATCCTGTCCACATGCTTCATAGGGTAAGAGTGTATTTAATACATTCAGGTTCTTCAGTATAGAGCCCAATTAAAATATTTATTTTATTTTTATTTATACATGTGTGTGTAAGTATTTGTATGTGATGGCTTGGTGTCATGATGTAACTTTTTCTCCCTTCAACATTGCCTGGCTGTAAAATTATATGAATGGGTAAATCAATAAATAAAATTTATAATAAAATTTTACAGTTGTGCTTTGCTTCAAAGTTCTTCATGTCATCTTCCATTTCTGGAGCTTTCCATATGGGTACTTTATCTTTCAGAAAAAAAGAATACATGTCCAGAAGGCAAGCTGGCATATACCTTACAGGAATGAAAGCTAGGATAGTTTCATTATAGATTTAAAAAATGATTGAAAAGAAAATGATATGTGGAGTGTTATTAAGGCTCTAGAATTTTTAAAAGAAAAATCAATATTAGGCAGAAGGACTAATATTGTACTAAACACTAAGTAGCAGAAGACTTCTGGACATTCACACCATCACAAGTAAATAAGTTATGATAGCATTCAATAGAAACTTTGGATGTCATTGGACCTCAAATAATGAGAAATGTGGAATAGTGAAATGGCATTATGGATTGTGGGTAAAGCATGTTCCCCATTAAAATAACACATGAATTAATTTTTCACAATGACACAAATTTATTATGTGTGAGATTATCATCAATTATTGATGAAGTTAGCAAAGAGTTAAATAAGTAAGTAGAAACATGGATGCATAAATAGTCAATGCCAAAGTATGAATACAACTCCAAGGAGACATATCTAGACAGGATATCCCAGAGTTATTTCATTTGTGTGGGACAATGAAGTAATAGGAACACCAAAGTTCTCCTACAAGGACATTTGGGGCCCAAGAGATTCCCCTACATGCTTAATAGACATTACTAATTTAAGGGTCATATTGTTAGTCAACTTGACTAGATTTACCATCATTATGGAAACACATGTATGGCTGTGTCTATTAAATCATACCAGTGAGGATTAAATAAGGCAGAAAGACCAACCTCAAATGTGGGAGGCAGCATCTCATAGCAGAAGTCCTATGTTAAATAAGAGTAAAGGGAACCAAGAGCCATCTTTCATCTCCCTCTACTTCTTGACTATGCAATATGGTCATCAGCATCATGCACCTGGCTCCATGATTTCCCTCTGTGATGGACTTCACCTTCAAACAGTGAGCCAAAATAAATCCTTCCTTCTTTAAGCTGCCCTTATCAGTTATTTTATCACTATAGGAATAGAAATAACTAATATAATTATCTTGTTTAAAAAGATAGGAAAGAAGTTTATGCCAGGAGAGCATCACTGAGTGAAAGTAAGACACAGCTAAGGGCAGGAGGAGTCATAGACCTTAAGAGGGGGAGTTGAACACATGGACGTATAACAGAGTGATAACTCTGCTCAGCTGGCCAAAATGGTGTCAACCAAAGTCCTGGTGTTCCTTTCCCAACCCTGGAGAATTTTTCTCTGAGAATAGAGTTATCATATCTCTGTGCTGACATGTGGGGTGCTGTCATGTAGCTCTTGACTTTATAGATACATCATTCCATGACTTGACTATCAGATTCCACTGAGCTTCTCTCTTAGTCTTTAATTTAAAAGGAAGTGACTGATGAGCAGATCTTGAATAAAAGCAACTGCAGTGAAATTTTACAACAAAAGAAAAAAGAAAAATATTGAGATTAAAATCATCTCTGTGTGTACTTGAAAATGGAAACATACACTGTGTGAACAAAGATCTTGTAACCCATGACAGTGCCTCCATGACTGACCAAAGAAACATTTTCATCAAAGTTTAGCTTTAGTTTAGTGAATCAATAAATTGCACATTTCTAATAAGATCATGGGAAACTTCTAGGTGGCTAAATCATTGAGAAAAATTCTCCCCAGTCCCAATAACTGTTAACCACCTGTGAACTCCCAGAGAGTGTACCACTAATGGTTCCTATCCCATTTGGGTCTATTAATGGTAATTACAGTCACTGAGAGTTCAAAAGGAAAGATGCTGTGTCATATCCAGAGGCCATCCTTTTACAATACACCCATATCCACACATAAACACCAGGTACCAACCAAAACGAAAAAAGATACACTTCCACAAGGCTGTAAGTATTCTGTGATAAATCATGCGTATGTGGAGCACAGCTGGACTCCAGGGAGGACAATCAAGGACCCAGGCTCTGACCCTAATTACTCTACCAACAGTATGTGTAGACATGTGTATGCACTAACACACTGAATCACACATATTAAAATTAGCTGCGGACTTGAATTCAGGTGGAAATTAACCTACATAGAAGCTGAGAATAATTTTAAAAAACAACCTTCTGTTCTATAAAATTATTATTATTGAAAATGTCAAAATTGATTTCCAGCTTCATGACAGGCACAGCCTTTGTTTTTAATCAAATGATGCCAGAAGGATAAATTCCACTTTGGACCTGTCTCAGCCTTCCTTATTATATGCAACCCAATGCCCTTGTTCACCTTTGGCCTTTAGAAAGCAGCTCTCTATCCCTACTTTTGTCTCTTCTAAAAGAGGATCTAAATGCAGAGTATCTACCTTTCTTACCCATTTTCTTGTATTAAGAAAAGCATCTTAATCTTTAAAGTTTTATTTCTGTTATCAAAGAAAGAAGAGAGATGTTGACCAGAAGTAAATTTCTATATAAGAAATTTTGTTTGACTTATTTTCAGAAAAAAAAAATACTGACTTAAAAGAAGACTCGGGGCAGGACATTTGCTATCTTGTTCTTCTCAGACTGTGTACTTGGAATTAACGTATATACCTAACTGTGTCTTTAAGACTGAGTCAATAGGAACCAAAGGCCAGAGAAAGTCTGTATGTCTAAGTAAGAGCCATGAATATTGTTTCATTCTACATCCTTGGTTTTCTATACACATAAAGTTATGCTTTGTGGTCTGACAAGTGTGTATTATGTATCTTGTATAATGTATCTAGAATCATAGTATAAATCATCAGATGGTTCTCCATAGTCAGATGATTTATGGTTAGCACAAAGCAGGAGTCTGTGCTCACTAATGTTATGTGCTGTTGAGATCTGGTATTGCTTAGTACCTTGGTATTATGGCTTGGAATGACTGATAACAATACTCTCAATGGGGACCAGAGAACAATGGCACTTGCTGTCAAGCTATATGAGGTCGTTTTGTTTGCAGAGACCTACATAGTGGAAGGAGAAAACTGATTCCCAAAGTTGTCCTCTGATCTCCAAACATGCACCATGGCATGTACAGACCACCCACACAGACACACAGACTGAGACACACAGTCACTCGCATGCACACACTCATACAACATACATGTGAATATACACACATGTACACACACATGCATACATACACATAAATATGGACACATGCACACACATAAATATACATACACAGGCACATGTGCACACACACAGCAAGACATTGTTTTCGAAAAGATGTTATAGCATCTATTGTTAAAAAAAAATAGTACATGTTATTTATTTATTCTCTATCTCTGTGTGTGTGTTTGTGTGTGTGTGTGGTGTGTGTGTTTTAGTCACTGTTCATGTGTCATGCCATCTTTGTGAAGGTGAAAGGGCAACTTATGGGAGTTTGTTCTTTCCTTCTACCATGTAGACACTGGGGATTGAACTCAGAGACCCAGGTTTGGAAACAAATGCCTTCCTTCACCACTGAACTAGCTCCCTGGTCATGTAACATCTTTTAAATGTTTCATTGATTGATACTTCTCAAAACATCAAACCGTTTGAATGTACCTATTTGAGTGATTTTCAGCAAATCATATTATCAGTAACATTATCCGGTTTTAGACCAGTTTCTTTACTCCTAAGGAAATCCTATACTCATTATTCATGATCCATTAGCCCTCTGACTTTAGCAACAAGGACCAGCTTTCTATTTTATGGCTTGAATTGGGATCATTTCCCCAAAGACTCATGTGTTGAAATCCCTGTTCTCCAATGCAGCGATGTTCTCAAGAAGGATTTAAAAGAATTAATAGAGTCAGAATAGAAACATCCTGTTTTTTATCTTCATTGATTAGTTGATATAGAGTTGGGATTTTATACTTTTTGTTTATAAATAGAAATAATGCCATGAACACTGTATATGGAATTTTTGTTTATTTTGGTGGTGGTGGTGGTGGTGGTGGTGGTGGTGGTGGTAGTGGTGGTAGTGGTGGTGATGGTGGTGGGTGCCACAACACTCAAAGAAAAACTTTCGGTCTCTGTTCTTATCTTCTACCTCATTGAAGCTGTCCCCCTACACTCTGAGGCAAGGTCTCTTTCCTCTCTCTTCTCTTTCCTCTCTTTTTAATGCCACGCCTCTTTCTCTCTCTGGTTTTTTTGAGACAGGGTTTTTCTGTGTAACCGCACTGGATGTCCTGGAAAGTCTCTTTGTAGACCAGGCTGGCCTCAGACTCACAGGGATCTGTCTGCCTCTGCCTCCTCAGTGCTAGGATTAAAGATACCTGCCACCACACCTTGATATCAGGGTCTCTTTGGATACGTCTGCTAAACTGTGTACTCCAATGCTCTCGGGTCTGCAAGCTTTCGTGTGACTCTCCTGTCCCCACCCACTTCTTCCTGGAGGAGTGCTGGGCATGTAGGTGTGCGCGCCACCATATCTCAAGTAGCTTTTTACATGAGTTTGGAGCAGTGAACTGGGATCATTAAGTTTGCAGGGTTAGCACTTCTTTGTCTAAGCGATCTCTCTGGCTCTTTGCTCTCTTTTTGAAGAACTGCTAAGCTGTTTCCCAAAGTGGCTGCAGCAGTTGAATGAATTGATGAATGAGCTTTCCAATCTCCATATCTTTGCCAATGTTAGTAATCGTGTGTGCTGTTATTCTAGTCACCCCAATGATGTAGTGTCTCATTGTGGTTTTGATCAGCATTTCTCTAAATAACAATGGTGGTGATGTCTTTCAGCAGGCCTGGGTTTATTACCCACTTGCATATTGTCTTGTGCAGGATGCATCCAACTGAATGCTTTGCCCCATTTTAACTGTGTCTTTTGTTAGTTCAAGCAGTCCTTTATATGTCCAATATCCTTGTCAGATACAAAGCTTGCAAACACTTTCTCTCTTGCATGGGTTATCTGCCACTTTCATGATGATGTCCTTTGAATCATACACTCTTAAAACATTTTGATGAAGTTCAACTGACATTATTTTCTACTACAATTTAAACTATTATGTTTAAAATTCAGTCATGAGGGTATGCTTTTCCTGATGTTTAATAGGGTGTCGTGTATGTCACTCTTCCCTGGGAAATCATCAACTTTTTATATAGCTGATGATGACCTGGAACTTTTAATCCCCTCATATTTACCTCCTGGATGCTGGGAATTCAGGTGTGTGCCACCATGCCACCACATGGTACTAGAGATCAAATCCAAGGTCTTATGCATGTTAGACAGGCGCTCCACCCACTATACTACAACTCTACCCTCCAGGGATATATTATTTACATATTCTAAGACTTTTAGATTTGTATTCTTGTATTTAGGAATACGAACTGTTTGGGGTTAATTTTTTTTCAACAGAGTTCATATAACCCAGGCTGATCTTGAACTCCCTATATAGCCAAGTGTGACTTCTTACTTGGGAGTAAAGTACTGGATCCTCCACCACTACCCCACCCTACCCCTGTGCCAGGAGTAAAAGGAGTGGGTCCCCGCATGCCAACTTCTTTGCTTTCTATCACTGTGTAGACCAGGCTGGCTTCAATTTGCTCTTGTGTGGTAGATGACCTTGAACTTCTGATTCTCCTGATTCTACCACCCAGGTTCTGGAACTACACGCATGTGCTATCATGCCTGGTTTATGTGGTGGTAAGAATTGAATCCAGAGCTTTCTGCAGCCCAGGCATGCACTATGCCAACTGATCCACATATGCATTTCCAGTCTTCCATCACAAAACCTCTTTAAATGCAGCCACAACCTGAATTTTGGAAGAGAAGAATTCCTAAGACACAAAACCAAACTTAGCTGAGAGCAAAGTTGTAGGCAGTCATAACCAGAAAAAGAATCTGAGCCTCACCAATGGGTATCACTCTCTGTAACTCAAGGTCAGGACCAGCTTCATGGACTCATGACACTGCAGAGTCCCCAGTACCAGAAAAATTTCATACTTGTTTAATGCATTTTTTTTTAAATTATTTATTCATTATATGTATGTGAGCACACTGTCACTATCTTCAGACACACCAGAAGAGGGCATCAGATCCTATTGCAGACGGTTGTGAGCCACCATGTGGTTGCTGGGAATTGAACTCAGGACCTCTACAAGAGCCATCAGTGCTCTTAACCACTGAGCCATCTCTCCAGCCCGCTTTAATGCATTTTTAAAAACATGATGCCTTGCATTTTATTTCACACTGGAACCTACAAACTGTGCAGCCATGTGTGTGTGTGTGTGTGTGTGTGTGTGTGTGTGTGTGTGTGTGCACGCGCACGCATGCGCGCGCAGAATCTTCCCGTTGGCTGTACTGTGTACTTTTTGAATTAATTATAAACTAGGAACTACACTTCTTTATCCTGTTCTTAATGGGAATGTTATAGCTATTGTCCTTCCCCATTCCTTCAGTGAATACTGAGTCTGTGACAGGGAAGATAACTGATCCTTTCAATTTACTTTTCTCCTGAACAAAGAGAGATACCTCCAGACCAGATAAGAAGAACGCCAGCCATCACTCCCTGAATGTGAACTTGGACCTTGCTGTTCTGCCTAATACCTCAGGGAAAGGATAATACCCATTGTGTTGGATAAAAAGCATTTCCTGTGTACAATGGAGACTGAAACAAATATTTGCTGACTGGAGGGAGAACACATGGTAGTTTAAGTATCCTTCATATAGTGACGCTCTGTCCACTGGAATTAAGACACATTCATGTGATTTACCCCATTGACAAAACTCCAGATAACCTGCTCAGAGCTTTCAGTAAGCATGTCACTGAATATTGCTTGAGGAATTCTGCCACTGTTCAGACCAGAAAACTCAGTCAGTCCTCAGGAAAAAAAAATAGCAACAAAAGTCATGGTGCTTCAAGACAACATGGGTTGTCTGTTACTACAAATTAGCCTGTGTCACTTTTTTAGGGAAAAACACCTCAAAAGCTCATTTGGCCCCAGGATAAAGGCTAATTAGCTTAGGGCTAGAGCCTCCTGTAGAGGACCTGAGATGGGTTCCTAGCACCCATGTTAAATGGGTCAGGGTCTGAAATTTGGCTCCGGGGGATCTGATACTGCATTATAGACTTCAGAGCCACCTGCACTCACACATACACAAACCCTAATGTGTACATATAAATATTATTTTTAAGTTAATAGTATTTATGGTGAATGGACATTAAATATGATTGTATGTAGCCACATACAGATGTTTTAATACAAACAAATGTGTGTATTAGCAATGTCAAGGAGTGTCATTTACATAGTACGACACATGTTGAAAAGTTCTGCTTACATTATTGAGTAATTTATCAACAACAGAATTTTATTTTTCATAGTTTTGAATCCCAAGTAGCCCAAGATCTAGTTTATTCAAGATTCAAAGTCTAAGGGAGACTCATTTCTCATGACAAAAACCTTGCTTCATCCTCATGTGATAGAAAAGCAAGACAGATCTCAAAGACCCTTTTTAAAAGGGTGTATTTATTATTATTTGAGTGTGTGTGTGTGTGTGTGTGTGTGTGTGTGTGTAATCACACATCAGTTTAGGTGTTTGTGAAGGCCAGAGGTGTTGGATCCCCTGAATCTAGAGTGACAGTGTTTGTAAGATGCCTGATTTGGAGCCTAGGAACCAAACTCTCATCCTTTGTAAGTGCAGCAAACCCTTTCAGCTACCGTGCCATCTCTCCTGCCCCCTCTAGGATCTCGTTTATAAGGGCCTTCTTGTAGTTTCTTTCCTATTGCTTTGATAAAACACACCTTGACCAAAAAGTAACTTATTGAAGAGAGGGTATATCTCACTTAGAATTCTATGTCATAGTCTGTTAACGTAGTGGCATCAAGACAGGAACTTCAAACAACTAGTCAGTCCGTCACATCCACAGTCAAGGGGAAAGACATGTGTGCTTCCTTGCTTGCTTGCCTGCATCACTCTTAAACTGTTCACTTCTGCCTAGGGAATAGTGCAAACCACCATAGGCAGGGGCTTTCCACATCAATTAAAGTAAGACTATCCCTAACAGACAAGCCCAGAGCTCAATCCAATTCAGACAATCCCTCGTTGAGACTCTCTTTCCAGGTGACTCTAAATTGTGTCAAGTTAACAATGAAGCTGAGCATTCCAAGCAAGCCCTAACCTCTGTTTGAGGAGTCTCCTTTCATGATTCAATCCACTCCCAGAGGTCCTTCCTCTTGAAGCTGTCACTGCAGGAGTCAGGATTCTCCTTATGAATTGGGATGCTAACACGCTTATTCAGAATGTAGCAAAAACTATATATGTTATTTAGATTATTTTAAAAATATCACACTTAAATTTGAATGAGGTTGTATAACTGTGTTTTTCAATTATGTCTAAAATTCTGAGGTAAGAGTTTACAAAGCGTTGGGGTCTATTTATACCTTTCTACTCTGGATCTATGACAAACTGGACAGATAGACATAAATACACACACACACACACACACACACACACACACACACACACACACAGAGAGAGAGAGAGAGAGAGAGAGAGAGTCTGGCAAAGAATTTGAAAGAAAATTGATGAGCCTCACATGGTCAACATTGACACCTCTGTTTGGAATATTTCCACCAAAACATGCTAACTGCAGATACAAAGATGAGACAAGCAGTTGTTTCTCAACATCAGGCTTCCTGTTTACCACACAACTCTAAGATATTCCAAATGGCATCTACAATTATCTCAACATATTCAACAGCTGTCAGGGATTGGCCTGGAATGGTGTGAACATAAGCCATCTGCTCCCCACTGGAAACCTGATTATTCACGGAGCCTACTTCTGGCTGATGGCTTCCAGCCCCTCAGGGTGTTTAGATGCATGGAAACGTGGATAGATGGGGCACTCTTTAGAGAAACTGGTGCCATCCAGAAATGTTTTGAAAGGCATAAAGTTGATCCAAACTTCACACGTCTGGATCATACCGATGGACCATTTTTTCCTCCCCATATGAGCTGAGCCATCCATGAAAATCTACAGAATAAAATGTTCTCAGAAAAAAGATTTCAGAGTAACAAAAACGTAAGATATCTTTAATTTAAATGAGCATGTACCAGAATGACAAAATGAAATGTAAATGATGCTATTTTAAGATCTCATTTTAAGGACAATTCCATATATGGATCAATGTTCTATTAAAACTGCCATCTCAGATTCTCTGTAAGACCTTCATCAAGTGATTTAATCTTTCAGTCTCTTCATAAACCTAATTAGATTAGGATGTCTTTGCCACCAGCTACATTGTGCTTTCATACAATTATTATGATATGAGGTTAGAACATTTTCTGAAAAATGAGCCATAGGAAATGGGGTGTACCTATTTTCATGGATCCCAGTTAGCTACCCAAACACCTTCACTTATTTGGGTTGAATTCTTTCCTAGAGTCAATACAGAACTGAATAAAATAATTCAGAACATCTGCCCCATGCAGAAGCAGAGCACTGGAGAGTTGGCTGGCCACCCTGCACCTTGAATTTCCACTTTCTCTGCAGGACAGCAGACTGAGACGAGGATAAACAGAAGAGACTAGGGGCACTAAAGGTGACTTCTGAGAGCTCACAGGAAAAGAAAATCAAAACTTGATTTGGAGTTGCTAAAGAGTATCAGCTTTTGCAAGCATTTGCCAGAGAGTTATATGGGGGGGGGGGGGGGGTCTGAGGTATACTTTAATAATCATAGTAAATCAAATTCTAAAGCCCAGACTGGCACCAACTGAACAAAGAGAGGTGAGCTGACACTGTACCTGATGCTTACAGAGGTCAGGTTGACCTGAAGATAAAGATCATAAATTCCTTCTGAGCCTCGGGTGTTATCAAAAGTGATCATGTGCCAATCCAGAACTTAAAATAATCACACAAACAGAAGGGGTCACTGATAAAATTTAAAAAGAAATGTGCATTGAAATTAAAAAAAAAAAAGAAGAGTTGTGGGTACTGAGTTATAAAACAGTGATTAGAGGGCGTGTGCAATAATTATGTTCAAGAAATGGTCTGAAGGTTGTGAGTTGTGACACGCTACATGAGAGTACAACTCTTGGAAAATGTAATGTGACTGAGAGTAAATACCCAACACTAGAATTTTTAGAGATTCTAGAAAGAAATGGGACTTGGTGTGATGAATTGATAATAAGAGGAAGCACAGGTTGAGAATATAGTTCGAAAGGTACAAGACTGCAAGGAAAAGGAGACAGATGTATCAGATGCAGTCCTGGTAGGCACACACCCCAGTGGATGGTCCTGCACACATATACAAATGGAGAGCACTCACTGTACTCAGCACACACACACACACACACACACACACACAGAGAGAGAGAGAGAGAGAGAGAGAGAGAGAGAGTACATGAAGTCGAGGGAGATGTGCTAGGCTTGTCATCTTAAACACATGAAAGTAAAAATGACTGAAGCCAAAACAAGAAGAACATATAAACAGCATAGAGAAAAAAATTTCCCCAACAGATTGGTAGTATTTCCACAATTTTCTGAATACAACAAATAGAACCTCAAAACAATAGAAAGAAACACACAGACACACACAGGCACATGCATGCACGCACATGTACACACAGAAAAAGGGGAAAAAAGAATAATTGAATGGATCCACACAGCATAGAGTGCTCCCTCAGGACCTCAGATTAGGCACATCCACATCAAACATCAATTCTCAACCCAAAGACATCCTTTATTAAGAAAGGCAGAAAGATAAGGTGGCTGAATCTGAATCAGGCAGAAAAAGCAGCAAAGATCTAGGCAGGCACAAATTTAGGAAGAGCAAAGGGGAAATCTGTGTTAGAAAGAGCTAAGATGGGCTGTAAGTTCTGACTGGGCACATTCATCAGGATAGACAAATGAGGAATTTTGAATTGGAATTTGACCTTGATAGTTGGACATTGGGGATCAGCCTCAGAAATGAGTCAGGCCTATGAAAGTGGCCAAATAAGGGAATGGACCTTGGTGGCTAGCTTTAGGAATGTGGAAATGCCTAAAACTATCACACATCAATTAACATTTTTTCACTAAAATAAAAACAAGCATAGAGAGAGAGGAGAGAGAGAGAGAGAGAGAGAGAGAGAGAGAGAGAGAGAGAGAGAAGCTAACAGTTCATCAAGGGAGAGGGAAGGGAGAAAGGCAAAATCTACCAGGGCCATATTTGCCATGCTTGGGCCTGTTGAAGATGTCCAATAATGAAAACATATGCAAAAGTATTATTTACAACTCAAAAAAAGCTAATTGTTAGACGTTATTTTCTTTTCACTTTTATAAAAATTCATTGATTTTTACTTTATATGTTTGAGTGTTGCTTGCATGCATGTGTGTTTACCATGTGGATATATTTCCCACAGAGCCATAAGAAGCATAGCATCCACCTGGAACTTGAGTTATGGACTCTTGTGAGCTGCCATGTGGGTGCTGGGAACTGAATCCAGGTCTTCTGGAAAAATAGCAAATGCTCTTTTAGCCACTTAACCCTTTCTCTAGCCCTACCCAAGTTATTTTCAAAATGAAATTTTTAAAGAGACTACCTTTAGGTAAGATGTAAATTGTAAAAGAGGGGTATATAGAAATAAAATGAGTACTGAAAAAGAAAAAGGAACTATATTGTTAATAGATTTTTTTAAGTGCACATTTATATGTGTTGGATTGCTTATCAATATGTGCACCAAATGTATGTCTGGTGCCTGGGGATGTCAGAAGAGGGTTTTGGATTCACAGGAATTGTATTTACAAATAGTGGTGAGCTGATGATACGAATTCTAGGACCCAAATCTAGGACCACTGCAAGAATAGCAAGTGTTCTTAACCACTGAGATTTCTCCCCAGCCCTAAAATAACTAAATGAATTTAACTTTCAAGATACTGTTAGTAATACATTTAAAATACTAAAAATTAAGAAGTAAAGCAGCAGCATAAAAGAGGAAGTTGATAAGCAGATTGAGTTCTCTTAATTTTTTTCCTGCAGGAAGTAGCATATGAACATCTTTACACTGGAGTCCATGAGCTTAAGAATGAATAATATAATTTATTATTCAACTACTAAGACGAGACTGATTTTTTAGAAGACTGCAAGAGAAGAAAATACACTAAAAATATCTACTGTTAAAGTAGACAGGAAAGGGGGACCAGGGAGATGGTTCCACAGGTAAAGTCCTCACTTAGCAAACATGAGGACCTTTGCTCATCTCTCCACCACCTTTCTACAAACAGTTTAATATGTTGTGCTCCTTTAATCCTAAATCAGTCATGAGTGGTTGGTTCCCTGGCTTCTGGTCCACTCAGGAGAGCAGAAACAATGATTTTCAGTAAGAGAACCTGGCTCACAAAAAAACTAAAATAGTTTTAAAAAATTCTAGTTTGATTTCTGACCTCTACACATTTGCATGTGCATACACATATATACACACCATTTTAAATTATTTTTAAAGTAGACAAGAAAAAGAAAAGGCATACAGTAATATGTGCTATAACTAAAAAGCAATTAAGAAAAGATAAAAATCTACCCTCAAGGTATAATACAAATTACATTAAGTGCAAATGAAATTAATTCACACACATGAGAAAGGATGTTGTTTGTGTTAAAGTATCTATAGATGTATGGAAAACCCATCATAAATGTTGTTATTTAAAATAGCACCCATTTAGCAACTCAACATTCTATGCACAGAAAATTCCATGAAGACTAGCCAGAAGTTTCTGATGAGGGTCTCTCAGGCTAAAATTAAAGGATCAATAAACACACATTTTTATCTGAGTGATCTGAGAAAACATCTCTTAAGATTATCAGATATTGGCTGATCTTGTTGTACTGCTACAGTGTATATATACCCAAAAACAAGATAACATCCTACAGATTTCCTGAACATCCATATTTATTAAGGTGCTATTTGTAGTAGCCAAGATGTGAAACTTGTACAACTTCCTGCCAGTCAACTATGATTTTCTACCATTTATGCCTGTGTGTACCAACAGCATACACACACACACACGTGTGTACATGCATGTGCAGGCGCGTGTGTGTGTGTATCCGTGTGTGTGTTTAAATGCATATGTATGTATTTCATTTTAGTGAAGACCAGGCACTACAACATAAAAGGAAACAATAAATGAATGCAAATAACAGCTCATTGACGAATATAGAAGAATGTGTGTATATTGCTCATCTATGACCACATGATCTATGACAAAGAAGACAAAGTGGAACAACAAAAATTGCAGTCTGCCATCCAATTCTGTTACATTTGCTATATGGAAGAGAAGCTCAACTTTTTCTCAAGCCAAGCATACAACCACTAATAGAGTGTTGGAATTAGAGTTTACTTAAAAAACAATGACTTCAGAAGAAAATTGTTTACACATTTCTGGATAAACAAAGATATAACATTAGGGAGGAAGGAAAAGATTAGCCAACCAGAATACATTAAGGACTAAGAAAAATCAAGCACCAGAGGGAAGATGATATTTGTGGTACATGCAGTTGGAAAAGGCCACAAGCTAGAGTTTATAAAGAACCTTTACAAATCAACAAGAAAGAAGAAGTAAGCCAATAGAAAAGCTTGGCAGAGGCTTTTAAAACTATTTCACTCTAAATAGAAAAGGTTGTCCTATGCCATTAATTCTTAAGAGAAGATAGTATTAAAGCCATTGCAGGATGCTGCTCCCCACATAAAGGATTCTGTTTAAAAGGGCATAACACCCAGAGCTAGGAAAACTTAATCACTTGGATCACTTTGTAAGTGTTGAAAGAAATGTTTTTGGGACAAGAAAATTGAGAGTTTATTCTTAAGTTGAACATGTATATGACCTATGACTAGGGAATCCTGCCTTCAAGCATATGCTATAAAATATACACGCTGCACAAATCAGTGTTTCTAATGATGGCCATAGTAACACAATTTACAACACCCCCAAACCAGAAGTCAAATTATCTGTCAGTAACACAATATCTGTAGCTCCATGAATGTCATAATAGAGACTGCTGCAACCTTTTTTGATTACTGCTACATACAACACCATGTGCGAGCACACATCAGAAGCATGTGCCATGTCTATCTAAGCCATAGTGACACACATATAGATACATGATATGACTCACCCAACCATTCAAACAGGTGAAATAAATAATCAGACTGGCAGTAGGTCAAGAGTGGCCTTTAAAAAAGATTTAACTTCTACAGTCCATGACGTTGATAGATGGAATAAATTTTCTAAGGGTCTAAGATGCTGTTTTCCAAATCTGGGTGGAGGCTAGGTGAGAGGATTCATCTTTGCATTCATACATTTTCATGGCTATTAGCAAATACCTGGCCAACAGCCATTTAAAGCAGGAAATGCTTATTTATTTTGGCTCACATTTAGGGAGGATACAATCCTTTATGGAGGAAAAAATACTATGTTAAGCTGGTCTCGATGTGTGCATTCAGGAAGCAGAGGAACATGAAAGCTGGGGCACAGCCCATTCTATCAATTTTTATTCCCAGAACCCTAGGATTGCACCACTCCCATTTAGAGTGAATCTTTCTTCTCAGCTGACCCCTCTGTAATGCAATCATAAACATCCCTAAGTGTATGGTTCATCAGTACTCTGAAGGTTTGTTGTTGTTTGTGTTCGTTTTGTTTCTTTGTTTTTTTTTTTTTAATTCAGTCAATTGGACAGTCAACCTTAAGCATCAGAATTCTACCCCTTGTCAATTTGGCATCTAAATACACCACTTTAAATCATACATACCACTTCTGCTCTTCATAGGCTCATGGCCATTTCATAATGAAAAATTCCCTAGTCCAACTTCAAAAGTTCCCAGTTTAAAACCATTTCAGTACTGTACAGAGTTCAAGTTTTTCCTGAGACATAAGACAAATTCTTAACTGTGAGTCCTTAGAAAATGAAATTAAAACATTAAGTAGGATACTTTGAATATACAGTGCCATAAAATTAAGACATCTATTCTAAAAGGGAATGGAACATGGCACTAAAATACTGACACGACCAATACTGAAGCTCAGAGTAAAGGCAAATCCTTTACTTCTGAGTATTGTGGGTATTTGCTGGCATTGTCTGGGATCATGGACCTTCTCTTTGAGGCCAGCTCACCTTACTAGTTGCTACTAGTCCTAGCACCTTCAAAACCTTATAGCCTCTGCTGCTACATAAGTTTCACCTTCTTCACTTCATGCAATGACTTCTCAAGGCCTATATGCAAGGAATCCAATCCAGCCAGACACTGCCTTCCCTCAGCAGAATTTTGGACCTTAGATGCCAGTTCCATTACCCCATAACTCTCATAGTTCATGACTTTGAAATCAGCAATGTACAACACTGAAAAGTTCTATTGGCATCTTGATATTTAGGGTGCCTTCCCCCCACCCATTGTGTCAAACCAAAGTGGAACCTGGGGAAATGCTTCCCTGAGGAGTTATTTTTAAGTGAGTGACTGCTTCAGTGGCATTCTCAGTTCAATCTTCCTTTCAAATGAATCTTAGTTTTTACAAGCTGAAGCTTTCAATAGGTAGCGTTTAGTTCTCAAGGACTCTTTTCTATTGTTCTAGTGAAAAGTTTAAGAACTCTCCTGAATTGTAACAGTCCTGTTAATTACAGTTGCTTAGCTCTACCTACTTGTCTAAAATTTCACACATGCTTGTAACCCTTTTCTTACCACAATGAATGTTTCTTTTTTCTATCTTTCTGAGGGGCTTCTTGCTCTCTGACTGTAACTCTAGATAAGAGCAGAGAACAACAACCATGCTGAAGCCTGAATGTTTTCTCTACCCTTTTATTCACATTTCTAAGACAGAAAATTCAGTAAGATTCTTTGGCAGAATGTAACATGAATAGCCTCTAGTCCAGTTCCCAATTGAAAAGTCTTGTTCTGCTCTGAAATCACGAGTCAAGTTGCTACTGTTCATATTTTTCTCAGTTTTGCACTTCACAACTCCCACTAAAATATCCCATTAATATTGGTTTATAACATTCAAGGTCGTTTTATTGCACAGTTCTAAGCTCTTCCACATTCCTCCACAAACTACATGTATAAGCCTACAAACTACACAACAACCCCACTCTTGATACCAATGTCTATATTAGTTACCTTACCATTACTGTGACCAAGTACACAATAAAAATTGAATTAATAAAGGAAGAGTTTATTTTGTGTCACATTTTAAGGAGATAATGTTCGTCAAGTCAGGAAAAGAATGATGGTGGTAGGCTATTCACACAGTTTCTTCATTCAGGAGGCAGAAAGAGATAAATTCTTATGCTTAGTTCATCTTATCCTTTTCCAAATTTTACTTAGTATGAGACCTCAGCCCATTGCATGGTGTCACCAAATTTCAGGATGAGTCATTTCTCCCCAGTTGAATCTCTTTAGAAATGTCCTCACAGACATACATAATATTATGACTCATTAAAGCCTTAAATGTTTCATAATCCAGTTACTTTAACAATAAAATTAGCCATCATAACTTTGTAATAATTCATTTATGTATACATTTTTTGCACATGTGATGTTATACTTCAGTAAAATGTTCCTAAAGTACACAAAAGGAATGAAAATATTATTTAATTGACTTTTTACATGTATATTGGACATTTTCATTAGTATTCTCATACAGTTTAAATGAGGCATTGCTGGCCCAAGGACATGTTATGCTCTTGAAATCTCAACATTTTTCCTTTATTTTGGCAATACATATAGTCTAAAGAGACTAGAAACATGTCCTGTTTTTCACAAGTCTTAAATTCTCTGTGAAATCCTTGCTCCACTCTGTGACACAGGTAGGGAGCTGTTCTTACATTTTATTAATGAGTTTATTAATGAGGAATCTGGGTTGCTAAAACAATTAAGCATACTATCCTGAAGATGTCAAATCTTGTACTTGCTAAATAAAGTTTTGTAGTGTGGCCTTTTGCTACATGATGAATTCATAGCTATGGGAACGAGCTATGCAGAACAGCATTTAGAAATAAAGCTATGAACACACAGAGTACTAAGAAGCCATATATTTTCATATGGAATTCCAGCAATTTCTGTGTTGTCCAATGTACAAGTGATCTTAGGAGATGTTATACCATGCAGGAATTGGAATACTAACTTCAAGGTAGATTCCATAATGCAGTATCTATGAAGTCATTTTTCTTGATGGAGTGAGACTTTGAGGTGATAAAGCTGTTTGAGGATCATGCACATTCCTGTAGGTAACCCCTGACCCAAGCCTGTAAGCCAAATTGGATTGTGATGGACTTGTACTTTGGTCTGTTATCTGTTATGTGTCCTCTTTAGGTGAAGCAACTTTTGTTCATATTTCCCCCTGGGAAGCTGATACTACAGAAAATGTTCAGAATTGGATACAATTGCAAATCCTCTTGCTTTTACTCTGACCAAATTATATGAGATACTATGCCTTAAAGAAATGCAATTTAAGACCCTGTTATTTTATGAATGATAAATTTACACACCTAAAATCCAAAGACCCAGTGCAAGGATATGATTCATTTGTGCATAGTATATTTCTAGCATTAATAAAAATAGAATATCCCTTTATAAACTGAGAAAACCCAAGGAACCATTAGAAAGATGAAAGAATCTTATAACCAGTTCTCAAAGCTGATGGAGGGTGGGTAAACATCCCAAAACATTTTTATTAGCTGTGGCTTTTAAAATTTTTT
This sequence comes from Arvicanthis niloticus, assembly GCF_011762505.2. Lineage (NCBI taxonomy): Eukaryota > Metazoa > Chordata > Mammalia > Rodentia > Muridae > Arvicanthis > Arvicanthis niloticus. Next base: position 21,166,504 of record NC_047666.1, read on the forward strand.
TTAGGGTTTATAAGGTTCTGATATAAAGTCATCCCATAGACTCTGAGTTTTATTTCTACCTTAAGTACCAGGCATTTCCACCTGGTGTTTAATTAAAATAATCCAGCGGAAACAATTGCACTCTGTCCAGGCAGCTGTGCTTCACTGAAGCTGGTGTGCATTTATTACTTCATTCAGCACAAGTAGATTGGCACCCACTGTGTGACAGGCACTATGCTTAGCAGTATTCATGAAATAAGAGATGAGTTCTACCCCAAAAACATTCTGGCAAGAATAGAGATAAAGTAAGTAAGCAGACATTTATAATCTACCCCAAAAGCTGCAATGACATCTGTAAACAGAGCATCTAATACAGAGGCCAGAGACATTTAGATAAGAAAAAAAACTGTGTATACCACAAAGGGGCTACTACCAAAGCTGAGGAGATGGACCAATGGGTAAGTGCCTCTTCATGCCAGCATAGGATCTTAAAATAAAATCCCCCATTTACATAACACCAGGCATTGTACTATATGCCTGTGATTCCAGTACTGCTATGGTGAGATGAGAGACAAAGAAAAGAATTGCTGTATACTCTCAGGCCAGCTAGCCTGGACTACACAGTGGTGATTAAGAAGCTGTGCTTTAAATATGGAAGGAGGGTTGAGAAAACATACCCAAGGATGTTATCGATCCCAACACATATGCATGCACTTGCTCAAGAAGAAACAGAGAAATAGAGAGGGGCAAGGGACAGGGACAGGGACAGGTAATACTGGTGGACCCAAACATGCTAAATTTAGGAGACACCTCAGAGAGCAGTTGTTAGTTTTAAGAAATCTGACCGCAGTTCAGAGGAGACCACTCCAGACCACGCGATTCCAAGGGGGAGGAGGTTTATTCAGGGGATAGGGCAAAGGTGGGGAGAGGAAGGTGGAAGAGATAAGAGAGAAGAGAAGTAGAGGCTGGCCATGACCACGTGGAGAGAGAGGAAGGTGGGGGAGGGGACAGAGAGGCAAGAGGGTAAGAGAGAGAGTAAGAAAGTAAGAATAAGAGTAAGAGAGTGAGGAGGGGGCAAGCAGCCCCTTTTATGGTGGATCAGCCTACCTGGCAGTTGCCAGGTAACTGTGGGGAGGAGCATACCTGGCTGTTGCCAGGTAACTGTGGAGGTGGAGTTTAGACAGAATACTAACATTCCCCCGTTTTGGTTTAATTAAAAAGAAAAATTAGAAAAAGGTGACGGTGAAGCAGGAATAGGGACGTTGTGATATCTGGCTACTTCCTGCTGGCATTGAGGGCCGACTGTGACCATTTAGTTCAGCCGGTTCGCCTGAAATGCAGTGGGTCCAGGACCTGGCTTGCTCCCTTCCCCTCTGTTCCTTAGCTCTGCTCTGGGTCTACTTCTTACATTCTGCCAGGGACCCTCTCTGGGACTTGTTTCCCCCGTGCACAGCCACCCGAGCAAAGGGCTTGGCTTCCCGTACACTCGAGGGAGGCTCTCTCTCTCTCCCTCTCTGCCCAGGACCTGTAAAGTGAGTGTAAACTCTAGCCGCCAAAGGCACTGGGCAGTGACTTCCGGCTGCTAACAGGAAGTCCCGCCCTACCACCACATTGGACCGACCTGCAACAACTATGCCCTCAGCTGCGGGCCCAGAGCCCCAACTTTCCAGCCATTTGATCGTATGCCACTATTGCCAGCTTTCTTATTCTGTTCCTAGCCAAATGTTTTCTTGCTAATACTAAAATGTGCTTTTCTCTACCTATAGAACCTGCCAAAGCTACTTAAGACTCTTTCCTATCCTGTCTTAATAGATTTTTACTACTGCTATTAAATTCTATAAAGTTACAACCAAACCTTATGGCTCTCAGTCTTGTCAAAAGTCTGCTAATACTACATTTAAGTTTATGGGCCGACAGAACTCCCAAAGCCTGTCACAGTTGACCCAAGATGGTTTCAGAAGACTTGGACACCTAGAAGATACAGCCTGGATTGCATGCGATGATATTGTCACTAATGTAGTAGACAAAACTGGATGCCCTGAGTCAAATGACTTGGCTAAACCAAGGTAAGTCATTTCTCGTGGGGAGGAGCATACCTGGCTGTTGCCAGGTAACTGTGGAGGTGGTGTTTAGACAGAATACTAACAACAATTGCTGGTAAAATTCAAACTCATTTTTGAGAACAGGAATGTTGAATCCAAGAAGAGGTTTTGACAAAGACAGGTCAACATAAGATGAGTCATAGCATAAACATCCTGCAGGCTTATTTAAGTTTTTCAGGTTTTTCATGAAAGAAATGCAGACCTACTGCAGAATCTCAGCTTAGGTTTTGGTTTTAAAAGATCACATTGGGTGCATTATAGAGTACAACAAAATGGAGCAAGACTGAAAACAAGCAGATGAGCTGCCATGGAAGAGATGAGTGTCCCGTAGGAGGGCAGAAGAAATGTGGTTGACAGTATGTAAAAAAATATGAATTAACAGAGCATGTTCAGAGTTAAAGGAAAGAGAGAAGCCAAGGGTGATACCAAGTTTCTAAGTGGGGGTGTGGCAGAATCCATCAGTGTCCCCAGATAAAAAGTAAAAGAATAGCTCACCACCACACAGCACAGGTGGAACAGTACAGACAGGAGAACACCCAGAGGCCCTCTAGCCATATGACCTGCCTGAAGTGGGAACTACTGTAATGTATGTGTATGTAGTAGACAGGTGGGGAGAGAAAGAGAAGCAGAACCGTTTGAGGTGGAACTGGAGATGCAAAGGTGGAGAGGAATATCCTATGTGAGCAGCCTGCACGTCACCAAGGCCATGGTGAAGTCCCAGCCCACGTTGCTGCTGAGGGCCATGTCAAACTGGTCCTGATGGTGAAGGCATGGGTGAGGCAGCACTGAGGGTTTGAGAGCAAGAAGGTTTACCCAGCCTCTTCCCATATACAGTGCTTACATTTTCGAGAATGGGTCCTGCATTGCCACTGAGCAGCAGAGTAAAGCTGGCTCTGGTGGCATGGGTGCAGGTAAGCAGGCCCTGAGGGACCCTTGCCAGATGCAGCACTGAGTGAGCAAACTGGGACAATGCTGGAGAGCTTACCCTGGTGGTGAGTGTGGAAGAGGAGCTGATGGGCTGACCAACTCAACTACTACCCAGGCCTAGACCCAGGGCTGTAAGTTGGCTAGTCCCCAAATCTATCTCATCTATGAACTGCCAAAACCCATGAAAGGGTCAGTACCATAGAGCCAAAGCATCGGGATCTCCATGACTTAGAGAAATAACAGGATAACCAAGAGGAATCCTGGTAAGGATTCAGTATTGCTGGTGTAGCAGAATCCAGAGGCCTCGAACCTGACCTCATTGTAATGAACATTTGAAGTAAAAATGCATGAACAAAAGGATATACTGTGAAACACACTGTGACATACTACAGCTTCCATGAGATGTTTTGTATGCTTTGTTTTCTTCCTTAATTGTGGGAAGCGGCTCCGCTCTCGCCATTACAAGGTGGTGCTTGGCATAGGCATTGCTTGAGAGAAAAGACAACTCCATATATGGAGTTGTATGCGCTGAGAGGTGTGGCCAATTAGTAGTGACAATCGCTGATTGGAACAAGGAAAAGGTTTTAAGGGGATGCACAGGGAGGAGAGAGAGAGAGAGAGAGAGAGAGAGAGAGAGAGAGAGAGAGAGAGGAAGGAAGAAGAAGAAGAAGAAGAAGAAGAAGAAGAAGAAGAAGAAGAAGAAGAAGAAGAAGAAGAAGAAGAAGAAGAAGAAGAAGCAGCTCGCTGTACAGGGATAGCTGAATAAACCACTTGAAGAAGAACACGGTTGCCGTTGCATTATTCCGTGGGTCGGACTGGGTAGCGACAGTTAATTGTTTTAAAATTTATTTTATTGGTGGGCAGATTGCAAAGGTGAAAGGCAGATATGATGGAGTATTGAGATGAGTGGCATTGGGGTGCAGGATGTGAAATTCACAAAAGTCAATAAAAGGTTTTAAAACTGGAACATCAGTATTTTCTATGTTAAATTAAAAGCCCTAGGGAGATGTCGGAATGGAAGGTGGAATGTAAAAGTCCTAAGGACCCCGATGAGGGTTGAAGCCAGCAGTGAGGATAAAAGCACTAGAGAGAAATGTTACTAATCAATAGAAGGACCATTGATGGAAAGATTATCAATAGAAAAAAGAACTGCTCACTAGAAAGACTTTGAGAGGAGGGCCACTCATGTAGACTATCCAGGGTACTCACATAGGATATTCCTCTCCACCATTGCAGCTCCAGTTCCACCTCTCTTCACAATGCTCAAATTCTTCTGCTTCTCTTTCTCCCCCATCTCTCTACCACATACACACACATTATAGTGGCTTCACTGCAGATTGGTAGCTGTGATTTTGCAGAGTTATCTACAAACTCTCTGTGGTTTTATTTTTGTTTCCTGTCCTCTACATGCTGACTCTTGGGTTAGAGCAATTTAAAAACTGAGTAAAATTGAACCGAAGACCACTTCTGTTCAGAGAAAAAAATATCAGAGAATAAATCAGGACCCACTTCTTCAACCCCTGGATTCCATTTTTGCCAAAAATGCTGCCAGAGAGTGGAAGAATCACCTTTGCTTCGGCCATAAAAAATATTTTAAAAATGGAGATCAACACTGGGAAATATGGCCAGATGAAGTAAACTGAGGCAGACATAGACAACTACCACATGATCAACTAAAAAGTTGATTAGATAATACTTCAGAATTAGACAGTGGCTATAAAAGGCTTTGAAGAACAGGGTGAAAGGCAAATAGAGATGCAGGGATCAATGGATGCTAAGTCGTACTCAGGAGCTGGAATCTTCAAAGCACAATTGCAAAATACTACAACTGTCAATAACAAGAATAGACTGCTTTTGGGTTTTGGGGGATTGGGTGCAGAGCTGATGCCCTAAGACTGCTCAGGGCACCAGTGCAGTCCAGAAGGATCCCGAGCCACTGGCCTTGAGGGAGTTCCTGGATCCCCATGGGAACATGTTGGCAGCCAAAGTACATGGCTTGAAACTGAAAATGGACTCCCAGATAGTCATTAAATTAACAAGCTGGCAAGCCAAGGACAGGTAAGATTTTGCACAGAGCCTTACCAACCTAAGACATAAGTGTATTGCTTTTGATAATGCAATTTTGGAAGAATGACCTAAGACAGGCTCAGTCTTGTTTATGAAATAAAAAAGGGGGATAGGCAGAGAGCTTTTGGGGCTGCTCAGCAGGAATCTGACATTGACCAAGGACAAAGAAGTGGGCTTCAGGCTGGATTCTGACATTAGGCTAGAACAAAGAAGTAATTTCAGGCAGGAATCTAAATCTTAGGCTAGAAAAAAGAAGTAGGCTTCAGACATGAAAATGACTTTGGGCTAGGACAGGGAAGTAGGCTCAGGTATTTTGGTCATCCTAATAAGCCCTTAGAAACAGTGATCACAGGAGTGTTCACAGAACTTTGTTTATTGTCTTGCTTGTTCTTTGACTATTTGTGTTTATTGTCTTGCTTGTTCATTGACTATTTGCATCTATTGTATTGCTAGTTCCTCAACCTAGAACTGACTTTAATACTTGCATGTAATTAAAATGGTATAAAAGCAAAAAAAAAGGGGGGGGTGATGGGATGGGGGTTTCTAGGGAGGGGAAATTGGGAAAGGTATTGACATCTGAAATGTAAATAAGTAAAATATCCAATACAGAAAGAATAGACTGTATACCTTAAAAAGCTACAACAAAGAATCCTGAATGTTTTTACCATAAAGAAATGATAGTAAAGTAATCCTGTAAGACCAGCACTTTGAATGTTGAGGCAGGGGAACAGCCATGAGCTTGACATCAGCCTGGATACATGGCAATATCACATGACACCTTCATTAGTGTGTATAGTTTTATGCTGTTTGGGTATCAGTTAAATATAAGAGGGGAAAGGAAATACTTAAAAAAAAATAACATGGATGCAAATATTCTGCCTCAAAGAGAAAAGGGAAAAAGTGTGTTCTCTGCACTTAGCCTCTACTGTTGTCAACTCGAATAGCAGGTGTTTTCAGCAATGACGCCTCTGAATTCAGCCTCCTATTCAAAAATATGTCTTCTTAGTTGTCTAGTATTTGGAAAGTGAATTACAGTTTTCAAAACCATGCTTGCACCTGTCCTCTCATCTGAGTCCCAGTATAACCCCACAGAGTCCCAGCGTCCCCATTTCCTTGAAGAAAAGGGGAGAGAAGCCATTTATAACTCATGAATGATTCATGGTTCAGAATCTGCTTTTCTGATGCCATTTGCACAGGATGAAAGACAAGTGTCCTGGCCATGTTGATGAAACATCTTGAGGTTGGCATTTTATTAATTGACTGATTTATTGACTGATTGACTTATTGACTGACTGACTGATTGATTGATTGATTGTGGTACCCAGGATTTAATTTAGATTCTCATATATGCTAGACAAAAAACATTTTACTGCTATTCTCAGTCTAGTTAACACTCTTTGTTATTTATTTTAAGACTGTGTCTCATGTATGTTCACCTGTCCTCAAACCCACTCTATAACCAAGTATGACCTTGAATGACTATGTATCACAGAAAGGGATGACCAGAGTTTAGGATTATTAGTATATTATTTTGAAGAAATCTTGAAGTCTGGATCACACCCAAGTGGAGCACAATTTTCAGGACTGTGTGCAGTCTCTCTCTCTCTCTCTCTCTCTCTCTCTCTCTCTCTCTCTCTCTCCCTCTCCCTCTCCCTCTCCCTCTCCCTCTCTCTCTGTCTCTATCTCTGTCTCTGCCTGTCTCTCTGTCTCTCTCTTTGTCTCTCTCTCTGTCTCCCTCTCCCTCTCTTTCCCTCTCTCTCCCTCTCCCTCTCTCTCCGTCTCCCTCTATCTCTCCCTCCATCTCTATCTTTGTTTCTGTCTCTCTGTCTCTGTCTCTCTCTCTCTCTCTCTCTCTCTCTCTCTCTCTCTCTCTCTCTCTCTCTCTCTCTCTCTCTCTGTCTTGTTTAAGAGCTTGAAGAAAGCCTCAGTTGAGAAAATGTTTGCCAAACAAATATGAAGAGCCAAGTGTGGTGCCCTAGAACATGACAGCTGTCTCAACTGACCCAGACCCCTGTGAGCCTAACGGTTACAGCAAGAAAGAAGGAACATGGCTGCCTTGCATGTGTGCGCAGCCTTGAGTCCCTTAGTAAAACTACAACACTGCTGCTCACATACGCTGCTCATTCTGTGGCTCTTAGATGCCTCCTATTTAAAGGAAAGAATATAGCATTGACTTAATTTAAGTCATATAAAACTGACACCACAGCACCTTCAGAATGAAAAAGCTTCCAAATGAGAGTTTCTGATATCCAGATTCATTTAAGCCTTCACATGCCCTGCTGGCCCACACAGTTCCTGTTTCCGCCTCCGTAAGAGCCTTGGTCCTAGCTCCAAGAAAATCAAGTGCTTCACATAAAAGTGGAGAATGAGTATTGAGATTTTTGCCAAAGCTAACATAAAGTCTTCCTTGTCTTTTAAAACCTCTTGCTAGGCTTCCAGAAATGTACAAAAAAATTATTAGGTTGTGAAGTTTCCTGGAGAATTGCTGGAGATAGCTCTCCCTCGTGCAATCTGTGGGAAGGCTCCCTGTTGACTATTGTTAGCTGCCCCTCCAGAGACCTCTGTGAATCAGTTTCCCCCCTGAGTGTAGCCATGGAGCAGGAATGAGCCCTGAATAACATGCCCCAGTGTCCAAGCTACGTTCCCATGGGTGTGTTCCCACACGGATTCTGCACACCCAAGCATGACGTAAGAGGAAGAGTTGGAAACCGAATTCTGAAGAGGTAGGCTCACTGAACTTGACCAGCACAGCTTAGGAGGAAATCTAAACTTGACGATTCTAGAAGGATGGGTGAGAATCCCCACGCTTGCCTTTTCTGCCTCCTCTATGTGTGGTTTATCTTTCGTGGGCTCAGGTTTCAGGAGCAGCATTTACTCATTAGACACAGCTTTTTATCTCATGGCAATCTCAGGGTGATTTAAACATCTCTGTACTGGTCAGGCATATGGTCCAGCCTCTAGTGTGCTTGATGCATAAACATGAGGACTAGAGTTCAGTTCATAGAGCCTACATTTAAAAAGAAAGAATTAAAGAAAGAAAAGGCATGGGGAGCACACTTCTTTTTTTTTCATTTTTTATTGGATATTTTATTTACACTTCAGATGCCATCCCCTTTCCCCATTCCCCCCCTTAGAAAACCCCTATCCCATGCCCCCTTTTCCTTTTTGCATTTATACACTTTTTAAAAAATGTTAATCAAAGGCTTTATAAGTTTGGTAATGCTCAATCAGAGGTGTAACCCACTACCCAACCTACATATATCAATTATCTTTGACTGGTGGAGATACATGAACATCTGCCTCCCTGTCTCCCCCATCTTTCTCTCTCTCATCACCTAGCTTCTCCTCTCCTTCTTCTCCTCTTCTCCTTACTCCTTCTCTTCCTCTCAGTACTCCTCCCACCTTAGCTCCTCCTACATATAACCCTTCCTGTTAAAATAAAACTTTTCTCTCAAAATATAATTAGAGCATAATTATGCCAATTTGTACCAGTGAGGTACAAGATAGTCCTAATACCCAGTCCATCATTTTGTTGACTAACCAGAACTTCTGTCATCTCTCCTAACTAAAACACTTAGTTCTGAACCTGGCTTTTTCCTTGGCTTTAGAATGAATGTCAGCTGAAAACCATCCACTCAAATCTTTTCTCTCAAGGTAAATAGCCAGGATTGGCTATGAGACTATAAGTTTTCAACTCCGTCAGAAATCCAGAATGACTTAGTTAACAATAATTGTGGGAAGCACAAAGCATAGCTTCTAAACCTTAGCCAATTTATAGAGACCTCTGAACACCTGGACACTCCCTCTACTACAGAATGTTGGAGCATCTGTTCTTCCGGGTGGGCACACTTCTGGGAAGACAAACACACAGGCAGAAAGCTGATCTTTTGGGCTCACAGCCTGCCAGCTTAAATGAATCTCTGAGCTCCAGACTACTGAGAGGGTCTGCCTCAAAACAAGGATGATAGTGTATGTATAAGAATACCTAAGGTTATATCTTCCTTCCATATATATCAAGCACAAATACACACACACACATACACACAGGTGGGGGGACATGTTATTGAATTCTTCAAGTGAAGTGAACAGATACTAAAGTATGAGAACATGCAGACCTTATTCACAGCCTGAGCTCACATCACATGCTGCTGAGCCATTTTGCAATTATAAAGTTAGGAACAGTTGCTAATCTATTCATTGTCCACTTCTTTCATTTATGACATAGCTGGGGCACATGAACTTTATGCCAGGGACTTAAGTAAAATGCCCTGCCAATGGCAGGCATAAGGAGCAAAATCTGTCTATTGTGTGTGTGTATGTGTGTGTGTGTGTGTGTGTGTGTGTGTGTGTGTGTGTGTGTGTGTGTTTGTGTGTGTGTGTGTGTGTGTGTAAAGATATTGCAGGAGTATATTTGTGTACACATGCACATGCATTTGGAGGCCATTGTGTTTCATCCCTAGAATCTGCCAACTTTGTTTGCAAGACAGGGCCACTCATTTGGACTAAAACTCTTGAGCTTGATTAAGCTCACTGGGTCAGTGAGCCTGAGGTATCTTCTTCCTATCTGTGCCTCCGCAGTGCTGAAATTACAATGTTTGACTCCATGACTGGGCTTTTTGTTTTTAAACCAAGTTTCTGGGGATGGAGCTCAGGTCTTCATACTTGTGCTGAAAACACTTTACCGACTGAGCCATCCCCAGTCTAAGAAGTCTTTCTGTCATTCCTAAGCCACCAAGAATACAGCCAATACACCAAGAATACATTTGCTCGAGGCTACCTTCTAGGTCAGAAGTTTTCAGTCTATCCTTCTAGCACCACTAGGGTGAGGGGTGAAGCCACTGGTTATAAGTCTGTCAATTTCACAGTGCTTTCCTCAATTCTGTTTTAGAGCTATGTTCAAGAAAAAGTCCATGGTAAATACATCAATCTTTTTATTGATTGAATTTTATTCTTTGAGAATTCCCTATGTGTATACAATAAAATATGGTTGCATCCACTCTATTCTCCCCTTTTCACTGACCATGGATCTCCCTACACATGTCCACCTCTGTACTTCATGCCTCTTCTTTTCTTTTGAATAGCCCACTAAGATCATGTGCTGCGGTCATTTATGTGCATGGGTATGAGGCCATTCACTGGACACAGGAAACCTACCAGTTTTCACAAACCTAAAGACTGATTCTCTCTCTCTCTCTCTCTCTCTCTCTCTCTCTCTCTCTCTCTCTCTCCTCTCTCTCTCTGTATGTGTGTGTGTGGTGTGTCTCTCTCTCTATCTGTGTGTGTGTCTGTCTCTGTCTCTGTCTCTCTCTGTCTACCTATCTGTGTGTGTGTGTCTGTGTGTGTGTTTCTCTGTCTCTCTGTCTCTCTGTCTCTCTGTCTCTGTCTCTCTGTGTATGTCTGTCTCTTTCTCTGTGTCTGTCGCTGTGTGTGTGTCTATCTGTCTCTGTGTGTGTCTGTCTCTATGTGTGTGTCTCTGTCTCTCTGTCTCTGTCTGTCTCTTTATCTCTCTGTCTGTGTGTGTCTGTCTCTCTATCTTTATCTCTATCTCTGTGTATGTGTGTCTGTCTCTGTGTGTCTGTCTCTGTCTCTGTCTCTCTCTGTCTACCTCTCTATCTGTGTGTGTGTTTCTCTGTCTCTCTGTCTCTGTGTGTGTGTCTGTCTCTTTCTCTGTGTCTGTTGCTGTGTGTGTGTCTATCTGTCTCTCTCTCTCTGTGTCTGTCTCTATGTGTGTGTGTGTGTGTCTCTGTCTCTCTCTGTCTGTCTCTTTATCTCTCTGTCTCTCTCTATCTCTGTGTGTATCTGTGTGTGTGTCTGTCCCTCTCTATCTTTATCTCTATCTCTGTGTATGCGTGTCTGTCTCTATGTGTGTGTGTGTGTGTGTGTGTGTGTGTGTGTGTGTGTCTCGCTGCCTCTCTCTGTCTCTCTCTCCCCAGGGGGCTGTCAACAACCAATCATTCCTCATTAAGAGATGAAGCCTGGAGAGCACACACCCTATGAGTGAAGTATAGCTGCCTTCATCTTGTGCAGTAATCACAGCTAGGCTGAGTTCATGGAAGCAACAGCCATGCCATATCTGGAGGACAGAATTTCCTAACACTCCTCCCCACCCACAGGCTCTTATGTCTGTCTGCCTCCTCTTCAGCATTGTTCTTTAGACCTTGGTGGAAGTTGGAAAAGCAGGAGGAAAGCTGTCAGATCTAGGCTGAACACTCATGGCTACTCATTCTCAGCATATAAACCAGTTATGAATCTCTTACATAGACTACTGTCCATTGCAGATATAATCTTCTCTGACCAAGGCTGAGAGCATCTAACTTCAATGGGTATAAATACACAGTCATCTCAAAAGAAAAGAGAACCCCCAGTTCTTCATGCCAGCAAGAGCTCCACCATCCTGCTAGTCATTACACAACATGAGGTAATCAACCTGAGAGGTTTATTGCCCACCCACTTGCAAGCTGACGGTTACTAGCCAATTAAAAAGCAGATTTGCCATCTTTTATATATCACACTTAATGAATTAGATAATCCCAGCATAGTTACCATGGTACACTATTTATAAAGACCTGCCATTTGCTTCTAATTTTTCAACTGATTAGAGTTTAATTTCTCTTGTAAATTACCCATAAGTAAAAAGTACACCATAGCAGGGCATCCAGGTTTACAGCAAAATAAAATTTATAGGATTGAGCTTCCTTACTTCTGAAGCAAAACACAGTAGAGAGGTTTTCCTTGTCAGTAACTCTCTCTCTCTCTCTCTCTCTCTCTCTCTCTCTCTCTCTCTCTCTCTGTGTGTGTGTGTGTGTGTGTGTGTGTGTGTGTGTGTGTGTGTGTGTGTGTGTGTGTGTGTGTGTGTGTGTGTGTTTGAAACAGGGTCTCATATAGTCAAGGGTGGTCTCAAATTTATGATATAGCCAGTGATGACTTTGAACTTCATATGCTCCTGCCTGTCCCCACCAAGTCCTTAGATTACAAGCTTGCACCACCAACCCTGGCTTTATGCTGTGCTGAGGATCAAACCCAGGACCCCAAGAGTGATAGGTAAATGCTCGCCTCACTGAGAAACTCCCCAGACTGTGCACCGTTGTGTTCTCCAGACTCATTTGAACAAGAAAGGCACAGATGACTTGACATAGAGAAATAGAAAAGCATAGCCACAGTGACAGAGAAATAGTGATTTTTTTCCTTTAAATATGGTATGTTCCCTCTCTGCCTTCATTGTGTCTCTTTTGACTATAAAGGCACTTCGACAAAAATACAGAGGAGACCTTCCACCTGAGTACATTTGAGTGATGTATTTTTCTCTCAATACCTTTAAATAAATCAGATCATATTATGTTTTTTCTCATCTCCCCCTCTGCCTCTACCACCCTCTGTCTCAGATGTACGTACCTCATTACAACACACGTCACTCATTTTTAGTCTCTGACTTGCCAGCATCCCACACAGACCTGCTGTTCCATCTCTCCATGTTAATTCCCATAAATAACTGATATCCAAATTAGAGTCTTGGCGATACACTAGGAAAACTTCTGTTGAGAATCCTGAAACTCAACAGTTATTTAAGGCACTGGAGGTTGTTAGAGATTTGTTGAATTCTTTCTTGAGGTTTCAACAACACACGCATGACAGAAGGTTCATACTGTCCATTGTGAAAATGTAGTCACATTATAAAGTACTACAAAAGTAGCTTGAGAAGATTCCACTGCAACTCCTAAGTAATCCATATGTCTGTAAGCTGCTTACACAGATACAGGATAAATTATATACCAAACACATATGTGGCTCTCTGGATATTGAGGGATGTAGAGGATTTTAAGGGCCTTATATTAAGATGTTCATTCACTGTGTGCACACACACACACACACATACACACACACAGACACAGATACACACACACCCCACAAACATACACATATACATACACACAAACACACACACACACACACACACACACACACACACACACGTATACCTTGACACTAAATATCAACACTGTGCTCTCAGTTTCCAAGGTCCAAAATAAATACACTACTGCTTCAATTTGCTGAACTAACTTCGGGAGTATATGCCTAAACTTCTCAAGTTCATGAAATGTAAATTGAAGATGAATTGATTTATCTTTTTTTTCTTTAGAAGGGACCTACCCAAAGAAAGTTTCAGACTAATACACAAGGGAAACACTATTGAGAAAATTAATGACCTGTCCATACTGAATGCATGGGTTAAACTAGTCAAGATCAATGGCTAGCTACCACTACCCCCTCCTTGTTTTGCCAGCTCTTCCACAAAGGTTCTGGATTTTCAGAACTATTTTCAGGCCAAAAAATATTCTTATTGTGAGAATATTGACTTGTTTCCGTACAACTTTTCCGAGACACACCTTGTCACTGAATGCCTTGACAGCTCCCTTCTCGTGAGAGCGATCAGGAGTTCTAGTCACTAAAATAATTAGTGATATCTAAGAGAAATGTAGTATTGCCTGAGATATTTTCTTGTGATGAATGAGTTTTAAAATCACACTTCTTGAAATAACAGGGAATCTGCAGATGTGGATCAGAGAAGGCCAAGAAGGGTCAGAGGGGAGCTGAGAACATCCTGGTATTATGCTTCCATTCCTTTCTTTGACAAGATCATCTGCATTTTATAGTTCTTATGGAATGATTTTTTTTTCAAAAAAAAAAATACAACATGAGAGCCCACTAAAAATGATAACTATGAAAATCACCATTTTAATATATATAAATAATAAAAGGTAGTTAAGAAACCGGAAAATTCTAAGAACAATATGACAGGATATGGAAATTTAGTGCATAGAATGCAACTTTACAAGGACAAGTGGCATAGAGGAAAGATGCTTCCCTGGACTTCTATTCACAGTCAAGGCAGCAAGCCATCCCAGCCTTCACCAGAGCCCCAGTGGTCTTTTTCAAGGGTCCCAGCTAGAGCTATCCACTGTGCTGTCAATCACGCATAGGAGACTTCCTCAGCATTTCTGTATTATTACAAACTTCCACCTCAGCAAGTTCATTTTGACAGACTCAAGGTTTAGAAGCAATTTTACCACATGGTTTAACTCAGTGCAAAACAACTCAAATCCTGTGTATGGATTATCAGCTTTAAGAGATTGAAATTTTTCCTCCAACAAAATTTAGTCTTTGTATCCATAGATTACTGCAGCTGCCACTGCTCATCAGAGAAGCTTCTTATAGCTAATACAGAGACCCATAACTAGACAAAATACAAACAAATGTCCATGGAGTACTTGACCCCAAATGAGACAGTGATATTAACTCCTCTCCCAGAGGGGCTTATAGGAGTTTGTTGACAAAAAGTGAAAATGTGGTAATATCCTGAAGTTCAATAAACTGCTTTAAAATAAGGCCCTCTGAACATGGCAGGACTATTCTACTCCTGACCTCACAGCTTGCATAAGACCTGCACAAGACCAAGCCAGTAAAGTTTCCAGCAGGAATGGACTCATGAGAAGTCAAGTATAGCCAAGGGCCATTGGCAGTCAGCAGCTTCTTTAGATTGGTTTTCTTTAGAAGTGTGACCTCTAGTAAGTTGCTCATTTTCCAGAAGATGGATTAATACCATATACATTTGGAGAATGATAATCGGGTTATAAAGAAAAGAAGATGGGATGAAATTGAGAGAGTATGGTATAAAGATTCTAGGAGGTTTAGAATATGAAAGAATGTGGAGTATATGTGATCAAAGTACATTATATATACATGAAACTCTCAAAGAATGGGTCAATAAAATTTAAAAATCATTAAACACTGAATCTTATAAAGTGTCATTGATAATAATGTGATCTTCCAAATATATTTCAATTTTAATTACTTGATTTTTACTCATGTATCCCTTTCAGATGCCATTTGAAATAAATGATCACTTTTTTTTTCCTCTAAAGTTCCAGATAGCAAACATTTTAGAGTTTGAAGGCATTATATCCTTAGTCAAGATTCCTCCTCTTTGTCCTTCTGGAGAAAAAGAGCCACAGATGATTGGCAAATTGGTCAGTGAGTTTTAATAAATTTTATTTACAAAAGTAAGTCATGGGCTTTATTTGTTATGTGATACAGACTACAAATCCCTAGGACTAACAGAAGGAAGAAATCCAGTTATTTTCTATGTCCCACTGGATGACTTCATGTCCCAGTGGGGATGACCCAGAGCCCAGTAAGTGCTAACATGCTCTTTTGCTAAACTCCATGCCCCAGTGGGATAACTCCATGTCCATGAACATAAATGAAGCACTTGTTAACTGATTGGACTCAGTGAGTTTGAAAATGTGTTCATCAATTAAAATTTATAAAATGAAAACATAACGTTGGTACCAGGGTGATTGGAATGGAATATGTGAGGGATGGATATTTATACAAGTATAAACTTGATATAAATAAAAAATAAAAATGAGGGTTAACAACTGAATTGTCACTTATACCTTCTGGGAGAGGGAAAATCAGTTTTTTTCCAATGGAATGACACTGGGTATGTCAACCATTTCCAGGCAAGCTTTTTGTTCAGGAGAGTTTGACCAGCATATGGTGGACTCCACAGTTTTTGTGTGCTTCTGTTTGTATGCAGTTTTGTTGGGCTTTGAAGAGGTTTTATTCTTGGTTTGCTGGGGGTTCTTATGTTGGGGTTTTGTTCTTTCAGAGAGAGCTTGGAATCTAGTAGGTGGGCAAAGGGAGATCTGGTGAGACTTGGGGAGGAGAAGAGTATGATCAAAATATATTTAGACTTAGAAGGTGTTTGGAGAGTGAAAAATATCACAAAATGCTGTAGAATAAAAATGAAATCAGGATAATTCAAAACATGATGAAAAATTTGAAGTACTGGATAGAGTCTTTTTGATTGGAACACTAGTTTAAATGTGTATTCATGTTTATTAAAATTTACAATCATCTACTTATGCCTATTCTTGCAGCTGTATTTCACTTTAACAAAAAGTCATATAAAAAGAATTTAATAAAAATTAAAAAGGAGAAAGAATACATAAATAAAAATTTAATATTGGAAAACAAATCTTTCCCATAACAACTGACACTTCTAAAACTTGTCAAGAGAGGTTATGAAAAATAATGGTTCTCTCAGTGTAAAGTGTGAAATGTTGTCAAGGTCTTTGCCTGAGTTGTAATTAAGATGACTTATTAACCGAAGATTAAAAGGGACCTATTGTCCTAGGTATTCTAAACTCATATTACAGTCATTCAAATGAATTGCCTGCCTGTTCACATTTTGTCTTAAGCATGGCAAACCTTGACATAATGGTCCAACTAGGACTCTAATCAACTTAATTAAGCAAGAACAGCATGGAAACATGTACACTCTTAGTTAAATTAATTTTTCTTTTGTAAGGAGTCATGAGAAGAATATGCATTAGCATATGAACCATGAAAATATATCTATTCACTCCCCAAAAGGGATATAGTCGCCAATGTCCCTCTACAAAATGAAGTGCTTACTTAATAACTAGAAACAACACACATCCACTCTCAAGGAAGCTTCTCAAATACTTCCCAGGGGCACATCTGAATGGAGTCATACAGAGATGTGGAAATCATAGCTGTAAATCAGATGATTTTGCTAAACAAAAAAAATGTGCACAAATTCTCCCAATGCCTGATTGACAGTTATAGAATTCTTCATGATAAAATATAGATCCCAGGCCTGATTACCCCTATTTAGGACTTCACTTGGAAAAGTCACCTTAAGTTCTGAGTTTTATTTGTAATGTGTGTAGTATTTTTTAATTGGATAACATGCCAGATTTCACACTATATGGGAGGCAATTAGCAAGCAGGAATGTGGGGTTCAATCCTTAAATAACTTACAAACAGAAGAAAAGTGTGTGTGTGTGTACATGTGTGTGTGTGTGTACTATAAGGATATTGAAGATTTCAATCCCCTAACTAGTTAAAAAAAAACTTAGTTGTATATGCCCTTTGTATAGTAAAGATGAATTACTTTTGATATTTAGTAGATATTCCAAATGAAAGCAGCCATATGTTAAATCTTACAAAATTGGCTGGGGAGATGGCTCCGTCTACAAAGTGTCTGCCAATCAAGAATGAGGACCTGAATTTGGATCCTTATCTTTCATATAGATAGCTGAGTATAGCATCATGTGCCTGTAAACTCAGGAACAGGGGCAGGTCATAGAGATAAGCAGATTTCTAAAGCTCTCTGGCTAACTAGCTCAGCTTCAAATTGATGAGATTCAGGTTCGGTGAGAGACCCTATTTCAGAAAACAAAGGTGCATGTAGTCCAGGAAAGCACTAATGTCAACCTCTGGCCTCCCATGAATATCTACACATGTACCTATACACACATCCCTACTAACGACTACACATGTATATGTGCAAATCTCACAAAATCAGAACTGGGTTCCTAACGTCTGAACTCAGTAAAATAGCTTGTTCTAAAAGATGATTTGTAGAGACAGTAGAGATATCTCCATATCAGTGTTCAGCACTTATATCCACAACTTTACTTCCAGAAGATCTGATACTCTCTTGTAACCTCCATGGGCATCAGGTACACATGCTGTGCACATTCAGACATGCAGACACAATACTCATATTAATAAATTAATCAAATATTAAAAAGATAATTGATGGATAGACAGAAGACAGACAAACATAAAGTTATGATATGTTTATAATATCATTATAAATGAAAATGATAGGTAAATAGATGATAGATAGATAAATAAATAAATAAATAGCAGGACAGATAATGTAGAGGTAAATAAATGATAGAGGAATAAAGAAAAGATAGACTAATGGAAAGAAGACAGGTGATATAGAGATGAAAATGATAGATAAATAGATAAATACTTGCAAAGATGTTATATAATAGCTAGGTAGCTGATAAATAAATGGTAGATAGATGGTACATAAATGGGAAGATTAATAGTCAGGTACATGGTCAGATGCTTGATAAAGAGAGTAAATTTACAGATATAAATGTTATCATTCATGTGTCTTTATAATGATACTTCTTATAACATTTAACCTTTTCTTATCTTGTTAACAATTAATGAGACACTCTGAAGTTACCCCACCCACGCTAACAGTGAAGGAAGATAGAGCCTGACTCCATAATATGTTTTCATTTATCTTAAGGACAACTGGACTTTCCAAAAAAGAAAGTCTCACAACCCAAATCAAACAAAGGGAAACTGCTGAAGGAAAATGAGCCTACAGGGTTTCGTGAGCATCTGTGAACTCATAAAGTGGGTACAGTGCAAGGGCAGGAAGAAAGGGAGAAAATACGAACATCAAAGCGGGCAAAGACAAACTGTAAGTGGTGTACCCTAAAACATAGCCTGAGCCTGTATGGGCCAGAGAGACTCTCCATGAGAAAAAAACTAGAAAGGAAAGGCAGAATAAGAGAAGGGAATATAAGAGGGGGGAGAAAAGAGAGACATGTCTTATTTATTAGAGTTCTATGTTTGATTTTTTTTTTTATTTTCTTCAGTCTGTAAGAATTTGAAAAGAACTTCTCTAAAACTTTTTACTGCTTCTCATAACTTGGACTTCTCACCGGGGGAATCTCATCCATGTGAAAATCTGAGCTCTTAAACACACTTGATGCATGTCTCCTGTTGATCCTTAGGACAGAGGACATCCTGTCCCAGAGATCAATGACACTCAGTGAATGTCAACCTCTTTGCCATATTGGAAAGTGGAAATGTTTACATTTGTGTGGGGATTTTTTGTGTGTGTGTGAGTAGCTCAGACAGAGAGTATACTTAGAAATATGAGGGAATATCTTCACTGTACTAAAATATTTAAGGGCAACTAGAATTTACCATTGCCTACCCAGAAGTGTTAACTGTATTATGCATCTGTTAGAAAGTATTCTTCCACCATCAGAACAACCGTTGCACTAAATAGGTGTAGAATACCTGTCCATGCCTGCCCTCCACCTACATCATCTGGGCTTCACTTCAGACTTGACAGTTTTGTACATGGCAGGCATTAGATAATATTTTGTGCTCAGTTTTCCTGAGCATAAAGAGAACATAAAGTCAACTATTTACTCTCAGTTCTGTACACGCTCGCGCGCGCGCGCACACACACACACACACAGGCACACATACAAAGTTCCTTTCACCATTAAATCAGATTTCCCTTTAATTAGTAGATTAGTTTACTTAAATGAAGAGGTAACTTAACTTTATGGGCACAAAAAAAAAATCATTTATAATGGTGATGTGAGCCCAGTGTTGATTACATTGCATTCTTTTTACCATGAAAGAAAAAAATTAATTTGCCCTGAGGGATATTGGTCTGCTTTTCTTGTTGGGAACATTCCGAACAAATTGACCATACAAAACCACCTGCATCTCACAGTTTGTTAACATGGCCTCCACATAAGGAACTCGTTTTGTGGTGAAGAGGAGTTGTTATGGGGTTGTCTCTGAACTCTAAATTCATTGGTGTTACAAAATATTATCAACCTGAAACTGATAAGCCTGATAGAAGTGCTGTATGTTAGCTAAATGAAAGCCAAATTCTATATCCATATCCACTGCTTCCTAACAAATTATTCTAAGTTCACTCAGTTCCTGTGATAAATGCAGTGGCGGAAGCAACATAGGGCAGGAAAGAAAAGTCCATTTGTAGACTACCAATGAAGGAAGTTGGGCAGACACTGAAGCAGGAATTTAAAAGCAGGCCTGCTTACTATTCTATGCATCATTACCTCTGACTAAGGAACTCACAGCCAAGGAAGGAGCAATCCTTGCTGGCTCACTTATGGGATCAGGCTTAGTTCAGGCTTTTATCACCTGCCAAGGAAATAGTGATGCCCACAGTGGGGTGGGATCTTCTACATCAATTAATTCTCATCCCCCACAGACATGGCCACTAGCCACTAACTATCCAAATTAATCTGGGTTTAGCCACTAACTAGCCAAATTAATCCCGGCATTTTTTTTTTTTTTAACCAAAACTTTAACCTCAAGGATTCTCACAAACGTATTGCAATGATACAATGACACTGTGGAAAAAATAATCTTGCCCAGTAACTCAGAAGTTCAGCTCTACAAATGTTCTCTTAAACTGGTATCTTAGTTTTACGTTTCCAAATAAGATGTTACAACAGCTCTGCATCCACATACAGCAACCAGGAAGGAACCGCTTTGAAAACCTTCCGAGTGACATTCCTACTGTTTACCTGTTCGCTTGTGTTCACAGCAGCTTTGAAAGACTGCTTATCATTTCACCCACAGCGCCACACTGTGTCTCAGCTACTGGAGGAAAGACATCTTTAGTCAGACTCCGCCAGAAGTTTCTGTATCATCCACACTTCAACTGGGCAGGATCTGGGTCTATTTCAGTCTATGAAGAACTAAAGTTCAAAGCAAATTTAATTTTGCTTATGGGTACATTGTCAAGTAACAATTCTTAATATCACATGCCTCATATGATCCATTTAAAACCACAGAGAATTACATTGTTTTGCGTGTCACTCTTCCTAGAGACAAAACAAATTTGAACAGCTAAAACATCTTGAAAATGCGCCAAGCTTATGAAGCTTTAATTTTTTGTACATATTCATGTCAAATGAAGTCACCTTCTGTACACCATTTCTTTTGCAAACTGGTCTTCTATTTCCTTTCATTTGACCTAGATCAGCTACGAGACCTAGAGAAGGAGGATTGAGCTGGCTTGTGAGTTCTCTTTGGAGACAGAGATCTTTCTCGTCTCCTATCTCTAGAAAGTGACCTGCTCCGGCTTTGGGGGCAGCTTTTCCTTGGAGATCTGCACTGAGGAGAAGGACTCCTTTACGGTAATCACCTCGAGGGCGACGACCCTAAAAGGGAGATGGGCCACGACATCGACTTCCTTTCTCACCATCTCGGTTCCACTCTTAAGCGGCAGCCACAAGTTCTTCCTTTTAGGCAGGGACAACATCTGCAGCATCTTGGGGATCATCAAGTTCAAGGAAAGCAAAACTAGGAGGGTTTCAAACAACCCACATATTTCAGAATGGTCCATAATAGTCAAAAAGCTTATTCTAATTCAGTTTTGCTCCCACTGTTTCCTAGATTACCTACCTTACAGCCCAATGGACAGGATCACCGTCCATGTACAGATCTTTGGTTCAAAAAGCCGAAGCTCAAATCCCCCCTGGCTCTGCTTCCGTAGATGCTGTCTATCCACAAAGTGGCTGATCTGGGCAATTCTTAATTGAAGCTTTCAGTCAGGTGAATCTAGGCAGCATAAAGTTAACAGTTAAAGCAAACCAAGACACAATTCAATACCAAATTTTGGATTATAACAACAAATAAATCATCATAATATCATAATACAGTGTTTGAGTACATAACTGTGTTGGTTTTTCTTGGCCTTTTTCATGCTGGATACTATGTTTTCAATAGAGGATCCAGAGAAATGCCTCGTAAATATCTGTGAGTGTAACTCCTTTGAAAGAATAGGCCAGTCTCACATCTAAGCCAACTTCAGACATTAATAAAGAATAATGTATAAAGGACAAACTACCATCAAAAGTCTCTGTCATTGCTACATTATAACAATGTAGTCACATAGACCGGCTGATAACCAATATTAGAATAAAATAAGATACTGATACAGTATTCTGCCATAGCCTAGGACATGAAACATCTTACTCAAAAGTCTTTTCCCTGCAAAATTTTACCAAATGTGTGTATAAGATAGAAGTTCATTTTACGTGGTTCAACAAAAATTCTCCCCAAGTAAAAGTAGGGGAAACTGGGTAGGGCATGCCATGTTAAATTTCAGCTTTGTTTCCCAGTGAAAAATAACCTTTCAAGCTCATGGCATATAATAGATAACCTTATCTTTACAGTCTTTTGAAATTGGATTTCAGGTTTTATTGACAGACTTGCTACAAAGAGTTTATGATAAATCTTCAGTTAATAGTCTTCTGAAGTTCCTGAATTTAAAAAAAAAAATAACCCTTCAAGAAGGATTCCTTTGAATAATGGGTATTTCTCGTTCATCTTGATTTTGAAGGCATTTTAAGATGATTTGGTAAATTATTCATATTTACTGCTGGATGCTGACACCTGGCAAATGTATAGCCGAAGTTATCAAGAGATTTACAATGAAATTTCACAGTAAGTCCTTAGGACCAGATAAAAATCATGGCTGTGTGGCTTTGATAAATGTAATAATTTTTCCTGATAATAATAATTATGGAAATAATTCACTACTCATTACCTGTTACCATCGAGCAAACAGCAAAGAAGAAATTAACCTTTGAACAGAATTAGATGAACATGAGAAAGCTCCATGCTATTGGGTGGAAATATTTGTACAGATGCTAATTGAGCATCTGGCATTTAAATTAAATGGCATAATAGTGTTTGTTCAGGCAAGGATGGAAAAGCACCACAAAACCCATTTTTTTTTTAACTTTTGTATAAGCTAAACATAAACAGGCTTGAATTTGTAAATGAGTTCTTACTTAGGCTGGAATCATGACAGTTATAGACCTACATTTATATGCGGTTATGGATATCAAGTTAACTGCATAATGTTGGCTATCAAAGAAACTCAGTGATAATTTCAACCAAAAAATACTCTGCATTCTTTCTCTGGAGGTTTGTTCAAGAAATAGTGAAGTTTATATTATTGGCCTTTTTAAAATGGCTGTACAACTGTTCATTTTTCACTAAGTTTGTTCCTTAACAATTATATTGTTTTTTCTAAGTGCTCTCTACCCTGTCTCATCTCCCTCACACCTTGACAAACTTCCCTTTTCTCACAACTCCCTTTCCCATGGTATTGTCCTTTTCTTCTGTTTTGTGAACCACTGAGTTTAAGCAGTGCTATCCATGTGATCATGAATGGGAAACTGTTCATTGGAGGTTGGTGGACTCATCACCAGGTACCCAACTAAAGTCAACAACTCCCTCTCCCCTAGCATCTTTCAATAGCCAACAGTTCACCATCTAGGGGTAAGACATGTCTCTAATCTCTAACTGACTGACTGTTGCCAGGCCCAGTGCAGCAGCCACAACTATTACAAGTTCATGACTGCAATAACTTTACTACACTTATAAGAAAACATTCTGTAGCTCTCCTTCCTTTCTTCTAGCTAAGATATTTTCTGAGCCTCGGAGTGTGCATTCAACAGTCACATATCCTAACCACTTTGTGCAGCTATGAATCTCTGTATTCAACATCGTTCACTGAAAAGAAAAGCTTCTCTGGCCAAGACTGAGAGCTACATTAATGTAGGGGTATGTACATAAATATTTAGAAGGCATTTTGACACCAACTCAATTTAGTAAAATAACAATAGTAAGCTTCCTCCTAAAGCTCATGATATGTCCCCAAATTTGAAATTTTAGCCAAGTTCTTGGAGGAAGTCACAAGAAGTTGTGGGATGTGTCTCAAAATCAGTGAGAGGTTGGTCACCCTCATGCCAGTCACACCATTATTGACCATTGAGCATAAAATTAAATATCTTTTTTTCCAGCCATTGATACTGTTTTTTGTTAGAAAATTTAAATTTAAACTCTCGCTCTTATGATTGAGTGGAAAATGTTTTAAATATTAAAGCCCATGTGTCCACTGGGTAATACTTTTTAAGTATTCTAAAGTCTCTCTGTGTAAGTAACTGTTTACACATAAAAACATCTGTTCCTTGACTATGTAAGCTCTTGCTTTGAAGGAAGGCTTAGAATATACAACAGTTAATATTAGGATTAGGTATAAGTAACAGATACCTACAAATTTGGTCTTTAATAAAATAGGGTCTCTTCTGTCACATGTTCAAGTCCATTAGCAATCAATAGCAGATAGGATTATATTTCTCTGAACCCACATTGCTTCCAATTTTGATCTCTCAGTCTAAGTGAGTGGCCTTCATTAGCTTGGCCCAAAATGGAGACATAGACGCACTCCGTGTGTATGTGTGTGTGCGTGTGCGTGGTGTGTGTGTAATGTGTATGTATGTGTATGTTGTGTATTTGTCTGTGTGTGTGCGTGTATATAAGGGACAAAATACCAATGTGTTCATTGTCTTCTGTAATAGATCTTCAACTTATATTTTGAGACAGGGTCTCTCATTCATCCTGGACCTCTCTGCTTTGGCCTCACTAAATGGACAGTAGGCTCCAGAAATCTACCCATCTCTGCCTCCCCACTGCTGAGATTACAAAGCATCTTTGTCCTCTAACATGCTTCTTATAATCTATTATCTGCCACCTTACTGCACACCACATTGTGAAGAACATAGCCAGAAAGCCATAGCCAGATAAAAGAGGGACTGATGAAGTCTTCATTTATATTTTCCTAAATTAAATTACACTTCCATAGAAAATGGAAGGTCATATATTAAGAATAGCAAGTTCCCTTGTCTTGCCCGGATTCCTTACCAATGTTTACATAACTGTATTTAAGTACAGACTTGATAAAGAAATTAATTTTTAAACAGAGTGGATAAAGTAATACAAAGAACGAAAGTTTCGGTGTCTAGGTTATCTTCAGATTCTTAAGATTTGTGGGAAATATGTGAAAGTATAAATTAGCTCTCAAACTTTCAAATGCTAATTCCTGATGTAAAACTCAGGGTTGTTACGGGTATAGTTTACCCATAACAATCATGAAATAAAGTAGGAATAAGCTAATATACCCGTTAGCAGTAAGTTATTTAAATGTTATACTTGAATGGTGAATACATCCCATTGTTTGTGGGAGCCTAATGCCTGAATATCTATACTAAATCATTATCTAGAGAGTTTATCTTTTTTAATTCTACAAAATCACTCTCCGAAATGTGCAAAGATACTGAGAGACAAAGAAATGAGCCCCTCTACAGTCAGATACATGGCTCATGGTTCCAGGAAGTAAAGAAATTACACATGGAGCTGCTTGAGAATGTCACATACAAAATTAGGAGGCTGGATTGGCAGCTGAGAACCAGATTATGGAGGGCCTTGAATTCAGGCCAAGAGTTATATTTGATTCTAACATACATTGGAAATGGTTATAGATGTTGAAGAATGTGATAAGTATGGGGTCTTATTTTATGAGTGCTATCTAGGAGCCAGCAGAAGGTGGAAGAAGCTCAGAGCCTAATGCAGCTTTCATAGTCCTTCAGGAGTAAGCTGGAGTCTAAACTTGCAGCTTTGGAGTTTAAAGCATGGTTACAGACAGGGGTACATTTGAAAGGGGAAAGAGAAAGAAGAAATTGAAAGACGGAGCATGTGCCATAGTCTATGTCACCCTCGTGGGAGAACAGAGCAGATGTTCAACACTTCCCAGTTCATTTGCTCTCTGGCTGTTCATAGCTCTAAATGTGTGTCACCTTTGCCTTCACCCTGCTGTAGACCAATCTAAACAGCTGAACAGTAGGTTCGAGCACACCTTCAGACTTGTACACTCTTGGTCTGGGCTTTCTGCTCCTTTCTTTACATATCCAAGTTTCTTTCATATCAGTGCTAGATGAAGACCCTTTGCTAACAGTCCTGTATATATAAGATGACTATGGGCTCCTCACATATCCATGGACAACTAATTCAAGGCCTGGGTCTCCAGTGAGGTCCCTCTTGCCCTTCTTTTTGTTGTGAGTCTGGTCTAGGTACAAGATGTATATCCTGAACATTTTACTGATATTAGGTGTGTGTGTGTGTGTGTGTGTGTGTGTGTGTGTGTGTGTGTGTGTGTGTAGAGGGGGGAAGAAGAGCAAACTCTTCAGTGTATGCACATGGAGGTCAGAGGGCAGCCTGCAGGAATCAATTTTTTTCCTTCCAGCATGGGTTCCTTGGATAGAATACTCTGGTGGTCAAACTTGTATGGAAAGCATTTTTACATGTTCAGCCAACTTGCCAGCCCCTCACGTGTATTCTGAGGATCCTTTTTGTCAACTCAAGTGACTTGGGCTTCCTGAACAAATGTCTTTACTGAGCCAATCACTGAAAAGATGTTACTTACTCAGATTAGGAAGGCTGAAGGTATTTCAGACCCATTTTCTGACCTTGTACGCTTAGGGATGTTAGACAAGTGTGATGTCATATATCTGTGCAATGTATAAGTCATCATTGAAGGTGTCAGATGTTAGGTGTAAGGGATACAAATGCAAAGGAATCCTACTAGAGTCTAGACAATAAACCACATGAGCTTCAGTAATAATTTCGAGCCTTGGAGTCAGTCTTGATTTAAGTCAGAATGCAAAATCAGATACAAACAAAATCAGGCACTAGACAAAGAAACAGACGGGAAAGTCCATGTGGAATTTTCAGAAGGAGTTATATTTACTAATTTTAAGAACAGACAAATATGAATAGAAACATGGATTAAGCTAACACTGGCTGCTTGTAGACTGGAATTAAATGTTAAGACTCATGAAGAATAAAACCTTTCAACAGTGTCAGTGACTGAGGCAATGAAAGAGACAGAAGCCAAAAGGACCATAACCTCTAAGGCTGTAGCTTATATGGCACAGTGAAAGAACAGGGTAGACAGGACTAAGGGGCACATTAAGAAGTAGAAGCAGAAGATGTGACTCGTGAAAAATAGAAAAAACAGAAAGCATCATGGGGTACTTAGAAAGGAGAACAGGGTGAAAAAATACTTTTGAGGTCTAAACATATGCATTAGTCTTTCCATAAAAGTGAAGCCAATAATATGTACTTTCTGTCCACTCCTGTCAGCTATGTAATGAACAGCAACAACATACAACTGTGTCAGTTTGTGGTTCTCTGGGTCTGGACTCAGTAAGTTATACAACTTTCTTTCATGCTACTCAGAGGTTGGTTAGATTTCTAGCTTCAACTAGTCGTCATTACACACTTGCCTACACACTTACTAGGTTTTAATGTAGATGAAAGTGTGCGATATGTAGTTGACTGAGACTGGTTTATTCCATTTAACAATGTCAAGGTCAATCCCTGGTGTATTTTGTATCATTTTAATGCCAAATAATAATAAAGCATGCAGATGCACTACACTTTCTTTATTCTTTCTTATGTTGATGGACATATAGATCCTTTATACTTCTCAGTTATTGAGATAATACTACATTATAAACCTTCACATGTAAGTTGTTACACAGTATATATTTTGATGGTTAGTCTTATCACCTTGACAGGATCTGGAATCAACTTAGAGATTCATTTCTAGATGAGTCTGTGAGGACTTTTCCAGGGAGAATTAAGTGAAGTGAGAAGATCCTCCTCTAGAGTAGGCAGAACCTTCTGCTAGAAAGCCCTTACGTAGAGAGAGACAAGGTAAAATTGGTGCTACTTACCTGCCTTTGCTTCATGCAAGGATGTGTGTTGCTGGTACTGGCTTCTGCTTCTGCCTCTGCCTCTGCCTCCACCTCTGCCGCCGCTGCCTCCTCCTCCTCCTCCTCCTCCTCCTCCTCCTCCTCCTCCTCCTCCTCCTCCTCTTCGTTCTCCTCCTCCTCCTTCTCCTTCTGCTTCTTTTTCTGCTTCTCCTTCTGCTCCTCCTCCTGCTTCTCCTTCTGCTCCTCCTTCTGCTTCTCCCTCTGCTTCTGCTTCTGCTGATGCTGGTGCTGCTGCTCTTGCTACTGGTGGTGGTGATGGTGGTGGTGGTGATGGTGAAGATGGTGTGATGACAATGGTGATGGCAACAACAACAATGATGATGGTAATGATGGTGATGATGATAATAACAATGATGATGGTACTGCTGCCTCATTTAGTGGCTAACATCAAAATCCAACTTCTTTGACATTCAAAACTGGACTAAAGACTGGTGACTCTCCAGCAATCTTCTAGCTTTAAAAAACAAAAGCAAAAACAAACAAACAAACAAAAAAAACCAGATTAGGACAGCTAATGAACACAGCTCTGTGGATTCAGTAGCAAAGCTTCACAACCTTTCTAGTGTTTAGATGACTATTGCCCGGCTACCCAACCTCCACCCCCATTGATTTTAAGCCACTTTAGTCAGTGATAGACAATATTAGTTAAAACATCTGTAATCAACTAAACACTTGGGCACACCTGTAAAGAATTTCCTTTATTAGATTATTTGAGGGGCAGGAAAGACTCACCCTAAACATGAGCTACACCGCTCACTGGCAAGTTCACTATTCTGTTGCTGAAGGGGATTCCAGTGCATACTAAAGACCAGAAGTCTGCTAGGACTTCCCTGGGACTCGACCACCAGATTGGGACTGCTGAGACATCCAGTCTCATAGACTGAACAACTACCAGATCCTTGGCTTTTCCATCTGGGAAGAGCCATTGTTGGACTGCTGATACCACAGACTACACACACACACACACACACACACACACACACACACACATTCTCTAATGAAACAGAACTAATAGAATAAGTTTGTGTGTGTGTGTGTGTGTGTGTGTGTGTGTGTGTGTGTGTGTGTGCAAAATGCACACATTAGTTATTGATTTTGTCACTCTGGGGAACCCTATTTAATATGTATGTTTATTATTCCTGTATAACTTCTTAGTGTGTAATTTCCAGATCACATGGTTAACTTAACCATTAACAACTATTAGACTAGTTTCTAAGGTGACTGCACTATTTTAAATGTGCACAATCAGTGTATGATTATTGCCAACATTACACTTAGGAGTGTTTCTCCTGGTGGGTGAGACTCAAACCTCCTACGTGAGAGGTGATACTGTGTACTTTGCTCACTTGCCATCTGTACTTCTCCAGAGAACTGTTTATCCAAAGATGTCTTTCAATGTTAGTTGGATTTTTTTCACATTATAGTTCTTTATACATTCTAGATACACAGTACTCTCCAGATAGATGATCTGAAATTGTCTTCTTCCACATTGAGCTTTCTAGGGGATGTGTAACAGAAATACAGCTTCACGCTTCTTCATTCCTTGGAAATGTAAGTTGAAAATATAGTTGTCCCTTAGTATGTGTTAGGGATTTGCTCCAGGCCTTTATAGGTATCATGACCTATGATTGATCGAGTCTGTTATATAAATTGGCATAGTATTTGTACACAACTGAGGAAAATCCTCCTGTAATATTGAAGATGATTTCTAGGCTACAACACCTAACACAATGTAAGTGATATGTAAACAGTTGTCACACAGTATTGCTTGGGGACTAGTGATTCTTACAAAAGTCTATACATGTTCATTGCAAAAGCAATTTTTTCAAAAGTTTTTAGTATATTGTTGATTCTAAACATGGAGCCAGGGCTCAAGAATGCAGATGGACAAGTGTACTATTTTAACCCCGTTGAATCATTTCCCCCCTTGTCAAAATTACTATACTGTAACCGTGTGAGTTTGTTTCCAGTTCTTCCCTGTAGATTCATCGGTTTATTTGTTGCTAAGCTTCACTGTCTTATTTGACATAATTTTGTGGCAAATTAAGTTTTGATGCCAGGAAGTAAGCTTTCTAACATTTGACTTATTTTGAAATATGATTCTGATTGTTCTGTTGCCCTTAAATTTAGGAATCAGATTTCACAATCTCTCCAAAAAAATCTTGTTGTGATTTATTAATAGAAAAAAATGATTTTTAAGAATATCCAAAAGTCGGTGATCTTTAGACATTAAATCTATCCATTTATAAAGATGACCACATCATAACCTTGTCTTCAGTAAGTGGTGTGAGTGGGTGCTCCATTCTAACTTCTAAGGAAATTAAGTCAGTGAGTTATCTATCTATACCTTCACCATCTTCTTTTATATTGGCAGTCTTCCTACTTACATTATGTCATTACCCAATGACATTTTTGAAGACTAAATATTGGAACTAATTCTGTCAGAAGTAGAATGCACATCACAAGTGAAATAACAATTTCAAACATCACCCTGCCTGAAAGCAAGCTCTTATTAGTGCTCCCATGCTAATTATCCTCAGGACTATAATTTTTTGACCCCATCCTCTCAAAGTGTCTCTTTCCATCCTTAATGGATGACCTCACTTCATGCATTATTAAATCCGAAGACCACAGTCCTCACCTTCCTACACCTCCTTCTCCATCCGTCTCCTTTCACCTCTGTTCTAGTAGAGAATGTTTTACTCCACCCAATAGGCTTATCTTCTCTTGCCCTCCAAAGATGCAAATTCCAAGCCATCTTTTTCCTCTCCTATGCCTTTCCTGCCTTTCTGTATTACAAAGCCATTCCAAGATAACACAAACTTTAGTATATCTTGTGCATATAATAAAATACACTTTTCTTTGATGATGACTCTTGATGGCCAACTTGGCAGAGTTCATAATTAGCTGAGGAGACTCTTGTGTGACAGAATTTTCCTGCGAAGACTAAATGCACATGCACACATAAAGTCTACACATTCCAGAAAAAAACCTACAACAGCCCAAAGTAATGATTGCATCTAAGTCCACTTTAGTGAACTGATGGGTTTACATTGTGGTTATTAGCAGGACCGTGGGTAAGTGGATGACTCAAAAGCAGCTATTTTCCTTAAAAGCCCACTCCAACACAGTTGACCACTCACAAAAACTCATCCCTGATGCTATCTGCAGAACTTGTCAATGGCCCAATAGGTCCAAGAATCTCCCTTAGGTATCTCACTGGGCAGAGTCTCAGAGCCTCAGGTCATCAGAAACTTCCAAAAAACAGGGACTCTATGCATCCACAAGAGCATTTACAGTCACCTATTCAGTAGAAAAGACACACCCTCTAAGTGGATGCCACCTTCCAACATGCATTCCAGATAGAAGAGGTCCCAGGAAAGAGTAATGCTGCTTGCCTTCCTGCCCTGCTTCTCCATGCACAGGTGCGTGTCACTATTGCTTCCATCCTCTGCTGACATCATATTAAGCTTGTTCAGCGTTTCAATTGAGACTCAAAAGAGATGACTCTTTGAGAAACTTCCAGGCATTTGGCAACAAAGCATCCAGCTTCATGGACAGAGTAAGCTGCAAATCTCTGCCTCTTAGCATACAAACAGCCCCTGTTGGACTACCTAACCCTATGTCATAAGCCAATCTAGTAAAACCCCTTTTACAACACATAGAAACTCTAGGGTTCTGTACCTCTGTAGTGTTCTGTCTAATATACCTTCTTTAAACTTTTGCCTCCAGTATACTTCCCAAGTCCTTGCCCTCTTACTGAACCAAGTTCCTATGCAAAGTTTTTGTATACGTTAGCTCCCTTCTTATATTTCCACTTTGCACTATGATTTCTCTCCATCACCACAAGGCTTATCTAACCACTAAAAACCATTCTTTGTTTAAAACTAAAAAAGGCAATGCCTTCACTTTGTCATTCAATCTGATTTGATGCCATTGAAAGCCCGTGTCAGGACTGGAGAGATAGCTTGTGGTTAAGAGCACTTAACTCTTCCAGAGGACCTGAATTCAAAGCTCAACATCTACACGTTGGCTGACAACTATCTGTAGCTCCAGTTTCAGGGGCTCTGATGCCTTCTTCTGGTCTCTGTAAACATACATTTGGTGCACAGATATAACACCCAGACACACAAAATTAAATTTAAAGAAAAAAAAGAAAACTGAAAACCGTCATCCATTTTCTCATTTTTGAAATATTCCTATCTTTTAGAACCTGGAAGAACTTTGACCAGTTTTTTATTTTGTTTTGTTTTGGGTTTTTTTGTTGTTGTTGTTGTTTGGTTGGTTGGTTTGTTTTGGTGGTGGTGGAATTTTGTTTGGGTTTCTTTTTTTTTTTTTTTCTTCCTCCCTTGTTCTGACCCTGGAGTCTATTTTCTCCTGGTCTATTCGTGTATACCTCTGCTTGTGATCTTCCTGGACTCTGTGTTACTCTTATCTGTTTACATTCTTTTTTAGGGTACCTTATTTCTCTCAACAGTTTTCATTCTACACTGGCACCACTGTTTCTCAGACATATTGTCTTCTTCTCAGGCATCCTTCTTTAAGAACTCATCCAGTGTCAAGAATACTGGCCTAATTTTATAACTCAGTTCCATAACTTTTTTAGAGAAGAGTTATGCATACATATTGATTAAATTCTCAGTGACTCATTTTGCCAACTTACAAAATACCGATGCCTAAGTACCAATTTCAGAAGATATAATTAAATGTTAATATATAAAGTTATTAGACCCATAACTGGTACATAGAAAGCTATCAGAAAGAGCTCTCTGTAGTTATAGCCTTATTATTTTCATTATTAACAGTTACATAGCTAAATGATGAAATCAAACAAGGTGCCCAATAAGAGGAATGGATGAGGGAATTGTATATGTACATGCAATGGAATTATTTTGTGGTCTTAAAGAACAAAATTATAAAATTTGCAAGAAAGTGGATGTAACTGGAGATAATAACATTAAGGTCATTAAGCCAGTTTCGGAAAGAAATACCATATTTTCTCTCATTTCTAATTTCCCTCACATCATTCCTAAATCTCATATAGGTATATAAAGTCATACACACACACACACACACACACACACACACACACACACACGTAAATGTATATGACATGGATGTAGAGGTAAAATTATTTGGGGCACGGAGAAAACTACCAGCAGAAGGATGAGTGACAGGAGCTCAGGAGCAATGAATAAGGATATGCTGTGCCTCAAAATACAAAAAAAAAAAAAAAAAAAAAAAAAAAAAAAAAAAAAAAAAAAAAAAAAAAAAAACCTTCTAAATAAATAAACAAGCTATTTAGCAAAGGACATGCTACACATACCAGGGAAGATGTGATGCTCAAAATAGAAAACTGAGACCGTGAATCGGGAGGAAGAGATGTGACCTTCTATAAAGAAGTTGGTGTGACTTCAGTGGGACCACTGGAGAATTCGGTAATTAATATAAGAAACAGATCCAATGGCCCACAGTCAAACATCAGCAAACTCTAGGAGTCTTTCGATGGTGTTAGGGGAGGGCTTGTGGCCCTGAAGCACATAGGACTTCCATAGGAAGACCAACAGAGTCAACTCACTTGTACCACTGGGGACTCTAAGAGATGGAACCACCAACCAAAGAGCATGCATGGGCTAAACGTAGGCCTCGCACACATTTGTGCCAGATACGCAGCTTGGTCTTCATGTGGGTTCCCTAACAATTGGAGTAGGAGCTATCCCTGATTCTGTTGCCTGACATTCGATCCCTTTCCCCTACCTGGACTGCCAGGTTGGGCCTCAGTCCTTAATCCTACTGGGACTAGATGTCCCAAGGTTGGGTGGAACACAAGGGGATCTCTCCCCTCTCTGAGGAAAAGAGGAAAGGGTAGTAGGAGAGGGATTTGTAAGTGTGGGACTGGAAGGAGAGGAAGAAGGGGGGATGTGACTTGGTTGTAATGTGAAAACAATAATGGGGAAAAAAACAAGAAAAGAAGTAATGTGATTAAACCCCTCCCTCTCTGTTGTCTACCCACAGTGAATATCACCTTACTCTCCTAGATCTTGAAAACAACTCTCACCATCTTAGTTCTCCCGAGCTTTTTCTTCCCTTGCTTTACAGAATAGCCTAGTGTGTCTTTAGCTTTTCCATCTGTTAAATTACTTAGAATGCATTCCCAGAAGTGTAATGGCTAGGTCAATAAGAATAAACATTTTAATGTTTCTTGACAGAATATTTATGCATGTTTTCTGTAAGTGCTGAACCAATCCACGTTGCTGCCAGCCAAGTGAATGTGCTTCAGCAGTCTTACCTGCACTGGTTATGACTTAGAAGAAAGTATTTATCACTTGTTTAGTGTGCCTTGTGATGAGGCCATAAACTGTGGTCACTATCTGAGTAACAGAGCAAATTCAAGTTATCTATGTCAGAAACAGGACTATCCTGATAGGACCCTTTGAACAATCTGGATAACCTTTTCTAGAAAGGACTTTTAGAAAGCTAATTTAGCTCAAAGTTCACAACCCAGTGACAATGTGGCCAAACATACATGGATAAATTATCTTTCAAATTGCTTCTTTATATGGGGCAAAGTTGTATTGAATTTACATATATATCCTCACATGATACACATGGTATTCTTGGAGATATGGCTTTGTGATCTTTTTTTTTTTTTTTAAGAACCTTGTTATGGATATTAGAAGAAAAGAATAAACTTGAACTTGAGAAGACTTGCCATTTTCTAGGCATTTAAACAGTTTTCTATCCTTATGAGAAAAATAGTAATACCTACTGTGGCAGTGTAATGTGATAGTTGAGTAAAATAGTGTAGACCAGTGCTTGAAACATGTTTCTTCACTGGTGGTTTTGGGGTATGTTCTCTCTTAGGGCTCTGTCTTTTCTCTAGAGCTCTGTTAGACAAAAGTGGAAAATGCATAGCCTGGCTTGATTTCTGAGTAGGTGAGAAAATAAGGATCATAAACTTTTCCTATTTCACATTGGCAAAGCAATATAGCCCTGTCCTCACATTTGCATATAGAGGGTTGTCAGCTCTGCAATTTGTCAGCAAACTTCCTGTGATCCAGTAGCTTGGGTTAAATGTGTTTATTCAACTGAAACAGATTTATAGACCATGGAAAATCCATCAGTGATGAGCGTTTTTTTTTTTTTTTTTTTTTTTTTTTTTTTCAGACAGAGGAAAATGCAAGCATAGGTGTCTTCAAAATAATACTTTCAAAGCAACTTTAGGAAAACAAATAAGAGAAGGGATTAGAAAATAATTGAATATATCTTTTACTCTTACTCTGTCTGATAAAACCCAACACAGGCCAGACCATACTGACTTCATACAGTCTGTATTGTTCTTTCAGTGAGTGATAATCTTTATCTTTTGAGTATTCCCATTGTCATAGGACACATCATTCATAAAGCTTAGATGAAAAGCTGGTGAATATCAATTTTCTGCATTTCTGTTTTGTGCATCCAAGTGAGTCCAAATGAGGTACAGAAGAAAATGGCTAACACGATCAGCTGTATGGGCAAGTTCTGGATTTGACTGAGAGTCCCTACCTCAATGAATAAAGTAGAAGACATCAACCTTGGGACTTCAAATGCATGTGCAGGCCAGTTCACCTGTACATATGCAAAATATGAATATGTACACTTCAATGAATGCCACACTCACAAAAATGGATAAAGGAAACAACAATAGAAATTTCTATGTCATGAGTTGTTCATGTATAAAATATAACACAGATGTTAAATTTTAATTTT
Source organism: Arvicanthis niloticus (assembly GCF_011762505.2). Taxonomy (NCBI): domain Eukaryota; kingdom Metazoa; phylum Chordata; class Mammalia; order Rodentia; family Muridae; genus Arvicanthis; species Arvicanthis niloticus. Next base: position 21,201,635 of record NC_047666.1, read on the forward strand.
AAAAATCAGTCATGTTGTTAAAAACCTCTATTGCATTAGGATAAATGTAGCCCTTACATAAAATTATATTTAATCAGTATCTCAGGGGCTAGACAACTGGATCAGTGGTTAAGAGTTCTTTCTGCTCTTGTAGAGACTATAATTTTGTTCCCATCAGGATCGATGTTTGGTTGCCCACAACTGTCTATAACTCCAGATCCAGGAGATATAACGTCTAACCTTCATGAACACCTGAACACACATAAACACCTATACATATAAACAATATAAATAAATCTTTAAAAACATATAGTATATGAAGCTTGCTCTTCCAACTGTGCAAAAGAAGCTCATAGGAAAACCTTATCGCTGAAATGAAATAAAATCTGGCTAAAAATTAACCAGCTACATGAAGCTTTGCCAACATTATTTTAAGATCCAAGATTGAAGAAAGATGCACTGGTGTGAATTTTACATTCCCCGCTGTTCTTTTCCCTTAATGTCTTTGATTACCTTAAAGGAGACAGAGGTTCGTGTGTGCAAAAATTGAGCACACATAAGTAACTAAAGAGCAAAGCAAAACTTCAGAACTCTGAGAACTTATCAGATCAAGAAAGAGAGTAAGTGGATCTCCAGGCTACCCCGGGGCTCAGAGTGTCAAGGTCTCAGAAAGGACTAAGGAGCAAAAATCAAGCATTTCTATCCTGATCTCAGCTTGGATTGTCTGCTGAATCCTGGGCAGTTCAGGTCATAGTAACTAAGTCTGCAGAAACTAACACTGAAGTCTTGAAGATCAAAGAGGAGTTTAAGGAAAACATGGTATCATGGACTCCAAAATTGGATGTTATGATCTGACTATCAGGAAAAACTCTTGTTAAGACTCCAGAATTACAGTTGGATCTAAGCAGGTGCTAATTCAATTTGAAACAGATCAATCCCCAAGTTGATAGAAATAGATTATGATTTCAATCTACATTGTGTGCCCAAAGTAAAACATGGTCAATCGTGGATGATATATTTTCCAGGACCCAAAAAGTTTTCATAATTAAGACTTAATCTTGCATGGAACAGTCACACACACACACACACACACTCACAGGAACACCAAGATTAAGTGAGAATAAGAAACTAACAAATATATAGATGTTAGAGTAATTTAACACAAACTTCACATATATTTGATCTTCATGTTTAAATCATCATGTCTGTTTGATTATCTACTTCAGAAATACAGCAGATAACATGTAAATTATCTTCTATATAAAAATTCCAATGGAGCTAGAGATATGACTTGGTGATTATGAACATTTATTGATCTGGCAAAGGACCTGGGTTTGGGTCCCAGAACCCATCTCAGATGGCTTACAACCATCTATAACTAGTACCAGTGTATGCAGCTCCTTCTTCTGGATACCATGGGCACTGGCATTCATGGAGAATACATACATATAAGCTGTCAGAGCACTTACACATATTAAATAAATAAAGTCTTTTAAAATCAAATAAGGGGCTCAAAAAATAGGTTAGTGGCTGAAATATAAAGGAGAGGGGCATCTAAGGTGAGAAAGGAGGGAGAAGATAGACTAAGACAGGGAGTCAGGGTAGAAAAGAAGAAGAGGAAGAAGAAAATGTATTCCTAACAGTCTCCAGAATGATGTGTCTGCCCAAATCTACTCAATCAGAAAACAAGGAGGGAATTCAGCACACTTACCTGCCTGTTCTCTTTGAGAAAAGACCAGTGTTATAAGATGTTTTGGAGTCGGAATAAATGGAGTAGAGAAACATTGGGAAATATCTACTATGTGTTCAAAAAGAAACTAAAGATAATTTGTGTGGTCAAGGGTCTCTTAGCCTGAAATCTGTGAAGCAGATGAAGGATGCGGATTTGGGGAATCTTACATAAAACTTGGTGTTCTGCACACTTATCCATTTAAAAAGCAACACGTGATATTTGGAGTTTACAGAAATTTAGAGAAATTATTATTTAGTTTACCGTATTTAAAGATATTCTGTGCTAAATCATATGAGAATATATTTGTTTGTGTTTGTGTATGTTCACATACATACATAGGTATACTGAATATATTTTTGTCAACTTCACTGGGAAAAAAAAAAAAACCTCAGCTGAAGAATTGTCTCCATCAGAGTGGTCCATTGGCAAGTCTATGGAGCATTTTTTTTTGATTGATGATTGATGTGGGGAGGGTCCAGCCCACTGTAGGTAGTCCTGAGCTGTATGACAAAAGCAGGCTGAGCAAACCTTGGAAAACAATCCATCAAAAAGTATCTTCCATGGCCTCTGTTTTAGTTTCTGAATCTGTGGTAGTTGAGTAGGGGATACGGTGGATGCGATTCTAATGTATTGTATGTATGTATTAAATTCTCAAAGAATGAACGTGTGTGTGTGTGTGTGTGTGTGTGTGTGTGTGTGTGTGTGTGTGTGTGTGTAAAATAAATGAACAAAAAGTAACATAGAGACGTGTACTGGTGACAATCCTCTATTCTTGCAGAAAATAGGAACATCAATCTTTGGGGTTACAATCCGGCCATACTTTGTTCTCAAAAACTAACTTTATAAACCATACTTCTAAACAACCTGATTGAAGGAGAGTGCATCAGATGTAGTAATGCTTCTAGAATGCTCTCATTTCTTTTGGGCTCCAACATAAGCAGTGCACAGCCATGATCCATTTCCTAAGGCAATCAGTGTTGCTGGCCAGATTTCCATATGGTCTCTGATAGCCTAGCAGAGTGTGTGGTTAAGATGAAACAGCCTCACAGGCCTTGCTTCCATGAGCACAGAAGGGGCATCAGGTATGTAAACCTGTACTCACAGTGGCTCTCCTGTCTGTAAACCACAAACGATCTGTCTGGGTGATCAAGTTTATAAGCACTCCACAATGTATGTATCTAAGTAAACAAGAAAGGGAAAATACTATTATACTACAATTATTATTTCTTTCTGGGGTTGACCAAGAAAGTAACTGGGTACAATACAGCCTCCCTCTAGGTATAGTTTGTTTTCCTTTCTGTGATTTCTTTCTGTTTTCACTTTTGCTAATATCTGTTTCTATGGTTAAGATGTGAAAGGTGGGTTGTTCCCAAGAAATCTTAATAACACAAATTCACTTTGCCTTTATTGATTTATTGGATGAAACTTCTCTCTGTTGAGGGGATCCCTCCCACCTGAGTGTTGACAGTTATCATACTGAGAAGATATGCTGACCTCACCAGTGTGGATCTCTTTCCTACGTCCTCTTCACTCTCACCCCAATCTCCTCCTAAAACACATCCATTTGCTAAGATACAGGAGAAAGTAAAGCTCTCTTATCATAGTTGTCTTTGCCATTTCAAATTGTTGTTTCCTCTTTCCAGTGGCTACCTTTGTCTGTATTCTGTCTTATATGTAAGGATGTGTGTGTGTGTGTGTGTGTGTGTGTGTGTTGATATGTGTCCTAATTCCCTGTACATTCCTTGCAAGTAAGGTAAGATCATGCTTTTGTTCAGAAGTCCCAACAGCTTTCAAAGAATAGAATGACAAAAAATGGAATAGAGGGCAGGGCTAAAAGCCCTAACCCTGTACAATGGGGCTTTCCTTCTCTATTTTATGGTATATAGCTCTACCAAAACGTAAAAGCAGCCAATTGGCGGTCAACATGAAGATGCATACTTGGCCAAAGTTTTGGGAATGAGTAACTAAGTTTTGAATCCTGAATAGGCCATGTTTATCAAGCCTGTCCTGGCTGCCCCCTAAGCTCAGAGAGCATCATCTCGGTATAAAAAAAAAAAAAAGTTAGAGCCAGAGGATAGGGGAGGAAGCCTATGAAATTCTGTCTTCTGGACATAAGACCATTGACTCATGAACTCACACCAGATATGGTTCCCTTTCAAATCCTGCACCAGACCTATCCAGTCAGAATCTTGGCATACCTACAGGATATGCTCTCTCCTCCCATCCCTCACTGAGGAGCTACTGGTAGGTAATACTTGCTGCAGGAGGAAGACTCGTTCTTTGAGAATGGATGCTTCCACTGGTGGGGTTCCTACCAGTTTACTACTGGATGTTTACTACTGGATGTATACACTGTTATATGTAGGGACATATGGGCAACACCAGTTGAACCAAATGAGATATATTTTTTTAAGACATAAAGTTAGGAAGAGGGCATGTCGGAAGGGATATGGTAGGGAGAAGCTGAAAGAGGGGAATAGGGCTGAATATGATCTTTCTTATATCCTATCCCATATACATGTATAGGATTCCCAAGAATAAAGGCAGATTATAAATTGTAAGACAAAGTAGCAACCATTGTTGAGCAACCTTTCTCCCTGAAACAGAGGGAATTAATACATTCAGGCTTTCCTAGTCAGCAGAAGTGATGTTAGGAGGAGACCAGGGAAATGGGGATTGGATCTAGAGCAAGTTAGGTGTAGAAAGGGGTGTAGATTACATATGATCAAGATATATCTTATGCATGTATAAAATCCTCCAAGAATGAATGAAAAGTAGTATATTTATTAAAGCCTACCATTCATAAATAGTAATAAAATAGCTGAAGATGAGAATCCCAGTGTGTGAGAAGGAGACTGGGCCCGTGAAGCCTGCAAATTATCAGGGTGAAGATGTTAGGATTATTCTCTAAGACAATGCTACACTTACCAGCAGCCTACACACATCCTCCCATGTGCTTTCAATTACTTCTAGACCACTTATAATTCCCAGTGCTATGCAAATCTATGCAAATAGCTGTTACACTGAGCTGTTTAGGGAATAAGAGCAAAAGCGAAGCTGGCATGTGCTCCCCACACAGGCATTCTCCCTTAAAGATGCAGAGCAAGTGTTGACTCTAGCATAGTTTAGCTTTCGACTTGGCTCTTAGACAGCACAAAATATGATTGTTTACTACTGCCAGTTAGTATTTTAAAAGGTATATACACTTTCAGTGATAATTATGTTTTTAATTTTTATTTCTCTGTTAAAGAATTGTGAAAAACATGCATTAATTAGACATTACACAGGACAGATTCATTTATATATTTCTTGTGTTTTGCATATTTATGTGCATGTATGTATGTGAATGTGCGAGAGAATATGTCTGTATATGAATATAATGTACACATATGTGCTGTATGTGCATATGTGCATATTGGTCATCTCCACAATGTCATATGTGGAGATCAGAGGACAATTTGTGAAAGTTCTTCTACCGTGTGGGTTCTGAAAATTATACTCAGACCCTCAGAGGAGTAGTAAACTCCTCTGTTGTTGAAATTTTGCTGGTCCTAATGCCCAGTTTATAATGTAAGTAACTGACATATTTACTGGCATCCTGTTGGAGACAATAGTACAAGAATCAAGTTATTTATTAGGCACAATATGATTTTTTTCTTTATAGAAGGAAAAAGTAATTAGCACTGTCTTAGACAAACCAGAATGTTTTAATAGTTATTTTTTAAGCGTAGTAATTTATGAACTATTTTACAAAAGTAGATAATTTTACTTGTAACCATTCATGAACCAGTTTTAAATTAAATAAATAAAAATATGTTAGACATATAAGAAAGAATTTCTAAATGTATATTAACAAGAATTCTGGAATCCATGAGGCTAAAAGATATTTACTACATATAGTGCATAATAAAACTTGCTATAGTCAAATAAATTAGGAAGATTTTCACTTAAAGTTTAAAACAAAGTATTCAGAATGTCCCAAAGACATACGTATTGAGGAACATTGGCATTATAATTTTAGAGGGGGCTAGCAAGATATCTCAGTGGGTAAATTCACTTGCTACCAAGCCTGCTGACCTTAGTTGCATCTCCAGGACCCACATATTGATAGAAGATAAATCAACCCCTCTAAGTTGTCCTCAGATCCACACTTGCGGGCTGGGGCATATGTGTTTTCACACCTGTAGACACATACTAACACACAAATAATAAATGTAATTTTTTTTTTACTTTAAAGGAAAAATAAATTTCTAGGAAATGGCATGCAGTATTTCTTCAATTTTTATTTCTACAATACATGCACTGGCATGACCCACAAAAAAAAAAGTTAAAATAATAGTGTGCTCACACAGTGGCTTCGTTTTCCAATTCCTAGAATTTAAAATGAATGGTAACTTGATCATTAAGATCTGATGCTTCACTGTGTGCTTTGGAAGCCATGTGGTTTTTTTTTTTTTTTTTGGTTTTGTTTTTAATTACAATAACATACATGTGGGAAGTGGTGTGTGCACATGAATGCAGGTGCCTGAGGAGACCAAAAACATAGGATCTCCTGGAGCTGGAGTGACAGATGGGCACTGGGCACTGAACTGAGGTCCTCTGTAATTGTAGTATGAACTCTTCATCTCTGAGCCATCTCTCCAAATCCCAGAGATCAGATTTTTATGACACATTGTGCTGGCTAGACACAAGACAGAGTCCTCTAGAAAGAGATGTCAGTTGAAGAGTTGCCTCCATCAGATTGACCCATGGTATGTCTATGGGTATTTTCTTACTGGTGATTGATATGGGAGAGCCCAGCCCACTGTGGGTAGTACCAACCCTAAGCAGCTGGTCTTAGGGTGTACAAGAAAGAATGTTGAGAAAGCCATGGGAGAGCAAGCCAGTAATCAACATTTCTCTATGGTCTCTGGTTGGTCTTTATCCAGCTTCCTGCCTCCAGTTCCTGCCTCAACTTCCCTTCATGATGGACTGCAAGCTATAAGAAGAACTAAATCCTTTCCTCCTCAAAGTTCTTCAGTTGTGGTAATTATCACAGAAAGAGGAGTCTTACTACGACACATATATTTTGCTATTTTTTTCAAGATACATACATTTTGGTTGTAACACCATTTGTACAAAGAAAGGAATTTTTAAAGGCTTAAATTTCATTCTCTAAGTGAAGCAAACATGTATTCTAAAATCCAAGTTATATGCACTTGGTCCCCTTTCTCAATATTGTTTATCCTCCATAGTCGCTAACCATAAATTCCAGTCTTACACCTTGCCACAGTAGGCACCACTGTTACATCCAAAACCTCTATACAGTTCCCCCTCCCTTCACACAGTAATTACCAATTGACTGATCTGAGAAAAGGATGCCAGAACCAGGAGAGAGTGGGCTTTTTGCAACTAGGACTTGGGAGATGAAAGGTTTCTGTTGCTGTTGCTGTATCTTCACTTTACTTTGAAAAACAATGTGACTTTCTGGTCTTCAGATTTTGTTTTGATGGTAGGGATTCATTTTTCAAAGTTCCACAAAGTGACCCCACAAGAGAGAAGAGTCTTAGGTGTGGGAAATGTTGGGTTCCTGCTGTGATGACAGTTGACCTGGTGTCTGTAGAGCATTCTGTCTCCTCTCACCCCACCGACATCACAGCTGACCTCTGCTGTTCTCACACCAGCTGCATCTGAAGAGGTTTTTTTTTTCCCTCTCTTTCTGTATTACTCAGTTTTGCTTAGAACAATCCACAGGAGACTAGTTAAGAATAACCTTTAACAATAAGCAGGCTCGATCCCTAGGAAAAACAAGGAGATGTTTATCAGAGGTAAAATATTCTCTTAATGCTAAACTAAGTTAACAAGGGGGGATTTAAAGATGAGTTATTTTCAAAGATACTTAAACACCAATCTTGAAGTTTCAGAACAATATTTAACAATTTATTTTAATTTTAGTTATATGTACGTGGGTGTGTCTATGTGTGGTTATATGCACATGAGTGCAACGCCCATGGAAGTCAGTAGGGGGCATCTAATCCCCTGATGCTGGAGTTTTAGGCAGCTCTGAGCTGCCTGATGTGAATTCTGGAAATGTAACTCTGATCCTCTCCAAGAAGTGCCAGCACACTTAAGCACGGAGACATTTCTTCAGCCCTTCTAAACATTTCAATCCTAATCATTTAGGAAATCCAGACAATATTCCAGAAAATGCAATAAGCCTTTTGACAGTAATAGAATTGTTTATGCTGAGTAATTTAGAAATTACCGAAGTACCCATGTTGGACACATGTTGCACTAACATGCATGAGCAACAGAGACACTTCTATTTCAGAAACCCGATACACAAGTCACGGTCCAATTCAGATTTCCATTCACAGACAGGCAATGCATGTGACATGAAAAGTATCTGGAGTAGTACACATTTTGCTCTTGTTTTGTATCATTTGTGAAAAAATATTTACAACAAAGTTGAGTACATGCTAAGGCTTCAGTACTCTCAATTGAACTTGTAAAGTTGGACTAAGTGACATGAAAGTATAAAACCTTAAAAAACAGTTAAAATGCAACAATTTGGAGAATACTTCTTTGGAAATCTCTATCTTGGGTTATTTTTAACCTACTGTATCACTTCAGGCTCATAAAGAAAAAGAATGGCACACTTAAAGAGCTTGGTGGGAAACAATTTAATGGAAGATTTGTTTCTGGAAGAATAGACAAGTCCCTCAGGAGAAAACTAAAGAGGATTATAGCACAGTATGTAAGGCCACAGAGGGTACTGCTACTCATTTCAAACCTAAAGAGAACTGTGATAGTTTTAATTGTCAACTTAATGCAATCTAGAATCAGTCACCTGGGAAGAGAGACTTAATAAAGGACTATCTCCATTGGGTGGGCTTGTGATCATATCTGTGGGTGACTGTCTTAAGTTAATTGACATGGTAAAACCCAACCAACTCTGGGTAGCACTATACCCTAGGCAGGGTTTCTGAACTGTCTAAGAAAGCATAGCGTGAACTGAAGACAAATAAGCAAGCAAGCAAGGGAAGTATAGATGCATTTATTTCTCTCTGCTATTGACTCTGAGTGTGATTTGAGTAGCGATTTGAAGTTCCCTTCTTGTCTTTCTCGCCGTGACAGACTGTAACCTGGAATTGTGAGCTGAAATAAACCTCTTTCTTCCCTAAGATAACTTTGTCAGCATACTTTATCACATCAACAGAAATGAAACCAGGACCAAAATGAACAACTACCAGCTGAAGAGCAGTAGCCATGCAGGAAGGGCTGGACTGCACACTTCTGGGAGCTACTACTAGATTGGGGTCACCATCTCCTGATAGAGCTTATTACAAATCCAAATTCTTGATCTTCACTCCGCACACGTGGGGACAGAAAATTGGAGGGTATAATTCAGAGTCTGTTTAAAAGAATCAAAATGTTCAGGTAATTCTGAGGTGTGTATGTTCAAGTTTAAGAATCGCCATAGTGTTCTACTACTTTGAAAACCATGATTATGGCAACTCTTATTCAAAAATACATTTAACTGGAGGCTGGCTTCCAATTTCAGAGGTTCAGTCCATTATCATCATGGTGGGGAGCATGGCAGCACGCATGGTATTGAAACAGTAGCTAAGAACTACATCCTCTTCTGTAAGCAGAGAGAAAAACATAAGGCTTGGCATGGACTTTTGAAAGCTCAAAGCCCATCCCCACAAACACACTTTCTCCAACAAGGCCACACCTCTTAACACTCCGAATCATTCCCAATAGTGTCACTCCCTGATGACTAAGCATTCAAATATAGGACCCTGTGGGGGCCATTCTTATTCAAGCAATTTCAAGGACCATGGTATAAGAAAAACACAGTCACATCCAAACCCATGGTGAGGCAGAAAAGGATGAGATACGTAAAAAAACACTGGCATCTTTACAAATACCCTTCTGTGTGTTTTTCACTAGCCAAAGGAAATGAGAACAATGAGCCAGAAGTGAAGCCAGGTGTTGAGATATAAATGACATCTTACTAGAACAGGGACAGGGACTGTAGCAGCAGCTGTGGGGTTAGGGGTGGGATGAGATGAGACTCATTCATAGACCATACACATGTCACTCAAAGACCATAGACGTGTCATTCAATGGAAGTTGGACTTTAAAATCATGTCATTCTCTGAACTAAGATGAGTGTTCTCAATCTCATTACATGGCTCAGTCAGCAGAGTCTTTTGATCACAGGCCTGAGGACCTGAGTTCAAACACAGATTCCCACAGGAAGGCCAGAGAGAATTTACTTCAGAAAGTAGTCTTCGGCCCTCCACTTGGGTGCCATGGCATGTACGTGTTTACATACATAACAATTGTTGAAAGCCCCACCCATAATCTGCATCTGAAATTTTCTTTTGCCTCACTACATTGGTGTTACTAGTTACAAAGGACTTTTAAGACTCTTACCTTGCAGGTGCAGGAAGAAATTAATACTCAGGATGTTGAAGTAATTTATTGACAGCTCCCCCAGTCAGTCAGTGATCGAGTTGGGATACAAATACAGACCACCTTTGTTCAGCAGCCAATACTATTGAAGACCCCCAAACTCGGGAGACCCTTCCTCAAGTCTCAGGAAATCACAACCACCCAAAGATCACAAGAAACCATACCTGGATGCAATCAGCAGAGGCTTTATTAGGGAAGTTGGCCGGCCAAGGTCAAACCACGAGCTCTCTCAAGAGCAGAGTTTGACCTCGAGTGTCGGTCTAAGGGGTCTTTTAAAGAGAAAAACTGCAAACCAGGGGAGTGAGGAGTGGGTGAGGGGTTGCCAAGGATACATAACATAAGAATAGCGAAACATTCCAGAGAAACCCACCCTGAATGGTTAATAGCCATGGAAATTACTCATTCTTCTTCTCAAAAATGTGATTTTACTATATCACTGCCCTACCCTGTCAACTATCTATTAACTATTTCTCACTAGCTCCAGCCATAGAACCACAGCCCTGTCATTGTGTTTTTACCACCTGAATGACTTTCATTCTTTACAGCCAGTTCCTGAAACTGGCCTGGCTTGTTTCAGAGAAAAGTTTCCATGTCCCTAAAAGAACTTAAAAAGCATCTATATATGTATATATTCTATAAAAATGATTTTTATAATTTTTCATTTTTCACTATGTCCATGACACAATAGTAGTAGTTACATCAAAATAACCAAACCATGCCATGCATAATCAATTCATACTATTGTGTTCAGAGGTTGGACTGAGTCTCTCACCCTTTCATAAAATGACTCAGTTTTTATAGCAGGGTCGCAATTACATTGTCATAGAAGAGATAAGAGGGTCAAGACTTTAAAAGGAACTCTGTGGTCATCCTCAACATAGCAACAGCAGATAGATGTGGTTCTCCCTAGCAATGTGGTCCTAGATATACAGAGAAGCAGCATCTAAGTCTCTGGAAGGAGACTATTGTCAATGCACTTGTCAGTTCTAGAAAACACACATTAGACTGCAATCTCAAAAGGCTCCGACTTTTTAAGAAGTGTTTTGGATGGCAATTTCCCATGCCCCAGACTGAAAGAGACGGTAATGAGAGTGTAGCAATTGGAGGTGCTGGGGCTGGAGAGATGGTTCAGTGCTTATGACTGTATCCTAGTTATTTTCTGTTACTGTTAACCATGACCAAAAGTAACTTAAGGCAGAAAAGGTTTACTTCTGCTTATAGGTTACAACCCATCACTGAGGGAAGCCAGGGCAGGAACTGAAGCAGAGATGATAGAGGAACAGTGCTGACCCGCTTGCCTCTCCTGCCCTACTCAGCTCTCTCTCTTACACAGTCCGTACTCACCTGTCCTCAGAGGGCTGGACTCTTACACACCAATCAAATCAAGAAAATGCCCAACAGATATACTCAAAGGCCAGTACAATGTAGGCCACTCCTTAGCTGAGATTCACTCTTCTCCGTTCAAGTCAGGCTGACAAAATCTAACTGTGGTAGCGTTAAACTCAGAGGATCTGAGTTTAGTTCCCAGCATCCACATTAGGCTGCTCACAACTACCTGTATCTTCAGCTGCAGCAGGGATTTGCCATCTCTGGCTGCTGAAGACTCTTGCATTTACTTAAATATAACCACACCCAGACACACACTCACTCATAATTAAAAATAACTTAAATTTGTTTTTTTTTTTTTAAAGAATTTTGAGGTGTCATTCAAACACATGCCTACAAAATAAATTAAAAAGAAAACTCGTGGTGTCATCATTACTTAGAATAGAACATTTCTTACCAGCCCAGGGTGCAGACAGTCTATGTGGAGTGTATGCCTCATATATAATTAAAAGCCTCTCCGCTCAGAGGTGCTTCATGATTAATGTCTCAGGTAGGCATTTTGATTCTTGTCCTAATAGAATCTGACTGGCTCTGAAACACTCGTGTTGTTCAGGTACCTCAAGAGTAATAAAAGCTTGCTCTTGGCTTATTGCACAATTCCTTGAGTCATTAATTATAGCTGCCCAAAGTGGAAAGTTTATAATTAAACATATAATTTACTCTTCTACTTTTGGATGAAGTAAATTAAGGCAATTAGATTTCTTTTGATTAAGCATATGGAGCCATTAACAAAGTGCACAGGTGTGTACAAGCAGAAGGTGGGTTACAAAAACATCTATGTTTCAAGTGTGTTTTGTCACTTTGATGTCACTTTCTGGATAGAGTAATTATGCTAATCCATCTGAAGTGGGTTTCTTTAGTTTTCCGGGTTCTCTGCTGCTTTGTTTATTGCTTTGAATCTTTAAGTGCTTAAGTAGCTGCAAGTAATGATCAGGTATAAGCACCCGCTAATCACAAGAGTAATTTTGGCTGGGATTATCCACATACAATATCATTTTGGTGATTGCCTTCTGCACCATTCAACCCCCAGAAGTTGCATACTACATGTGGCATCTGAGACCACAGCTGGGGAACAATTTAGTGCTGTATTATAATTTTTGCACTAATATTCTTTTTTCATTGTCTGCACTCATCCGAGAAAATTGTACCTTCCTGCTGTTTGTGTTATATTGTGTTTATTAAAGTCTGGGCTGGTTGGTTTCAATTGTCATCTTGAGTCTGGATGATCTGGAAGAGAGTCTATGGGGGATTTTCTTAATCAGATTGCCCATCGACAAGACTCTGGGGGTTGTTATTTATTACAATAACTGTAGTAGGAAAGCCTGCCCATTGTGAGTTGCACCATTCCCTGCTATGGGTCTTGGACTGTGTAAGTGTACAGAGGACATTAAGTACAAGTAAATATGAATATATTGATTTTCTGTCTGCTCTTGACTATGGCTATGATTAGCTGACTTCCGGTTCCTGTCTTTCCATCTCTGCTGTGATAGACTGTAACTTGGAATCATGGGCTGAAACAAATTCTCTCCTAAGCAGGCTATTTTTACCACAGGAACAAAACTGATACTAGAACGTAGTTCAAATTCAAAATGTTTACTTTCCAGAGTTAACTTTTACTAGAAATTTTTTTTGTCCCACTAAAGAAATAATTTCTGTGTTGAAGAATGTCTCAGATATCAACAGAATATTGAAAAGAAATCTCCACAAATCCATAAGTATTCCAAGCATGCCTTGTAAACTTAGCAACTGTTCTTCTTACTAGAATGTACTCCTGTTTCTGAAATACACATACATTACTTCAAATGAATTAATAAATTAAATAAATAAAATATTGGACATGAGCTTCCTTTCATGGTGAGTACTGCAAATTAGGCCAGTCATTTGGTGGCCACTTTCACAGCTTCTGTGCCTCTATTGCCTTCCCCCCTCCCAAAGACAGACAGACAGACAGACAGACACAGACACACACACACACACACACACACACACACCCCTTGCATGTAGGATAGATTGTAGGTTTCAGGTTTTGTGGTTGATTGAAGTACCAGTCCCACCACTGGAAGTTGCCTGGTTACAGAAGAGGGGTGGTTCAGGGTCCATATCTTTCATTACTAGGAGTCTTTGCTCTGGCTACCCTTGTAGAATGCCGAGAGTTTCTATTGTACTGCTTCCACATTGTCCCTAAATGCCACCAAATTCTATTTTTCTCTCCCTGTGCTCTCCCCCTTGATACCGCCCTCACCTGACCCCTCTTATTCACACAACCACTACCTTCCAGTTCACCTAAAAAAAACCTATTTTATTTCCCCTACCAGGGATAGCCATGTGTCTCCTTTACAGCCCCCGCCCCCCTTGTTACTTAGCCTCTCTGGGTCTGTAGATTGTAGTATGATTATCCTGACTTAATAGCTTATAATAACGTAAGTGAGCACATGCCATGTTTGTTTTTCTGGGTATGTGTTACCTTATACAAGCTAATTTGGGGGGGGGACACTCCTAACAGGGGGAGTGTCTTTCATCTAACCTTGGGACCCCTTTGCTCCTATTGGATTGCCTTACCAAGCCCTGATAAGTGGGTTTATAACTAGGCTCATTGCAACTTGTAATGCAATGTTTAGTGACTAGTACTGGGAAGCCTGCTCTTTTCTGAAGAGACATACATAGAAGAGGAATGGATCTGGAGGAGAGGGGTTAGGGGAGGGCTAGGAGTGGAGGGATGGAAAACATCAGTCAGGATGTGTTGTATGAGAAAAGAATAAAAACAAAACAGATAAACAAAGATATAAGCCCTTACAAAAAAGTAATAAAATAAAAATAAATGAAATAAAATTTAAACAATACTGAATTTATAGACTTTTTATATACTTTTGAGATCAATAAATAAAAATTTTGTAATTACAAACGCTATTTAGGTAGAGTCCACACTTTAAAAATATTTCAATTGTCAAACTGAGTCAAGAAGAGATGTCTCTTCTCTATGAGGCTTATTTTAGCTACCTTCCCCTCATTGTGTGTCTTGGGTGTGTTACAGAGGTGACTGTAAGAAATGCATGGGGGAATAAAAAAACCTATAAACTGAAAGGATTGTAAGGTCAGCTGTAGCAGAATCCATGTGTATATAGTTTACACACATATACATAGTACATTTAAAAGTCATGGAGCGTGGAATGTGGGCAATGAATAGTTTATGAATAGATCAGCAAATGAGTAAATGAAATAATAAATTTATCACAAAAACACTATTGGTGGATAGACTTCAAAATGGGCTCCATGATGGCTCTCTTTTAGTGATCATGTGCTTAGATGATCCATGCCCCCCACCATGGATGTGGGCAAGAGCTTGTTAAAAGAAAAATGGTTTAGTTTATCAATCAAAAAGAAAGAATTCTGAAGCTTGCAGGCCAGCCAGACTGACATGCATACCAGCAAGCAACAAAAGAATACCTTGAATAAAAATTGGAAGTGAGGAATGATACTGGCACCTCTGCATTCATGCTTGGGCCCATGCTCATCCACACCCACATTCATGAACGTGCATGTACTTCAACACATCATACATACAAAGAGGTTTGTTTTTTAAGATTTCTGTGTGCAGATGAGTTGATATATATTCTCACAGGTTCTTGATACCCAGACTAAGAGCAATTACCTCCCAGCATCAATGGTCATAAACACACACGTGTGTGTGTGTGTGTGTGTGTGTGTGTGTGTGTGTGTGTGTGTGTGTAAAATTAATAGTATACATTAATTTTAAATACCATTACACAACAATAAGAAACTAATACCCACTGGAGAAATGGCTAATTCTAACACATGGATTGAAAATTTACAAGATAAGCTTACAGAGAAAGGTAAAAAATGCTAAGAAACATAAAGTGAACTAGGATACCTTGAAACAATAGGACAATGGGGAATATGAAAAAAGAGCAAGGACAAACTTCAAGCTGAGAAACACTGGGACAATTGGAACAATAAGACTGGATGGGTATTAAAAGTATAAAGTAAATATTTCTGAGATTGTACAGATAGAGATAAACAGAGGTGACACATTTTCAATGCAGAAGAATTCCAAACTCTACTGTTTAGGTGCTCCACCCTCAAGGAGGCAGATCATAAATACTAAAATTCATTTTAAAAATATGAAACATAATCACCCTGTCCCAGTAGAAGTACTAACTTCATTTAATACCAGATACTTTGACAGTGCCTGGAAGCTGAAGTATATTACAATATACAGGATTGCCTTTCAATAATAGAAGGGCTTAAGGCTCCCTACAATATCCCATATTTGAAATGTGAGCAGGTGTCTTACTGACTTCCTCTCTATTCCATTTTTATTTCCAAATTCTTCTAATGAGGACAACCTGAAGGAATGAGTCAGGAGTAAGAGAGTACCATTGTCTGAATGTATCATTTCTCTTTCGATTTTCGCTCTCCATCTCAGAACTTGTCATACTTCTTTTTTTATATGGATTTTACAAGCGAGCAAAAGAAATCCTTTGTATGAACTCACAATCTACCAAGTTCTTTCCCTCTGGACTCTCCCTAGAAGGATAAAAACCAGCCCTGAGCAGCTCAGCACAAGCTAGTGTCATCTTCAAAGAGCATTGGAGACGTTAAACTTGTACCTTTGAAAGATTCGCAGCTGCTGTTCAAGGTCTGTTCCCTCTTTCTCCCTTTCTCTAGAATTGTTTTATCCTGGGTGGCCCAAAACTTAGTCCAAAACCATTCCTCAACCAGCTCATGACTGTCTGACAACAATCACAGTTCTAGCCAATGAGATGTGGACAATGGTAAGTACTGTAAGGAGTCTCACTGAGACAGGATGAGCCACTTCCTCAACACCAGTTTTCCATTCTTCTGTTCAGAACATGCTGCTGGGGCCAGCCAGCATGGGGACTAGAAACAGACAGAGTGGCTCCAACTCTGTGAGAAAGTAGCTGCAGGTACAGTAGCTAAAAAGAGGCCATGACCTGCAACCTCTAATATGGTGAGGCCAGTCATTAGTTTAGAATGGCCACCTTGAATTTATAGCTACACATGCAGAAAATAATCTTAGCAATTCACTGTTTCTACTCATATAGCAGAACACAGGTCCTTTCTTTCCCTATAACTAGTTAGAAAGACATCTGAGAAAGGCAGATAACCTCATTTGTATTCTCTCTTTCTTCTTCTTCTTCTTCTTCTTCTTCTTCTTCTTCTTCTTCTTCTTCTTCTTCTTCTTCTTCTTCTTCTTCTTCCTCTCCTTCCCTTCTTCTCCCTCTCTCATCATTGAAGTACCTTTGCTGAGAATGGGGACCTTCTGTAGCACTCCAGGAGCATGGAGTTATACTTGAGGTTGATGTTTTATGCTCTGTTAATCCGTTTTCTTTCAGAATGACTAGGAGAGAAAATCCAAGTAAATAGCAATCACTCAAGGCTGAACAGTTGGAGCTGATTCTTGTCAAAGTCATGTTGCAGGGTAAATAACAAGACTTCCTTTCCTAATGCTCTGACCTGCACCTGTTTCTTTTCTTTTTTCTCTCCAATTTCTGTAACTTTGCCATTGCTTTATCACATGACAAAGAAAATATCAGTGACCAAAAGTCTAACTGTACACAATATAGTAAAAGGTCATAGAGTAGACTTTAGGACTGTGCAAGTTAATAAATGATAGCCAACGAGATGAGTGAATGGATTTATTTCTTTATTTCCCTTCTTTCATAAGAAAAATATAGACTATTTTTATCTGAATAAATCTTAAGTATAATAATTAAAAAGAAAGTAATGCTTGGGAGGCAGAACCAGTTGTATTTGAGGTCAGCCTGGTCTATGTAGTGAGTTCCAGAACAGCCAGGACTACATAACATAAAGACAGACTAACTACAGAGAGAGAGAGAGAGAGAGAGAGAGAGAGAGAGAGAGAGAGAGAGAGAGAGAGAGAGAGAATATGGAAGGAGAATTGGAGATCTTAGCTATGTCTTTCCTGCAGTCTGTTTTAAGGTCACTATTAAAATATAAGGCCACTTTAATTGAAGAGACCAGTTAGTAGCTAGTATTTAGGGATTGTGATGTGAGTATTGTTTATCTCATAGTCCAGCACAGAGAAATGAAGGTTTCTGGAAGAAATGGGTTTAATTTAATCCATTGTGATTTTTAAAAATTCTACATTTAAAAATATAAAAACAACTCATTTGTATACTCTCTAGAGTATTAGAGGAAGAATTTTCAACGTACTTATCACATATTATGATATATGCCTTAACTGTCTAACTAAATTAAAGTCTGACAAAAAGTCTAACATGTTATCAGTCTTCCTGATAGCCCCCATGCCCTCCAAGGGAATCCAGAATATTCCTCCTGGTACTGAATTCATCTAGAGTTTTATAGTTGTGTATTAGACAGCTGACTGAGGTCACAGGAGGAACAGTGTCTGAGGTATACATGTTCTCACAGATAATAACTATGGTCTCTGGTGTCTTCCCATATAACTCCTCATTGTTGACCTGTTAAAATGCTTTATCTCCATTATTATACTTCTTCCCAAAATAGTTTTCAAGAGATAAACATTTAATTTTTATATTCAATTGACAGAGACTCAGCGGACAATTATACAAACTAGTGGCAGGCTACAGACTATCTATCA
Organism: Arvicanthis niloticus; assembly: GCF_011762505.2. Classification (NCBI taxonomy): domain Eukaryota; kingdom Metazoa; phylum Chordata; class Mammalia; order Rodentia; family Muridae; genus Arvicanthis; species Arvicanthis niloticus. Next base: position 21,219,820 of record NC_047666.1, read on the forward strand.
CAATAAGTTCAGGCATTTATTCCTCCTGTTACGGTGTTCAGTGAAGAATCTTGTCACCTGCCCTTTGGCACTCTGTCCCCACCCTCTGTTCCTCATCAAGTATATTGACTATCTGTCAGGCGGAATGACTGGTTATATTTTCTGTTAATGACTTTAGAATCTAAATCATCCACTATCATCTTGCAATCAAGTTACAAGTCAATCGTTCCAGCATCTCATTAGCTATTTTTCCTGTATGTGTGTGGGGGGTGTTAATCTGTCACCATGAAATCCATATGTGAAAGGCTGAGTCCCTAGACTAGCCTCTCTACATCATGCCACGTCTGCCAATGACACCACAATTTTCTGAGTCATCCAGGCTTGAACACGTCAAGTCACCTTTGAAAGAGACAAAGTATCAGTGTTCTATTTTCTCTAAAACACGTATTCTACAAATGAAAAAGCAGGTTTTCTCTTAGGGTTTACTGCCAGATATTTATTCACAATTACCTGTAAGCTGTTTGCTCTCTCCCTTCCCTCACCTCGTCCTCCTGATAAAGCAAAGAGCCAAAAGTGAAGGCATTGTTTTTTCGTTGTTGTTGTTTTTGTTGTTGTCGTTTGTCTGTCTGTTGTTTTATTTTATCTTAGAGGCTATTTGGTCTCTGTTGCAATATTCAGCTATGTAGTATGAAAATTAACGGACATTATACAAATTCATGTTTATGGTTGCACCCAGTAATAACCATCTTTACAAGCAGGTGGTTTTCAGGTGCTGATCCATGACCTAACCCCCCAGCACTGGGGGTTATCAGACATCTCACCAGCCTACCTCAAGAAAAGTCCCACCTCACATTACTCCATTTATAAAGAGCCACTTACAGTCTGAAGATCTGTATTCTGTTTCCATTATGTTGTTTCTTTATGTTGAAGAACCACTGTCCCACCAATCATTTATAATATAAACGCCTGATTTGTTATGTATCTATGTCTTAAAGTATGGCCCGATTCAATAGCCCTATTTCTTGGAATCATGTTGTGTATTGAACCCCAGGCCTCACACATGATAGCTAAGCACTCTACCACTGAGCTGTATCCCTGATTTCCTTCTTATTTTTATGAGGGAGACTTCAACTACAGAGGAGAGAAAGAGGCCATTACAGAATGAAAACGAGGCAGGAGGGACAAATGGCACCAAGGTTATTTGATACAAACTCAAGGAATCGTAATACTTTACATTTACCAAAAATTATACAAAGTGAATATATATGCAGGTGTATATGTATGTACATACATACATACATACATACATACATATAGAGCAACAAACTGGTAGCTAAAAGGAAGTTATGCTACTTAGGCTGACAATGTTCCATATGAGAACCATCACCTAACAAAAATCCCAGGACCAGGCTCAAAAAAGTACCTTCCTAATGTTTGATCAGGGTAGACTACCGCTGCTGCCCTTGGCTGCCTCTCAGAGGTTGAAGGTCTATGTTCCTATTGCCGACAAAGCTTCACACATAGCATGCAGGACTCAGATTATATGATCTAGATTTAACTTGAAAGCTTCCTTCCAGGTCAAGCTTCCATGGTACCAAAATACTATGGAAGTTACCAAGGGAAGAAAGCAATTAAACAGTGCAGCCCAGTTGCAGCACCTATGCACCACAACAGTGACCAGCAATGTGAGATATCCATAAAGGTACAATAAGTGGCACTCACAATTGGTAACCAACATCTGTCTAATTGGACTTAAGATCCATCAATAGTAGGGAAATCATGCTTAGTGTTGAAAACTGAACCAGCTCTCTGAGGTAAGTAAGGACCTTAGAAGAGAATCTGCTACAACCACCTTGTTAGGACAACACAATTCCTAACTACATACTGAATCGTACCCTTATACCCATAGATAAATGTAGCTACCATCCCTTATCAAACAATTCTACTCTTTAGAACAAATGGAGACCATCATAGAAAACCACAACTGAAGACAATACAGGATCAACGGATCATGGGTAGCACAGCCCCAATGAACACAGCTACATCACAGCTCCTGTATCTACTGCTCAGGGTACATCTTGAGAAAAGAACTCAAAAGATCCTAAGAGTTATAATACACCCAAAAGTCAGCTGTGAAAGAATCACTTCTAGAAATGGCTGCAGAAACAAGACTAGGAGAATCAAATTAACAAAAGTCATGCTAATAAAGAAAAGGAAAAATCTCAAAGAACTATAGGCACCTAGTGAAGTCTAAGAAAGGGAGAGTTAGCATTTCCCAGCCCCTAACTGGTTATACAGTACAAAGTGCTCAACCTTGAAGCCATAGACACACAAACAAAAATGAAATCTGCAGGTTTGATCTACACGTGTCCATATAGAGAGACAGCTGTAGGTATAGACATAACAATAAGCTATCAATTTTAGAGTGCAAGAGGCCATGGAACACATAGGGGGAGGAAAGGACAGCGAAAGTGATGCAATTACATTTTAGTTTAAAACAGATAAAAAGTCAATTAAATTAAAATCTACTTTTTATTATTATTTATTATTATAATTATTAGAGAATTAATATGTACTACTTTAGGTTAAGTGAATCCCTCCCCAACACCCTGTGCCATTTTATTTTCTCCCCTTCTCTATTCCCTCTTTACTTTGTTCCCCAAGGCTGCCTCACCTCTACTTTCATAAGGTGTGTGCGTGTGTGTGTGTGTGTGTGTGTGTGTGATGTTATATATCTATACAAAGTCTAGTAACCATCAATGGGATTCAATATTCATCTCACTGAGACTGCCTTAATTCATTCAATACCATTACCTTCAGTCACAGGCCTTTTCCTCAGAATAACACAACCTCACACTTCGTTATGATTTAAATTCTGTTTAAATTTTCTTTTTAGCCCTAGGCACAGTCTTTCTAAGTTTCTGAAGCTGGCTTTGAATTTATTTTGTAACCCAGGTAGGTATTAAGTTTGGAATCCTCCTGCTTCAGTCTCCTGTGTAACTGCTTACCTCCAGGTTCAGCTTGGACCTTCTGTTACTCCCTCTCTGGTGTATTCCCCTCTGAAGAGATTGTCCGTTCATCCACTTATATCATCCCCTTGTCTTCAAATTCTGTTTTTCTTTCTTTCCTCCATTCCACCCAATGAGTTGCTCAATTCAACATCCATCTTTTCCATGAACTTTTTGCTATCAAACTTAATTCTTCTTTGGTCAGGAGTTTCAGAGAGTACAAAACCAGAAAAGTATAATTCTTAACCTAAAGGTCAGCAAGTCACCCACATAGAAAGAAACACCTAATGACAAACTAAGGTGAAGTTAGGCTTGAAGTTTCTATCCGTTTTTATTCCAACTCTCTCTAAGTTATAATACACTGTGAAAGTGGTGCTTTAAATCCTCAAGCTTTATGTGGTCCATACTGCAATTTGCCACATACAAATTCATATATATATATATATATATATATATATATATATATATATATATGAATTTATATGTATGAATGAAAGCTTTATGCATTTACTACCCTTCTGTTGTGTGGATGAGCTGTCTCCCTAAGTACACCCTGTATAATTCCTAAGTACACAAAATCAAACCTTCTTTTCTTCCTTCGAGACCTGAAACTATTTGAATGTACAATGCTAACTACCTGCTCTTACAATAGAGAACACCTGTGTCAACATACCTTTTCCATCTCTCCCAAGACATTCCATCCTGAGAGGAAGAAGACGATTGCACTATTTGCTTCAGAAAATTCCTAAAGACGAATATGTGCAAGCAAACAGTCACACATCTAAGCAAACAGCTTCCTTCATAAGACCACACAGACTCCTCACCTGGGCAAACAGCTGCCTTAGGAAGCAAAAGTTTACCACACTCTGATTTCATATTCCCACCTTTCTCTACACCTCAAGTGGCAAATCAGTTTCTTATATGTATAGAATCGTACTCAGTCCCTGTTGTGAATATACTGCCTCAAAGCATCTGAAGCCACACATGAAGACATGATCACTTTCTTTCCTGGTACCCTCCCATAATCAATTTCTCCATGATCAACTTTTATAATCAATTTCTCTTATAAAAAACATTTTGCATTGCCTTTCTTGCTGTGTTTGTTTGCTTAGTGTTGTCAAGTGTTAGGTGGCCGGTTAGTTGGTAATTGGTTCCTATTACTTGATTAGATGGTTATTTGTTTTCTCTTAGTTGGTTGCTGGTGGTTGGCTGTTCCTTGGTCCAGCTGTGGACTTGTTGGTTGACTCTTGATTGGTTGGTTGGTGGTGGATCTTGCTTGCTTACTTCTTTGCTTGGAGATTGAACACATGATCTTGCACGCTCTAAGCAAGCGCTGTATCACCAAGCTCCATGCCCAGGTTATAACTTAGTTTTTAACCTCTCTCTAGAATCTCCCTTGGTGAACAGCTGAGGAAGCCTATATACCAATAACTTCCTTATTGAACTCTTGTGTTCCTGGCCAGTGGCCACCTAGCAAAATCATATCATAGCCAGGGACCAAAGAACTAACAGCAATGCTTCTTCCCAAGAGTTAGGAAAATTATTCAAATTACTCAATCTACAGGGATCCCACAAAATCTGATTCTGAACGTTTTCCTACACTGCACATCAAAGTTCTTTCTTGCTATTTCCCTGCCTGATAGATCTCCCTTTTACAGCTCCAATTAATGAAAACTCCTCTCTCTGTCTCTGTCTCTGTCTCTCTCTATCTGTCATGAGCTTAGAAGATAGCTTAATTCATATATTGATTGCCATGGGAGAGGATCCGAGTTCAATCTCCAAAACCCATTGTTTTAGGATTTTATTGCTGTGAAGAGACAGCATATATATATATATATATATATATATATATATATATATATATATCCCACATTTCTTTGGGGCTGGCTTTCAGTTTCAGAGATTTAGACCATTATTGCTATGGCAGGAAGCATGACGACATGCTGGCAGACTTGGTGCTGGAGAAGGAGCTGAGAGTTCTACATCTTGATCCACAGGCAGCAAAAGGAGACTGTCACACTAGACCTAGCTTGAACATTTGAAACCAGAAAGTCTGCCTCCTTTTCGAGACATGGCCTCCAGCCAGGCCACACCTACTCCAACAAGGCAACATCTCCTAATAGTGCCACTACCTATAGGCCAAGTATTCAAATACATGACTCTGTGAAAAAAAAAAAAAAAACAAAGCATGACTGTGTACACTAGTATCCCAGCGGTGCGGAGGCAGAAACAAGTGGATCTCTGAGGATCATTGGCCTAACTGATGATTCCTAGGTCCCAGTGGCAGACCTTGTCTTAAAAAACAACATGGACATCTCCTGTGAAATGACCCAGGAAACTGATCTCTGTCCTCCACAGGCATATGCACACATGTGTACATGCACTTCCATACACAAGCATGAACATAGACACACAAATACACATAACATACAAAATCACTGTGATATTACAAAATATCTACCATTAAAGGACCTTTCAGTGTTTTTTTTTTAAAAAAAAAAATAGCCCCAAAGATCTAAGATTCTGTCAAAGAGGCACTTTCTCGTGTTGCAATAGCCTTGATAAACTTAGCCATGCTCATCAACAGGGTATTTTAAGGCCTTCCCTAGGACTTAAAGGCCAACAATCTGCCCTCCTTGCTATATTTGCTCAGGATTGGAAACTATTAACTGATTGACAGGCACTGGATTCATTCCTAGTGGCTTTATTCTTGTCATTCAAGATCCAACTATTTCCTCTATAAATGAGACAAATCACCTGGAATTTCTCACGTCCTGATCCCTAACTTAACATAGATGTAGATTATTCCTTGCAGTCATAGCCCTTGGGGAAAAAATATTGAATTGTTTTTTTTTTAAAAAAAAAACTATTTAAGATACTACCAAATAGTTCTCAAACCTGGAACTTCAAATAACAGCAGAGTACCAAGAACACTTCCACTTCCTGCCTCCGTGCCTGGATAAGAACGGGAGATGCTTTGCATGAAGCTGGGTTTGGGAGGAGCTCTCGCACATGCAGTATTGATCTAATCCTCACTTGTTCCTTGAAGCCAGGCTCATCAGACCTGATTGTACAAATGAAGAAAATGACTCTCAGGGAAGATCTGTGCCATCTCATCTGTGTGAGTAGGCTTGAGACATTCACAACCATCTTCTTTGATGAGGCACCTGACCTCCGTCAGCACTGTGATTGAGGCAACACAGACTAGCCATATAAGGTATCACCGTCACTGGCTTAACAAAGGAGGTACAGCAGGTGAAGTACCCACTCCTATGAGCAACCTAATGGGTTCTGAAGTCTTTCTTTGATCTGCACCTCCTGCCAAACTCAAAATAACACTTCAAAGCATCTTTGCAGCTCATGCTGCCTGTAGTAGGAAGCAAGAGTCTCAGATCATGTGATCAGGAGCGCGGCAGCTCACATCACGTGATCAGGATTGCTGCAGGCATTTCAGGAAGCCCGGCTTCCAAGCAGGCATTTGACAAGCTTAACTTAGGCTTCTTTCTTGAGTTGGTTATCTTCAACCCTTTCTTTACTGCCTTTTGTGTGTGTGTGTGTGTGTGTGTGTGTGTGTGTGTGTGTGTGTTTCCTGAGACTTAATTTGAATCCCTGGTTTTCATTTTGGCTTCACTTGCCTCATATCCCCAATGGGAGGGGATCACAGAGAACTCTTTGAAAGGCGTAATTATACAGATAATGAAGTCAAGTTTTCAAAGCTCAGCATATACTTTTAGAGATTTTATTTATTTTTATTTGTATGAGGGTTTGCCTGCACATATATATCTGAGTATGTGCATACAGTGTCCTTGGCAGTCAGAAGAGAGCAAGAGATACTGGAATCCTCTACCAGAGAAGCAATGCTCTTAACTGCTGAGACATCTCTACAACTTTCTGAAATTTAGCGTATTTTGGAGTCAGACATTTTGCTCACTAGAAGTAGCAGCAATTAACAACACAAAGGACACAGACAGAAAGTAAACAGCATTGGTTGGTTGCCTCAATACCCTTAGGCACTGACCATCTGAAACTCACCTTCATCCATGATCATAATATAGGAAGAGCACTGAATCGGAGGCTCCAGCGGTAATTGAAATTCACCCATGTGTGATGCTAATGTTTTCAGGAGATTCCGGAGTTCTTGTGCAAACATTGAATATGTCCCCATTAAAATGTGACTAATACTTACAAAGGAATGAGGTCATTTTTCAGTCCTGAGTAAGTTCAATCAAAGAGGGCAATTTCCACACTTAGGGAACAATAAACAGGAAAGTGTAAATCAATAAAACAGGCTGACATCTTCATAGAAAGGAGAACATGTCCCACAACTCCACACGAAAACGTATCTTCTCATTTTGAAAGCAATTTTGTTGATTTAAAGTGACCTCTGCCCTTTTTATTACTGCCACAGAATCCCATTCCCATCCTTGGAAAGGCTGGGGACCTTTAAATGCTTTCTTGTTGAACTTCATGGGACCCTTGAGACTGCACTGAGCTTCCCCCTCTTCAAAGCAGAGTTTCACTATCTGCATCACTTGTTTTGCTTCCATCTGCATGTGAAGGCATCAGGACAGGACCTTCACTATTTATTTTTAAATTATCAAACTATTTATTATTCTCTCATCTTCCAATTGTTAGTTAAGCATGAGTATAAATTCAAAGTACAGGCAAAACAAGTGCTCATTATAGATTGTATAAACATTTAAGAACATAGTTTATATTTATTTTAGCATGAACGGGTATGTGCACATGTGCTATAGCTTAGATTTAGAGGTCATAAGACAACTGGTGGGGATCGGTTCTCTCTTTTCCTAATTTAGATCCTAGGGATCAAACTCAATTGAGCAGGCCTGTCAGCAAGTATCCACTGAGCCAACTCTATGGCACTAAAGACATACTTTAAAAATATTTAAGAACAGTTTAGCAATTTTCTTGCATATATCTATAGTTTGAAAGTTACTTTAAAGAGAATTTTAAACAACTAAATAATAAGTATAAACATTTTTTAGATATTTCTCTTGTCTACCTAATATTTTGCTAACACTTAAGTAATTTTTATAAATCCCACCAATTATACATTTAAGTATAATTTCTTCATCATGCTCGTTGTTTTGTACTGTTTTCACTACTACCTCATCATTAACATTTTAAAACCAGGGGTATACTGCTGGCAAGATGGCTCACTGGTGTTTCAGGGCATACTCAACGACCTGAGTTCAGTCGCTGGACCCACATAGTGATAGAAGAGAACTTACCCCTGTAAATTCTCCTCTGACCCCTGGCTGCACCTTAGCATGCATATGCCCTACCCCATACATACACAAAAAATAATAAACATTTAAAAATTAATTTTAAAAAATTTAACCAGTAGTCTAAGTCACCTAATTAAGTATATCTTCTACAGTATTTCAAAAAAAAATTAATCAGGACTGGTGATATTACAGTTAGTAGAACATATACGTATTATAACCAAAATAGAAGGAAAATACTAATTCTATTTTTTCATTGTGCCTGTTTAACTATAACAATTTCAAAACTAAAAGACATTTATTCAGTAATTTATCACAGCCCCTAAATGCACCTGAAAGGAGTACCTTAAAGCTCAAAGAAGGTACAGGCACTGCAGCACTATTTACTGAGCCTTAGTAGGAGACATGGGTGCTTAACGAGGCCAGAAGAGAGTAACAGATCTGTTGGGAGCCGACTTTAAGCAGAAAGTGGCTATCAGCTTTGCAGCCATCTCAAGCCATATACCCTGACATAAGACTTGTTTTTCAACAGCCTACAACAGCTGAAGCACACTCTGATATTCCACATATTTTGTTTTGCTGTTTACTGCCCCCAGCTGCAAGGAACACATGGTATCCATGCCTGCAAGGCATGAGGTGCTCATGCTATCCATGTGCTATTCATGCCATACTTGCCTGTAAGGCGCATGTGGTATCCAAGCCTGCAAGGCACATGGTGCACGTGCTATCCATGCTATTCGCACCTGTAAGGCTTACGTCATATCCACACCTGCAAGGCACGTGGTATCCATGCACCTACAAGGCACATGGCAAAGCGTATAAATACCCCAGATTTCCCTTCAATAAATGAGACTTGATCAGAACCTCTGTCTTGTCTCCATTCTTGATGTCTCTTCCCCTTTATCCCCACTCTCTCTCTCTCTCTCTCTCTCTCTCTCTCGCTAGACCCTGACCTGCAGACCTGAGCAGCAGCTTGGGCCAGGAAACAGTGGCCACTAAGTGTGGAGTGGAGAGGGTCGCAACATTTTTGGCGCCTAATGTGGGGCAGCACGGCCGTTAAAATTTGACCACCCAACGTGGGGCAGCTTGGGCGCTACACAGATCCCCTGGAACTGGAGTAATAAGGAGTCGGGAGCTGTCAACACGGGTTTTGAGAACCAAACCCAAGCCCGCTGCAAAAGAATAAGCACTATTACCTTCTAAATCATCTCTTTGTCCTTGGTATTTTATTTTCTCACCATTATTCAATATTAAAGTATCTTTCCTTCCAAATCTAAATTTACCACAATGGAACATTGTCGTAGTTGAAAGTTGGTGGCAAGCATCTCCTGGTGGTGGGAATATGTCTGAAGATGATCATATTCTTATGGCCAAGAAATAGAGTGAAGTAGGCATCATGTACTAGAATAGCCTTCAAAGGACTGACCCTCAAGAACCATCTCTGCCAGCCAGGCCTCACTGTCTGAGATTTCATGGAGTCCCAAGATACTACCACAGATTAGGCAACAAGCATTCAAAACAGGAGCCTGGAGGAGACATTTTTAGATTCAAACCATAAAATTGTATCTTAAGATATTTTTGTTCACTAACTTATTTTCCTTAAAAATAAATTTATATCACTCCAATAATCATTTTACCTTTTCAAAGATAAAAACTTAAGTCCTAAAGTTAATCCTAAACGTCTCTCATTCCAAATACTTATATTTTCCTGACCCATCTGGAAAACACTATTTCAGCAACCTATTTGGTGGCAACTTTCTTTTGGAGTTACCTCCCAATATTAAATTTCTTCAGACATTCCAAAATTAGAATATCTCAATTCACATTCATTTCCAAGAATGATCAACAGGACATATTAGCATATCCTCAACCCTTTCCACACTTAACAAAATTTAGGTAAAAACAGGACTTCTTTTTCACTCTTAAACTGGGATGGATTCAGAAGTCTGTAGCCTTCCTCGACACTAGAAATGAACCGATAATTTAATTTTTAGTCACTCTTAGTTGCATTTTAAGAGATATTTTCAATGCACTTATAAAGGACTTTTGAAGTTAAGGGTATTGTAATAAGCATCAATGCCCAGCTTTCAACTTGGATTCTTCTGCCATAGCTAGAGGTCACTTTAGAAGCATGGCCACTGTGCCAGGTGGTTGAGCATGGAAGCCAGATGCTCTAATTGAGGTAGGAGGTGATGAGTCCTCTGATTTTGAGTAGAAGACAAATGTGTCCTCATTATCATCAGAGCCTGCTGGGTTTGAACAGGACTTAGTTCATCTGCTTTTGGATTCATTGGAGGTAGGCAAACACTCCTACTTAAGTCCTTTATTTGTGATTTTTGGCATTCCCTAGAAAATTCCTCCCCAAATTGTGGAATTTCAAATACATCAAAACTTGTTCCTGCACACTAGGTGGGAAGATTGTTAGATCCCGAGGACCCAGGCAGGCTGTCTGCTGTAACATAGTGTCTTCAATCCATAACAAGGAACTGTACCCAGAAAATCCAACAAGACCTATCTGATCGCAACATCAACAGACAGACTCTGATAGATTAGGCAGTTCCCAAAGGGCAACCCTAAACACATACAAACAACACCAAATGATCTCAGCTGGCTGTATTTATAAATATATATTATATATTGCAATAATTAAAGAATATAAGGCCATATATTTGAGAAAGAACTGGGGATAGAGATACAGGAGGAACTGAATTGATAAGAGGGAGAGGGAATAATGTAAATACACTTCTGCTATATAAAATTTTTTAAAAAATCTTTAATTTTTTTTAAAGTTGGCACTCTCCAAAATATATGTGTATCAGAGTGTATATATGTATGTATTTATGTATAAGTGCATGTGTATTCAAACTCAAAATCTCTACAATGCAAACATTTATTTACCCACACTAACATTCTTCAAGATCTCCAAGTTCACCCCAGGGAATGGCTGCCCCTAGTACTTATAGAACTTCCTTTTGTAAAATACCAAACACTCAAGTTGCCGAGTGCAGACTTTATCTTGGTGGATTCATATGTGTTCTCCTCTTTAGTTCTCAGAAGTTATTGACAATATGTTCGATGCTTTCCGCAGGTCTTCCTAAACTATACTGATCCAGTTGGAATGCAAGATCAAATTCACCAGGCAGCAAGCCCCTGTGTCAATGCTAAACAGTCTAAACTTCCTTGTTGGACACTTTCTCATGGGGAACACTGAAGCCATTCTGAAAGTGAGCACAGATGAGTCCAAGATGGCAGTAATGAGTTAAACAGAGAAGAGACAGGCTCTTCCAGGGATAATGAACAGCAAGTACCATCAGTGTGTAGTAAAGACCACAAACTCTTTACTATGGTCAATGAGCAGGGTCCACCACCAGTGGGTAATGATAATCATCTTAGTCAACATCTCACCAAGAATCAATGCCAATCAGTCTACCTGATTTGTCAAGATAATGGTCAGAAAGTGAGAAAATAAGAAGCCACTTGCAGATGCACTTTTTCTCTAAGCTCCTTGTTCTGTTATAACTTAATCTTCTCTCTCTATTATCACCTCACATAGAATAAGTACATGTAATAGAAATAACATTAAGGAGCTCTCTCTCTCCAGGCTTGTGCAGATCTTGCAGGTTGTCTTCATGGTGAACAGGTGTTTTCATAATTTCTTCATAACCAATGTCATAGCTTGCATACTCAGCAATAGCACTGGGCAATTGCCCTTCCCTGACAAAAGAACTAAGTGCTTAATGGGTTATTGCCTGGCCCTGAATGGGAAACTTAGTAGCCATTTGTCTTTTGACAGCAAGTGGAATGGCATCCAAAGTTCTGTAAGTGAAAATGCTTATAAGTCAGAATTAAGTTCCTGACTAATTCTCTAGTAACACCACATAAAAAAAGGCCAACACTCAATTAGGTGAGGAAAAAGGCATCCAGTCCTCCACTATGTTGAAAGCCAGTCCAACCTCTTTACCCTAAGTTGCCTATAGGATTATCATATTTTACCTTGGTCTCAGATGACAATGTTTGCATTCTCTAAACCTTAATTACTGCTGGAGTTTCCTCTTCTCTGTGACAGCAAATAGCTCATTAAACGATCAATTCCAGCACCCTGCCACTTATCTCATTGGAGGCATTTAAAACAATTAGCTCGTCTATTTGTTCCCGTTAAAGAATACCACACATGGCTCCCTGTGTCTATTTGGAGGAATTATAGAGAAAAGTGCCAAATGTGGGTAATAAAGAGCAGTGTAGCACATAATGGGGTAAATTTCACAGCCAACAAAGGCTAGACCTGAGGGAAACCTCGGATGACACCAATGCTCTCACCAAAATCTCCCTCCCAGGTGCAGGATACAAGAAAGTCAAAAAGATAAAGGCTAGAAAAGACACATTTTCCCCTACTAAGGTAGAGTGATTGTTTCTCTTGTTCAGCATTTAAAGCTATAATTTCATTCGGTATTATCTTGGCAAGATAACGAACCATGAAAATGGGTATAGAGAAAAACGAAAAGAACTTTTATCATTGAAAACCAGCACGAAGGCTAAGTTCTATCGAGTTCTGGAGTTTTAAAACATTCTATATATGTGTTTTGAAAAGGTTTTAAGATAATCCAGCCATTCCAGATGACAAAGCCACTGGTAACAAATACAAATATTTTTGGATATATGCTGAGATAGTTTTGAATCTTTGCTTTTATTTTTATTCTATTCTACTTATGGTTGTTACTCTTTTCTATACACTGGGCTGCATGCAAAGCGTACAGTTACATGGACTATAAATATAGGAAGAAACTTCCATTTTAAAATTGGCTTTCTTTGACCAGCCTTTAATTGCTAAGGGACCTACATAAATCGCCTTGCCTGAGAAACCTCACATTTTCTTGGTTTCATTGATGTTAAAAGCTTCTATCTTTTCTTGTATGTCAGTACATCATCTGCAAATACCTGTAAGGGGACATGGGTACACCACAATTCATTTTTTAAGCTATAGAGAAGATTGCTCTGGGGGAAAGCGATGCTTACAAAGTTTGAAAGGGTTTTCAGAGAAGGATGAAAAAGATGTATTGTGAAGAGTCTAAGAACTGAATAAAAGCTGGTCTTACCCAGTAGAATATCTCCACAGCATGAAGAACGACATTCAGGAGAGACTTCTATGTCTTACATTTTTTCTTCTCCTGGATAATTTTAGAATTCAAGTAATTATAAAAACTAGCTTATACTGAGGAATCCACAGCACAATATACATACTATTTGTTATATTGTTCCCAATGGCAAATGAGGGATCTCTGAGACCAAGAGTGGAAGGAGAGGGGAACCCTCTAACTCTAAAAGGAAAAGAATGGGTGGGATGCTAAATCAAGATCACCTCATCATCTTGACTTAGACTTCTCTAAGGACAAGACTGTTTTTAAGACAGGCTTCCATGTAACCAAAGATGACCTCAGAGTGACTGCCTAGCTGAAAATGGTGTTGAATATAATCCTTTTGCTTCTCCCTCTGAGGTCAGGATTACAGCCTTATACCACCATGCCTAGTTTATGCGATGCCAGTGATCAAATCCAAGTTTACAGTATGCTAGGCAAGGACTGTCCAATTGAGCTACATCTCCCACTTCAAGATCCTTATAACCCTTAAAAGTAGAAATGTGATCTATCTCCAGGCTTTCTTATGTATTAGTCTTCATACTGGAGCACAAACAAAAATGAGAGCTTCCTATATTAGTCATCAACATCTTAGTTACGGTAACGGGGCAGGAAGAGATAAAAGGAACAAATAATTGAGTGTCACATTTCATTTTAATTTCTTTAAATGTCTGTCTATGTGACCGCAGAAAGGGGTTATTGAACCCTTCTAATGTTTACCTGTGTAATCTCCAAGTGCTTAGGAGATGATGACAGTATAGGAAGAGCTGAGGAAACACAAAGTGAGCACAGGACTAAAGAGGCTGAAGGGAATGATTGAGAAATGTACTTCTCCTTCTAATACATGAGAAAAGAACACGGTTATATACTACTGATCATACAGGCCAAAGTTAGTAGTCTCTGGCTCTGGCTCAGAGATATTCTGAAGCAAGCAATGGCTGGGCAAATGCTTTAAACTGAAGACCTTGACTCATGGGTAGATTCCTGAATAGATTCCTGATACCTAAAATTTTAGATTAAAGCTCAAGAAATGGGAAAAATCAAAATGGTCTTCATAACCATCTGTTGTCCACTCTGCTAAGTTAGACTTGCTGGGTCTCAGCCTCTATCCTATTTTTGTGCTTCTATTTCAGTGTTTTATTATTTCCCAACCTTTCAACTTTTTAATATAGATACCCAATAAGAGTTCTTGGTTGAAAACATAAGAATGGAGCTTTTTTTTCTAGAACTTACTCTGTTTGCAAGTGTGTGTGTGTGTGTGTGTGTGTGTGTGTGTGTGTGTGTGTGTGTGCGTGTGCGTGTAGAGGTCATAGTCCATTTGCAGCATCCTTCTTGAAGTGCCACCCACTTTACCTTTTGTGGCAGTATCTCTCAATAACTGAAAAATCACCAAATAATTTAGAATAGCTGACCAGCAAGCCTCAAGTGTTTTCCTACTTCTACCTACCCAGATTTGGGACTATAAGCATATACTACTGAGCCCTTTTTAAATATTTAAAAATATATATTTTCCTTTTGTAATTTAAAAATACTACTGAGTCCTTTAAAAATATTTTTTAAAAACATTTTCATTTTGTAATTTAAAAATAATGCTGTTTCCAATATAAAACATGGGCTTATTTTCAAAGAACCCTTTAAATACAGCTTGATCACAATGAATGCAGCTTGACCACAATGCTTTGTTTACAGAAGATGGATGACAGTGCAACATTCGCCCATGAGAAAGGTCAGCATCAGCATCAGCACAGCATCCTTTGGTAGGAAAGCCTTTATACCTGGAGATCCACAACAACACACAAATCGGATTGATAGTGGCCACCAACCAATGTAATTTCTATTTCAACCTGAATTTGAACAACCAATGTAGACAAATCATGTATTTGGAATCTAGATGGAGAAATATAAAATTAAGGGGGAAATGAATGCTTATTTCTATTCAGTTTTGCAACCAACTCACAGCAAACATTCCATCTCTGTGAAATGTAAACCAGGGTTTTGTTTTTTCTCTGCAAGAAAGATGTAAAATTTATTACTAATTTTATCATTTCATTATATAAGACAGGAGACAATATGAGTATATGCATGCCAATGGAGATACCTGGAAAAGGGTTAAACTTACCAGAAAAAGGGTTAAACTTTTCCTGGATCTAGAGTCATAGGCAGTTGTAAGATACCTAATATGGGTGCTGGAAACCAGTTGGGTTCTCTGCAAGAACAGCAAGCATTTTTATCCACTGAGCCACCACTCCAACCCCGCCAAAAACCTCTGGTGTTGGCTCTAGAAATTAAATTTAAGCCCTCATGCTTATAAGCTAAACATTTTACGGACTGAATGTCTCCCAAGCCAAGGCTAACCCCAGGTTTTAAAGTAAAAGTATACTCACCAACACCCACTAAAAGGCTCAAGAAACATCAATGAAGAGAAATATGTATGTGTATATGTATAGATGTCACCAAGCTGTTATGAACTAGGTTTATGATCTTAAACAATCACTTGCCATCTGAAACACAATAGCCACTGTTTTTGTAATGGTAAGAACTTCATTTATTTATTGGGGGCACATAAAATTATGAATTGAAAAAATAGTTGAGTAGAAATTTGAAGTGATATCAAATTTTAAAAACTAATTGAACTTGAGCAATTAACTAGGGTAGGGAAGATGTAGAAAGGAAATTTTCTTGGTTAAAAATTCCTGATTAATTTTTATTTTATTGAAAGAGTTTTATTTCATAAAATATATTTGGATTATAGTTTTCCTTCTCTCTACTCCTCCATGTTCCTCCCCACTTCCTTTCTCATCTGGATTCTTTCTGTCTCTTCTTGGAAACCAAAGGAATCTAAGGAATAATAAAATAAATAAAAACAAAATTGGAATATAATTAAAAAAAACAACCAAACAAAAAAGTCAACAAAAAACTACAAGAAACACGTATAGATACAGAGACACACAGGTTTACACATTCAGGAATCCCATAAAATTCTCAAACAGAAATATGTTTGTTTTAATTTTATCATTTCCTGTGCTTCATTCCCATTGCAAAGATAGTCATAATGAGTCAGGAACCATAAACAAAATTACAAAAAGTGAACAACCCATATGAGTATACATTTAAAGGGAAAGAGTTCAATTATGAAACATGAAAATATCTCAGTTGTCTCCTGATAACAACATGATGGTAAATTATTCATTAAAATGTGTGAGATTAAATTAATATCTTGACTTAAAGAGCTTTAGTAGTTTTAAAAAAATTAAAAACAACATTTAAGTTAGTTTAAATGTAATGGTTGCTGGGGAAATCATTTTTATATTTTTAACATAATAGGAGACGATATTCTTTGGATTGTACACTTGAAAAGTACATAAATAGACGTTCAATGTAAACAATGAGTTGTGAAAGGATTTTTTTTTATTCTTGAGAATTTTATACATGTATACAATGAAACATGCTTTCTGCATTTTTCCCTTCAGCTCTCTCCTCATTCTCCTCAATAAATTCCCCTCCCAAATCATATCTTTATTTTTTATATAACCCATTAAGTCTTGTTATACTGTATATGTGTAAGTGATTATTTAACATCATAAACTTAGTTAATAACTGATTGGTGACAAGAAGTCAACCTTTCTGACAATACAGTGTCTCTTCCCGCTCTCTAACAGAAACGGAAGAACTCATCTTTATCTTGTTATCAATATGGGGAACACATCTTTCAGCCTTCTCTGGAGATTTAAATCACCAGCAAGTTATGAAAGGACTATTTCCCAAATTAGAATTTTCCATTCTTACTGGCATTTTTATTTTAAACTGGGACAACAAATTCCTTTACATTCTTTTGTTCTTTCTACGGGTAATTCAGATGAATGACCCAGAACTAGGTTCTGATCTCTAAACAGATCACACACACACACACACACACACACACACACACACACACACACACACCAGTATTGACCTCATATCTTTGCCATTGGTTTCCAGCCATTGGAAAATTCAGAAACAAAAATGGCCTTAATCTTTTTGTTTAGCCAATTACATATCCACGTTCCCCTGCTTATCATCATCACATGCATCACAAGACATGACTCTGATGATGTTCATTGCAATGTGCTAACCCCAGTGGAGCTACTGGGAAATACAGGGCTGAGAGTCCCTCATCCCTCATTACAGTTCATCTTCCTAAGAGCCTGCTGAAGCTCAACTATTTTTCACAAGTATTAAAAAAAACAGACAGTGTTAATAAATGTGAAACAGCCTCACAAGTGCCTGTCTACCAAGTCCCAACTCAAAGATTAGCATCTCTCTTTCCACCAACTTATTTTTAGAACTGTACTTTTGCAATGTGTTGTTGGCCAAAGACTGGGAGCAGTGGGGTTAATGCAGCACATGGCAGAGCTAGCCCATCTGTTCAGGTTTCTATCCAACCATGTCATTTTATGAGCTCTCTCTAGGAGGCTTTTGGTTATCCAATTTGTAGTACTCTCTAATATAAACAGCCTGGTATCACTTGAGAAGCTCAGCGAGCCAAGCCAAATGATGTGAAATTGCTAACAGCGAGTACATTTAAATTAGAAATGTTTCAAAGTGCATGTGTTATATATAATTCTCTCCTTTTAATATTTTGGGGCACAGGTAATGCAGGTTTATAATGGGAAAATTTGTAAATAAGAATAAACAAAATGAATAAGCATACACATATACACATATATGTATAAGTGTGTGTACATATATATACATATGTATGTATATATATGTGTGTGTGTATATATATATGCATATGTGTGTGTGTGTGTGTATGTATGTATGTATGTATGTATGTATGTATATAACATTCCTTAGTCTATTTCCTTGGACAAGCATTGCCAGAACAGTGGTACATATATTCCCAGATTATATCATTCTTATGTAGGACTCAATAAGAAATAAACTTGCTCTGGATAATATTTTAAATAAGTTGATTTTGACCTCATAATCCAAGGTAGACATTTTCTTCTCTAAGTATATGCCTGTAACTAAATGTTGAATACATTCATGTTGCATCTGTATTCAAGGGATAATATTTTAAATTTTAAATGAAATGCAAATGTTGGATGGCCTTAGTAACACGTGCAGGTTACTATCACCCGTTCCAGATGAAATTTTTCTCAAGAAAATTTAAATAGGACAAGTTCAAAAATCTAAAACTCTAACACTTTCTGGGTAGTGTCTACCACTGAGGACTAAGTATGTGTTAAGTACACATCTCACTTTAAAGATGAGTTAATGAGCAGACTTGTGGATGCTTGTCCACAGCTGATTAGATCAGCCATCTGTCCTTCCCTTAATATGTCCACATAGCGGCTTTGGAACACGTAAGACCATGCAAACTCTTCTATCACAGAAGTAGTGGGCAGCAAGCATGAGAACTCTGAAGGAAGCCCACGTGTCATAAGACAGATTGTGCGGGGGAAGTAAAAACAGATAAGACACATTAGATGGTAAGACCACCATCCAGGTTCTCTCTTTGAAATGAAGGTTTATTACAGTTGTCTTTACCTACAGCCACAGGATAAAGACTAGAAGTGCAAGCAGGCCCTGAAGGAACTTATTTTCCATTTCTGCAACAAATCTGCTCTGCCCAGGCCACACAGATATGAAATTAGTTTCAAAAAAATGTATTAAAAGCTTTTTCCTCTGACAAGAAACATTTAATTAGAGGAGCACAGACGAAATGCCTGCAGCAATCCTTGCTCTAATCTACACAAAGGTCCATTTTTTGATGGAAATATTTGTGTTGATTTCACAGTGACTTCCTGGAAAAAGTGGACATATTTCATGGTCATTTCATGGACCGGAAAAAAAAATATGCACACAGTGATTTAATTATGATTTCATAATAAAATCTCAGTTTCCAAAAAGCTGTGTCTGTGTGTCAAGATGGAGGTGGTCTCATGTTTTACGTCAGTGCGATTTACATTTCCAGTAAACAACTTCCAACAGGACTGCTTGGGACCACTTCCATTCACTCTTCAGAGACAGGCTGCCCCATTCAGAGGAATCAGAGGCCTGTCCAGGAGGAATTGTGGCAGAGGAAGCACTAGTCACTGCCATCTTCCATTCTCAATAAATAAAAACAAAATTGAAGAAGGCTGGGAAGATATATGTGAGCCACGGGGTGGGAGAAGTGGGTCAGCAATTAAGAGAATTTGTTACTCTTGTAGACAATCCACATTGGGTTGCCAGCATCCACACTGGGTGGCTCTCAATCTCCTGAACTCCAGAACCAGGGGATTTGATGTCTGTCCTCAGAGGCATCTGCACTCACATGCACATAGCCACACCCAACACATACACATAATTTTAAAAAATAATAATAATTGGCTTTTAATAATAAAAGAAATCTCTGAGTCCAGAAACTAGGGTCCAAAGTCATCCCTCCAGTTTCAGGTTGTGTTACTATTCAGACTCCAAACAGGATCATACACCATTTTTTTTTTCTGAAAAAGAAAATAGTGTTAAAAAATTTAAGGCCTGGAGAGATGGTTCAACTGCTAAGAGAACTTGCTGATCTCCCACAGAACACAAGAAATTCAGGTCCAGCACCTGCATTGAACTGCCTGATCACAATTGCCTGTAACTCCACTTCAAGGGTATCTGATGTCTTCTTCTAGCCTCAGAAGACAAATGTTTGTACACACACAAACACACATGCACACACACACACACTAAATATAAAATAAATCACTAGTAAGAAGAGAAACCATTAAAGGTGATACTTTTTACCTTATCCAAGATTTCCTTGTAGTGCAGGCTCCAGGCCCAGGAAACTAGCATGGACTAATTTTTCTTAGATCTTAAATCCTTGTGTCAGTTCTTACAAGCTTGAGAATCCAAATGCAGGAGCAATCACTGGGTACTTGTAATTATTAGCAGATACATTCTGCAGTCAGATTTTTCTATAACAGTTTGGTCTAAAGCACTGGGCTCAAGCGTGTCGTATTCATGCTAAAACGAAGAGATAGCTCTCTAATGAGTCCGAGAGTTCTGTCCTTTCTCAGCAAACAGTGACACTGGAGAAGAGTGAGACTGGCCATTAAACAACAGAACAAAATCTAACCTAACCAAAAGAATCTTCCCTAGAAAATATCAAGCCTGGTATATAGTATATATGCCTTGCCAAGAACTCAAATAAACTCATAAGCAAGATGCAATCTTTGTTGGAGCTTAAGACTACTCTGTTTGCTGCTCAGAAAGTCATGCCAATGAATTTTTCACCACCCAGTTCCTTGACATATAACATTAAGTCAGCAGTGATTTTTATTCTTCTATGATATAAGCATTCATCACTACAAATGCTCCCCTTCAGCAGGGTCTTTGCTTCATCCTGTAAGTATATGTGCATTGTTGCTAGAAAGTTTTATTTTTCTCAAGTATGTTCTCATTTCCTATTCTATCTCATCTCTGACTCACTGGTAGTTTAAGAGCATCACATTTAATACCCACACATTTGTCTATTTTGTCACCTTACTACTGTTTTAACTTCTAATTTTATCTTGTTTTGATCTAAAAAGATGCATGGTAATATTTTAAACATAATAAAATTGTCAAACTTGTTTGGTGGTCTAATACATGATCTAGGCTCTGGATAATATCGATGCATGCGTAAACATGGCTATTCTGTGCTGAAGTGATGAATCACTGGTTAAGACCACTCACTGCTCTCCCAGCAGATGGCGGTTTGATTCCCAGCACCTACATGGCAGCTCACACCCATCTGTAACTCCAGTCCCAGGCAATCTAAAGCCCTCTTCTTGATTCTGCCAGAAACATGCACACAAAGATATTACCACATGCAGACAAACACCCATCCACAAAAATCAAAATTAAATAAACATAAAATTGTTTACAAATTGGTAGTCTGCACTATTAAACAGAGGGTTCTGTGTGTGTCTATAGGTCCAGTTCATCTAGAATGAAATTCAAACCCAGTAATTATTCATCTAGGCAGATAGTCAACTTACTATTGAAAGTAGCAACTGTAGGTTCCCAACTTTATAATATTGCAGTCTGTCTCCAAACTGTTTAGTAATTATGAGTTTATTTTCCCTGATATTGGGTGCATTTAAATTGACAATGATCTTATCTTTTTATTTTATTGAATATTTTCTTTATTTACATTTCAAATGTTAACCCCTTTCCCAGTTGACCCCTCCTAAAACCTCATATCCCATCCCCCCTCCCATGCTTCTATGAGGGTGTTCCCCCACCCACCCACTCCCACCTCCCTGCCCTCAAATTCCCCTACACTGGGGCATCAAGCCTTCCCAGGACCAAGGGCCTCTTCTCCCATTGATGCCCGACAAGGCCATCCTCTGCTATAAATGTGGCTAGAGCCATGGGTTCCTCCATTTGTACTCCTTGGTTGATGGTTTACTTCCTGGGAGCTCTGGGGGGTCTGGTTGGTTGATATTGTTTTTCCTATGGGGTTGCAAACCGCTTCAGCTCCTTCAGTTCTTTCTCTAACTCCTCCACTGGGGACCCCACTGGGGACCCTGTGCTCAGTCCAATGGTTGGCTGAGAGCATCCTATCTGTATTTGTCAGGCCTCTCAGGAGACAGCTATATCAGGTTCCTGTCAGCATGCACTTCTTGGCATCCACAATAGTGTGTGGGTTTGGTGACTATATATGGAATGGTTCCCCAGATGGGGCAGTCTTTGGATGGCCTTTCCTTCCGTCTCTGCTCCACACTTTGTCTATGTATTTGATCCCTGAGTATTTTGTTCACTTTTCTAAGAAGGACAGAAGCATTGGGTGAATTTACTCCCTCATTTGTACTTCATATGAAGTGGCTTTTGCCTGTTATATACTCTGTGAGATTAAACCCTGTGCTGTGATAACAAACTAGTTTTGGCATCCTTCAGTGTCCATTTACATGAAATATTCTTTATCCTTCCTCAGGTTTGTTCTTGTGCTGGTGAATCCAGTATCTTGAAAGTAGCATGCAGGGAACTGTAGGAAGAAAAACAAACCGAGCCCAGGTTAACAGAAAGAAGGAAATATCAAAGACTAGACAATAAATAAATGAAATTGTTCACAGGAAAAAAGTCAATAAAACTGGAAGGTTTTGAAATAAGAAAAGGCAACAATGCCTTAATTATAGAAGAAAATAAAGACATGCTAAAAAAAAAAAAAAGAAATAAATGTGCTCTCTTTACCCCTGATAACAAGATAATATAAATGATAGGATATTTTCCCATGAACAATCAAATGGCAGTACACTGGATAACTCTAGACACAGACAACCTACCAAGCTGGATCTTGAAGTAAAAAATCTGAATTATCAACTAATATAAGCATTGCTATATCAATGAAAAGCCTCTATCACAAAGGACTGTTGAGTATTTCACAATAATAAAATAGACCATAAATTTTCAATAAAGGAAATTAGCAGGAATAGGCTGCGAAAAAACACATACAAAAAGTCTATAATCTGGAAAAAAAAATAAAAGATATTTAGCCCTAGATAGTTTACAGTTTGACACACAAGTCAATAAGCTATATAAGCCATGTTTAATAAAATAAAGAAGAAACTCAAAGAATCATTGCAATCAATGCAGGGGAAGAAAACAAACATATTTGACACAATCCATCACTGTTTTGTGTTAAAATCTCTCAACAGAGCAGGTATAAAGGGAGTATACCTAAAGATAAGAAGGAACACACAGCTGATGTCTTTTTATAAGGGAGAACATTTAAAGTGTTCCCTCTAAGGAAAAGGGTGCCTACTTTTCATTGTTTCTTTTAAAAGTCCATAATTGGCATAATTGGGTATGTGAAAATTTGCATATTCCTAGGAGGTAAATATTTTTAGATGATATTTTACCTTTCATCCAATGAAAGAGATGAACCTGTGCTGTAAGTGTCAGACTGGAAGATCTTCAAAGCTGGATGACTAAACAAGAAAAAGGCATAACACCATATAGGGTATAATACTGGACTTGGCTTCAAATTGGATTAAAAAATACATATGCCACTTATGGATATTTATGTGAATGTTAAGATTTAAAAATAAATGGGAAAGGAAAGGACACGCAAACTCATGATAATTTTCATCTGACAGAAAGAAAAATGTTGTTAAGCTGATTTAAAGGTGGTTTTCCAGCACCACGTTAGATCTTAAAACCCTGTGCGTATGAACATCTAGCACTTTCTATATATTGAGAAGATTAATTTGGGAGAAAAAAGCACTTTTTATACAAAAATAAAGAAATGTAAGTGTTTCTTAGAATTGTTTCTTCCCCTGTAGTCTATACTTTTAATTAAAAATAATTATTTCTGGTCTCCAGAAATCTCCTGAACTTCACAAGCATCAATCAAGGCCAATAGTTTGAAAGTTGAAAGCACACACTCTGTTGTCCACTTTCAACAGTGATGAAAACATCAAGTAGTTTTTGTTTGGTTTTTTTTTTTTTTTTTTTTTTTTAATCACAAACAAGAAAATAAAAAGAACAGCTCTGAATTCAGCTTGAAACAACTAACCGTTTCTCATAGTTATGTTTTAACTTTGGATAAAATGTGTATGTGTAGGTTGTATGTGTTGGTGTATGTGTGTGTGTATTATACATACATGTACATATGTGTGTACCAATTAGATACGCACACACACAGGACACACACATTGTTCTGATCAATTACTCTTTATCAGACTCTCTTAAGATCTCTGAGTCTAGAGTTAGGTTGGCCAAGCACCAGAGACCCTTTATCTCTGTTCTCCACAGCATTGGGGTTACAGACCCACTTAGGGCTATATCCAGAGTGATGTTTTTTGTTTGTTTGTTTGTTTGTTTGTTTGTTTGTTTTTAACATGAATGCTGGAAACTTAAACTCAAATTCTCATGTTTCTTCAGCAAGCAGTCTTATCCACTGAGCCATCTGGCTATTCACAATAAAATTGTGAAGATATTTTGTTTTTATATTCTGAATAAACTCTCTGGTATCTTACTCGTTGAATTTTGGATGTTTCCTAGAAAGAAAAGGAAAAAAAAACTTCAGGTGAGGACAAAGACTGTATCAGAGTCTACTTAGAGTGTTTTCCAGAAAATGTGGACAATGGGGGATGTTGAGATTTGATGAAGAGAAACCCCACATTATATGGCAGTGAACCAGGATAGAGCCATGCTTGACCCTTCTTTATTAAAGATACATAAGATAGCCAAATGTACTGGGGGTGAGGACGAGTAGAGGACAGAAGAGGAAGAGAGTGGGAAAAGAAAAGGAAAGGAAAGGAAAGGAAAGGAAAGGAAAGGAAAGGAAAGGAAAAAAGGAAAGGAAAGGAAAGGAAAAAAGGAAAGGGAGAGAAGAACAGAAATAACTGAGTTGGTATATAAAGGATATATTTTAATGTATTTAACAATGGCGTTCATCTCTGTTTTTTCTTTGTTTAACAAGCTTTTCAGGGTTTTTATACACATAGAATACACAAAGCCAGATTTCTTTCCTTTCCTTACTTACTTCTTTTCTCAATCTCAAACAGAATTGTGTCTTACACAAAATATGATATTTTATTTTCTTAAACACCCGACACACGAATATTATTGGCTTCCTACCTTTTCCTAAGCAGTATCATGTTTTCATACATTGTCCAATTAAAACATGTCCTGGCATTTTTTTATTTTCAGGAAATCTGTGATGGTTAGATTTTCTCTTAATGATAAAAAAATTCATATTTCTTCTGCTGCATGAAATTCCTGGGTGAGGTGAAGGGTGTTTACTAGACTTGTACCATGACACTTAATGTCAACACGCATTTTTCTTCTTTTCTCTTCCTGAAGTGTTCATCACTGAACTTGCAAATTACATGGGTTCATTTCCAATTTATTATAAGATATCATCAACAGTCAGGCATGTAATTTGAAACCAACTAAATAAAGAATGATTTTTAGTTAAATATTTGAATGAAGAAAGCCCCTTTCGGTGACATAATGAGAAAAGACAGAGTCAAAATGCATAATGTCAACACAATAGGAGACAATTCATAGCCGAATGGAGTATTAACAATATTAGACGCTGTTCTTGTTAGTTTAATTATATCAATTGAGATATTGCCTAGATTAGGTTACCTTGGTGTAAATGTCTGTTGGAGAGGGGTTGTTTTGAATGCTAATTATGGTTGCTGGTATTTGAACTCAGGACCTCTGGAAGAGAAGTCAGTCTTCTTAACCACTGAGCCATCTCTCCAACACTAAGCACCTTATTTTTAAAAGGAGAAAAACAGAATATAACAGGAAACTGAGAGCTATGGGCTCTGGATAGTTGGCTCAGGGGTTAAGCGTGCTTGTTGCAGACCTGAGTTTGGTTCCCAGCACTAAAATTGGGCAAACCTCAATTAGCTATAAGTCTAACTCAAGGAAACCTGGGACTTCTTCTTCTGAACTCTTCAGGGCAAAAAATGTACACACATACACATGCACACACATGAATAAAATTTTTTAAATAAAACAAATATATTGATAAAGGCATAGAAAAGAAAAAGGAAGAAAGGGAAAAGGAAGAGAAGAAGAAAGAGGAAAAAGGAAAAGAAGAAATTGTCTAACAAAATTAGAACTTAATGTTAGAAAGTAGATCTAGAAAGTAATAAGAAAAAATATCCACTACATATTTTATCACTAATGTATGTCTACGATGTGATATATTTATGTTGTACATTATTTTATATTATATACTATATAGAAAACAGCCCTTATCTAGCTGAAGATTCAAAGTAAATGAAATATGAAAAGAAGTAAGATCAATATACAATTTTAAAAAACTATCACCAGGCATGGTGATACACACATGTAATCCCAGCACTTGGAGGGCAGAGGCAGGTTGATCTCTATGGCTGTGCATCCAACAAGATCTACACAAAAACCTCTCACAGTAAGACTGTCTCACAGCAAAGCAGAGAACAACAAAGATAACATATGTATGCACACACACATGCACACACACAAAACACAAAACATGCACATACACACACATGCACATACATGAACACACATATACACATGCACAAACATGTACACACTCACAAGCACAAATTATTCAAGAAAGAAAATATATTCCTCATATTATATCTTGGTACTATTATATTTTCCTATCAATCCTAAATGGCATGTCAAATATAGATCGTCCTCAAAGTATAAGTATAAGGACAGAGCAAAATAAGAGAATTGGGAAGATGGGAAGGGTGGAAGAAAAGATGTAGGATTAAACTTTAGCTTCTAGAGTAAGCAGTAAGTGTATGAAGTCTAAAGAAGGAAAATTAAAAATAAGAATATAAGCGCCAAAGAAACTTGCAAAGATAACAAACTTCAGGGTAAGAGGGAAGTAGGAAGACAGATGTCATTTATTCCTGTAAGATTTATCTTCTTGATTGTATGATCTGTTTATTGTATTTAAAAAGTGAAAATGCTGCCATAACCGAGATTTGAGTTTCCAAGCCTCATCTTCAGTTCTTCCTTTCACTCCAGTAGTTTCCTCATCCTTGGGGGGAAGGAGTCTCAAGTCTGAATTGAGCCATGTGAGAAAGAAGCTCGGCTAGATGGACTGCCACCAGTCTGTGTGTCAGATCTGGTGCTGAGGCAGTGAGTACAAACTGGGCACAGTCTGCCAGGCTCTCCTCTTCTTTTTCTAATGTGTTTCATCGTGCAGAGCTGCTGGGATTCACCCACCATCTCGAAGCATTCCCACCCTCTCCTTCCCCCTGCATCATACCCTAAGACTGCCTGTATTTTCAGGCAAACTTTATTCCTGACTCACGTTCAGTGGATGTTCTAGGATCACCTTGTCCTGCACTCGATGATTCAATACATAATACTCAATAATTCAAAATATAATGGTTCACTCTATTTCCACTTCAAAGGGACCTGTTTAGCATCAAAGCTTTTGCCTTTTCATGTGCCTCGGCTTTATCATCAGACATTTAGCTACTGGCTCAGTCACATTCTTTTATTAGAATTTTCTTTTTAATTTGTGTATGTGTATGGATGTGAGTATATGAGTAGGCTGTGTGTGTGTTTTATATATGCATGTGCGTATACAGAATCACACATCTATGCAAGCATGCAGAAGCCAGAAAAAAACATTAAGTGTCTTACTCTGTCATTTTTTTTTATTGTATTCACTTGAGACAGGTTCTCACTGAATCTGGAGCGAGGCTGACAGACAGTAAATCTCGGACCTGGACAAAGTAGGGATTCCAGCCATCTCCTACTATGTCCCAGTTGCTCCTGGGTTCTGCAGATTTGAACTCATCTCCTCACAGTGGCAGAACAGGTCCTTTTTATCTCAGAACCATTTGTGAATCTCCACAGTCACATTCTTGGGCTGCACTTTACCCTGCAGGAAAGATCAGTATTAATATGTAGCTAGACATTACTCTCTTGAGGGAAGATTCTGTCCTCTAAGCTATGTGTGATTTTGGCTAGAGAGGCACTTCTTACCAAAATAAGGCACAGTGATAGTTATTTATTAGGTCATGGAGAGAACATCACATAGTGAAATGATCAAATAATTTATACACTTAGGTATATGATCTGACACTAACTTGTTTATTTTATCCTGTACAAAGATATTACTGCATTAAACACTTTAATCTATAATAAAAAGCTACAAAAGAACAAGCACCATAAAACCAGAAATGATATTTAGCTAATGTCACCATGTTGGATTACTTAATATGTGTGTCTTTTTAATGAATATACCTTCTGATTAGTCACTGACCCTGTAATTATTGTAATAAATCTAAATATTCTCTTTCTGGTTTCTAGAAATATTTTTATGAGTACCAGACAGACAGGGTTGGCAAAATAGAAGACATTCACGTGTCAATCAATCTACTAGAAGTTCTCTAAGTGTTTTGGCTGAGTTTCATTTGGGAGAAAGTTAACTCTACCACAGGGTTTCTCAGCCCTGGCTGCTCCATGGATCAGAAAAATGCATAACCATCATCCCTACCCCTCTATGCACCATATGCCAGTTCTTTTTCCCAACTGTCAAATACTGTGCCAACATTCCTAAGCATCCCTGAGGAGCAACGTCAGTCCTAGCTGAAAATCCCTGACCTCCAGGTATTGGCTGCTCTCAAAATTGTCCATCAGCTGCTGGTGTTTTTGTTTGGAAGACAGACATGCTAAAAATCTGGCATTTGGTTACTTTGCTTGCATTTAAGTTGTGTCTTAGTCATTTTTGGAGCCTCTGAGGTAGCAGAATCAGCAAATAGAATATAATAAATTAACTATCATGAATTGATGAGTACAAACTCTAGCTGGTGCTACAGATATGAAGGCTTTGAAAGACAGAAGCAGAGCTCCCAATTATGGCGACGGAAAACTTAAGACAGCTTTTGAGTTGATCACAGCACCATGAGAAGCAATGGGGCAGGTAGAGGCAAAGAAAGCATGGCACTGGACAAAATAAAGCTGAGCTCCAGGAACTGCAATCGTGAGAGCAGGGCAGGAAACTTGGGACATTACAGTTCTGTGTCATATAATGTAAGTGTTTGAGTTCACAGGAAGCAAGCCACAGAGGAAGGCCAGCATTCAACCCCAACAGGCATACCTCCAGGAGGAAGCACTCAGGAAGAGGTGAGATTATTGTTACAGGGTTTGGGGTAAGCAAAGGGCTAACACACCCAGCTTCCATTATAAAAAATATTACCTCAGCTTTCAGATCAGAAACAGATTCAAAGGGGCAAAAAGTATCCTGAGTGAATGATGAGGCCATGTCTGTGGTAGGGGAGAGGGGAGGTGGTCACCTTATCAAAATGCACACCACAAAGAAGATGGAGAGGGAGAGAGAGAGAGAGAGAGAGAGAGAGAGAGAGAGAGAGAGAGAAACAGACAGAGATAGAGATGAAGGAGGGAGGGAAGGAAGAGGGGAGGAAGGAAAGAGAGAGAGAGAAGAGAGAGAGAGAGAGAGAGAGAGAGAGAGAGAGAGAGAGAGAGAGAGAGAGAGAGAGGAGTCAGAAAATGTTTAGGCAGTAAAACTGACAAAATTTTTAATAATGATGCCTAATGCTTTGTGTTGCTGAGCTATGCACATTCGGTGCCAGAAAGATCTGCTCAATGAAGCAAATCCTGTGCTCTATTATCCCAAGAGCACTCTATCCAAAGGGAAACACTATATTAGCTAGTCCTTCTGTCAACTGTGTCACTGGTGCATTTTTATAATTTTATAGGAATTTACAACAATGAGGATTGTGACAACAATTGAATTTGTATCAACTGCTTGTTAATGTTTGTCATGGCTTCAGAACGATGGCTGGCCAGATGTTTGTGAAATGTTTGTCAAGCAAGTAGATCTCTTCACAAAACCTGCAAAAGATTACGAGAATTGAGAAAGTAGGTATTTAACTTGCTGGAAGACAAAAGGACAGTATGCATCAAAAACTTAAGGCGTCCATACCATTGACTTAGTAAAATGTCTTTAGATACTTGATTCGGAGTGAGCACACAGACAAAGAAACACCAGCAGGACGGTTTCCTTAGGATATGTTATAGTCCAAATGTGAAATGGCCCTTACAGGCTTATGTTTTTAAGAATCAGGTTCTCAGCTTGTGACATTGTTTGGGAGGCTGTGGAATCTTCAGGAGGTGAGGCCTAACTGGAGGAAGTTGGTCACTGAGCCTTTATGCTTTCAGTCTGGCCACATTTCCTGCCTGTTTTCTTGTTAAAGTTTCACCTAGACATGCAAAGATACAGAGTCTCAGCCACAAGCTCTGAACACCATGGAGAGACTGTTACCACATCTTCCCTGACATAATGAACTTTATACCTCATACTGTGAGCCACAAAACATCTTTTTTGTGTAGACAGCTTCTTGTTATATATTTGGTCATGGCAATGAGGGAAGTAGCTAACACGAGATAATAACATATAGACAAGTTTTCATGCCATCATTGCAGTAATCAGTTTATACTTAGTTTTTCAATATAGTTTTAAAGATGTTACTGATCGGGCTGGAGGGATAGTTCAGTGGTTATTAATGCATGCTGCTCTTCCATAGGACTTAAAATTGCCTCCTAGTATCCATGCCCACTCTTGCTCCAGGGGATCTGATGCCCTCTTTTGATCTCCATATTACCTGCATGCTAGTGACATGTATGTCTCATGTACATACATACAGTGAATAAAAATCAAACATGCTTTCTAAGGATGCTAGTGAGGACCCATTTTACCAAAACACTACCATAATTTTTAATCCTCATGTATATGACAAAGGATATGTGAGAATTCTGCCCATGTCTCCAAGACCATGCCAGTTGTGTGTGTGTGTGTGTGTGTGTGTGTGTGTGTGTGTGAGAGAGAGAGAGAGAGAGAGAGAGAGAGAGAGAGAGAGAGAGAGAGAGTCTGTGTCTGTGTGTAGATAACTACAAATGGCTTTTCTAATTTCTCACTCTATTGACAATTTTTCCAATATTGGGCCAAATTTCAAAGGCTTTCAAGTTTGTACACAGTTGTTGCCAAAAGCATCAACCATTGCTGTTAAAAATGAGAAATGAGCAGACAGGATTTTTCTTTCATTTCCAGCATCCTGTATCATCAGAAGTCATAAGAGCACAGGGAAAATTTTGACCTACATCACATGCTCCAAAGAGTGTGTCTAGTTTAACAAGTATCAAAGTCATATGCTCAAGTGCTTCATCAAAATTTTGAGTAGCAGTAGACTTATTATTAGAAAAACATAACCTACCTCCTTCTAATATTTCAGAGAAAAATAATCATTAATTTTTCTCAAGACTGTCCATTGTTCTTCTGAGATTAAATTTAAGATGAGTTTGAAATGCAATTAACCTTTCATAAGAAGTCTTGATTCAAAACTACAGTTTTACTAAATTAGAGTCAGCCAACCTATAGAAACATTGTTCAGTTAATTTTCTCAGAGTTCTGTTGTGCACACATACATATACCACATACACACATCCATTCATACACATGCAACACACACATATAGAAATTCATATTCAAATATACATATAAATATATCTCACATGTGTGTCTCAGTGACCTAATGCACTCACAAGTTCAAGGTCAGCCTCAGGTACATAGTGAGACTGTCTGAAAAAAAGGAGATCAGAAAGGAGGGGGGAAAAAGAGTATGAGGGTGTAGAAAAAGGGAGAAGGGAGAGGAGGAGGAGAGGGAAAGAAGAGAGGAGGAAGAAAATGTTTTCTGAAACAATACCTAAAAATATAACTTGAAACTTAAAAAGAAATATGTAAGTATTTTGAAAAGCTTTTCTGTTTAATAAACATCTCAACTTCCAGTGGTAGAAGACAAATCATATAAGGAGAATTAAATTGCTATAAATCTTACATATATGCTCTACAATCAATTTTCATGAATGAGCTTAAAGCACTTTAAGTTACAATCACATTAGCAACATATAATTAGGAAATTTCACAATAGAGATTAAGACTAGCTTTATTAATGAAAGAAATGGCAGAGTAGGGGGCTAGTCTACAATTGAAAGTCTCTTTTGGAAAGAAAAAAGAGGAAGATACACAGAGGTAGAAGAAGGAGGGAGGGAGGGAAGGAGGGAGAGAGAGACAGAGAGAGAGAAATTGTGTTGAAACTGAATAAAACTCTGAGTAGCTAAGAAAGTGTCCTGGGACTTCTGGACACATAAGGACATACAGGTCTTCTAGGTTCAGATTGTCAGTTTCTCTAAAACTGGAAAAAAAAAAAAAAAAAACAGAAGCACCGGCAAAGAGAGAAAGCAATAGGCCTGGCCAAATTAACTACCAGCAGAAAAGAGAGGAATCGTGATCATGCAAGGGACAAGAGGAGGCCCCTGAAAAGCTGAATAAGGAAGAGGTCCCCAAACCTAATAACTCATCCTTGGGGGAGGGGGTGGAGAGATGGCTCAAGGTTCACAGCACATCCTGCTCTTGGAGTGGACCCAAGTTCAGTTCTCCATAGTATCCCATGCTGCTCACCTTCATGTATGTGGACCTTCATCCATGTGTACATACTCACACGTAGTCCCCCGTACATAAACATAATTAAAACAAATCCTCACTGTTTTCTAAATGAAATCATGCCACTTACATTCAATTCTTGCTTTATGCTTGGAATTGTGATGACGGGTCTGAAATAAGCCCTCTGCTTTCCAAGTCCATGCTAGGGGGCAGCCATTCTCCCTGTACAGATGATGGATGTGATAAGGTAGAGTTAGCTAATCTCATCGGCTTTCCAGCCCTAACGAGCACTGAAGCCCAGACTGCAGCTGAGGCCATCTGATTCCTGGCCTGCTGTCTTCTGGCCCTACACTCCAAAGATGCTTGCAAGCAGCCCTTCCATGGTTAACACTTGCTTGTATTCACTATAAAGGCTGAAGCAAGACTTCTCTGAGAAGAATTTCAAGTGCAATCATTGAAAGTGCACTTGAAGACCCAATCTTAAGGAAAATTGAATTGCCAATGTACAAAAGAGCCAGAAGGAGAAAATCCCCAAAAAATAGTTAGCTTGGGGCGGGGGGAGGAGGTCTTCTGTGGGAATAAAGAATAAGAGGCTGGAAGTCTAAAGAACAAAACATCTCATATTTAGAGGCCTCTTGAACTCCCAAGAGGAAGTCTGGAAGTGAAGTTTTTCCCATCTCTCCACTGAGATTGACATCTTACCGTCTCCACCATCTATCGACTGCCTTACCCTATAGAAACACCCCATGGAGAATCTAGCTGAAGTCTACAACATCCTGTCTCAGATGGCTAGGCCTGCTATTATGAAATAATATGGACTAGGAAGCTCAAACAGCAGAAAATTGTTTCTCATGGTCTGGAGGCCATTAAGGCCTAGGCCAAAGTGGCCAGAAGAACAGAGGGCACTCTAAGGACTTCTTCCCAGGGACAAAGGAAGCCCTTGTTGTAATCTATAATCTCCTATGGCATTTTCTTTGCTAGTATGGAATTTTTAAAAAAAGAGTAAAAAGAAGAAAAGAGGGAGACAGAGAGAGAGAAAGAAAGAGAGAGGAAGAAGAGAGATAGTAGGAAGTAGGAAGAAGAGAATGAGATGGAAGGCTATGGAGCAGGAGAATCAGCCACCAGTCTTAGCACATTAGAACCCCACCCTCACGACCTCATTTAGAATTACTCCCTAAAGTCAGCATCTCCAAATCAAGCCTCGTTAAGCTTTAGAAGTCCAACATGTGGTTTTAAGGGAACACAGCTCAGTCTGTATTCTTTACATACATGGGCTTCCTGTTAATATGTTCCTGGGAGCAGAAATGCCAAAGTCAAAACACCCTGCAAAGGAATCTTAATATAAAAGTGAATACTGTTAATTAAAGCTCATATCCTGAGACAAAGAGGGGCCTCAAAGTAAAATGGTTACTCAAAAAGAAAGACATTAAAGCCTCCCCTCTGTGGACACCAGAACTGATAAAATCAAAATGAACTGAAAAATCAAAAATGCCTCTTTCTCTTCTAAAGGTAGAAGGATTCTCGTAGAGTACAAATGAGAACAAAATAGTTATTAATCCCACTTCAAAATGTAAGCTGGTGAATGGAAAGGTGATATTGGCACAAGTCACTCCATATACCTCCTGAACAAGAAGAAAGGACAAGGCTGGTCCATAAGGCCAATGACATCCCAACAGGAAGACATGTAGGCCTCCAATGCCTGTTTTGTAACAATACTTCAGAAGCATCTGCAGAGATCCAACCATTTTTATACTACCATCAAGTTTATAGCAAGATGACTTTGTCCCTTGCCACACACAGGCTCTTCTTCCAACCAGTAGCTATAGCAATGAGAAGAAGCCTAGACATGGACACAAATAACCAGGACTAAAGGCCAAGTTGAAATAAACAGGAGTCCTGTGTGAGTCTCTCACTGAAGAAACCACACAGTAAAAACCATGGAAATTGT
Source organism: Arvicanthis niloticus (assembly GCF_011762505.2). Lineage (NCBI taxonomy): Eukaryota > Metazoa > Chordata > Mammalia > Rodentia > Muridae > Arvicanthis > Arvicanthis niloticus. The sequence continues at coordinate 21,254,070 of NC_047666.1, forward strand.
CTTATGGTTTTTATTGCTGTGATAAACACTGTGACCATTGACAACCTAGAGAGAAAATGGTTTATTTCAGCTTACACTTCTACATACAGTCTATTACCAAGGGAAATCTGGGAAGGAAGCTAAGATAGGAAAATAGAGGTAGGGACTAACACAGAGGCCAGGAAGGGATGCTTACTGGCTTGCTCCCTATGGCTTACTCATTCTGCTTTTTTATAGAACCCAAGGTCACCTGCCCAAGGACAGCACCACCCACAGTGGGCTGGGCCCTTCTACATTAATTTTTTAAAGTCCTATAGATTTGCTTGCAAGCCCACCTTATGGAGGCATTTTTCAATTACAATTTCCTCTTCACAGTTGTGTCTCTAGCTTTCGTCAAGTTGATATAAAACTAGGCAACACATAAAGTTTTACAGTTCTACAGGTTGACTGGCAAAACTGCAAATGGATAAACTCAAGACATTGTAGTAAAGCTACAGCCCCTTGTGACAGATGTCTGGGAAACAGCTTCCTTACCTTCCAGCTTCTAAGAGCTAATCATACTTTTGAACTCTTGGACATTGTTCCTCTGTTTAGACACCAGCAGTAGTCCGTGAAGAACTTCTCACAGGGCATCACTGTAATCTCCTTCTTTAAGCTTTCTTCCACTTTAGTACAATATCCACAATGGACCTACTCAAGATAATCTTCGTAGTTTCAAGGTAACAGAATAGTAAGGCTTAATTGTTTGTCAGATAGCATAACATGCTCTTCTTCAAGGGCTTAGGGTGTGAGCATCCCTGGGATAGGAAGACATTGCTTCTATAATAAGGGTTAATCAAATTCAAATTAAAAAACTAAATAAAACACTTGGTTTGTGACTATCTCACATGTTTGCATAGAATGCACTCACTTCTTTGGTTGAATAATGAATATTAAGTATGAAGCTACGCACTTACAGTGAAGACAGAAATCTAGATGCACCTTGATATAACTTAATGATTTCAAGGAAAATTATTCACAAATCGTTGAACAAAACTCAGATTCAAGCATATGAGAAGCAGACAAATACCAGCTTGGAATCTCTAGAAATATTCAGATAAAACAACTGTTCTTTATATTATGATTTATCATTTTAATTAATGTGTAGTCCTTATACATGGTGATGTGTTTCCCAGACATTTTCATTCAAATATATGTGGGACATTTGGTTTATTTTTTTTTAATCCTATTTTTAATGATGGTTCTTAAACACTTTAATCTTCCTTGTAACCCACCACTCACCAGAAGTAGTGGAAAAGAATGGATATGGGGTGGGGGAAGTGGACCAGTTTAGAAAGGTTCTTTGGAGCAACTCTGATCTGTGTTGTCTGGAAATCTGCAGTTCAGTTCAGAGGTTAGCACAGTGGCAGCTTGATCCACTCACAAATACCACATAGATACACCAGCAGTCCAGTTTGGTAGAGCCAGGTTAGCAACAGTGGTGACAGTACCTAGCAGAGACAGCCAGGCCTCAGCCTCAGCTAGAGTCAGCAAGAGGGACCAAGAGGAACACCAGAGAAGTTCTCAGCTGTGCCTCTCTCAGGGAAGTGAAGATCAGCAAATACGCAAGACCCACAAGCATTTTAAGCTAGCATTGTTGGCCAGCAAGCCAAGCTCTGTCTCCATCACTCCCTGGAGTCCTAATTATACCCTCCAAATATCACGTGTCTTCCATGTGCCTTGCCTCTGCACAAGTCTTGACTCAACAAGTATTTTTCCTCAGTATGGGTCCTTGGAAGTGGCAACAAACTGCAGCACACCACCAGAAGATTTTTGATGAATTTCTCTCTTTGGAGTCCTGACAAATGCAGCTCAACTACGCAATGTAAGGCAGATCAATACATGCATGTCATTAGCAAGGAATCTTTCATTAAGTGTCCTTTCATATGCTTGCTTTAACAGAACGTCCTCTCTCCTGGGTCTGCTTCAGTGAAACATTCCTTCATGAGTCTGCCTTAGCCTTTCACACCTGTGTCCACTTTAATGAAATGTTCCTTCACTTGTCTGCCTCAGCAAAACACCATCCAACTGACTTTCCAAAGAACCTTAAATTTCCACTTCAGAAACTACTTTGAAATCAACAATTGATTGTACCCTTACAAACAAAGGGAATAGGAGTATTTTGGTCTCTCCATCAGCTACTTCTCCAGTCACAGAATCAACTTGACCACCACTTTCAGAAAGCTCTTCTGCCACTGGACCCATAAACCTTTTCTACCATTGGACTAGGCTTTCAGATACAAGCATCTCCACAGCTGCATTTTAGCCCAGACAAGCTGGGCTAAAACTCCTACCATGCAATCTACAAAAAGCTGCCCCAATTAGTTCCTCTAAACAGTGGATGGTGGTTAATGCAGAAACTCATAGTGGATCAAAGTGCAGAGGATAATTGTCTGTAGAGTACACAGTCAAAAATAGGGCATTACATCATAATTCCTACCCACAGGACTCAAAGAACATAAGAGAAGACAGAAAGATTGTAAGAGCAAGAGGTCAGGAAGGACCAAAGCAAACAGTGTCCGCTGGAGTGGACTGACAGGACCATAGCTGCTGTGATTGCCTGCACATGACCTACAGATGATCAAGCCAATCAGCATTCTAACATGGAAGGGAGAGAGACAGATATTCATAAGCCTGTATCCCTAACTGAGGAGCTACAGGCCATTGATGGGTTTTGCTTGGGAAAGTCAGTTTTCCTTAAGGGTGAGGCCCCTAGAAGGGTAACCACAGTCAAGAGTAGATGGGCAACACAAAACTTCTATGAGACATGCAGCTAGTATAGAGTCTCTTCCATTCTGTAAGTTGTCTCTACTTGATACCTGTTTCCCATGCTGTGTGGAAGCATTTTAAATTAAGCAAACCCATTTGTCAATTCTTGGTTTTAATTCCTGGAAATCCTTTTCAGAAAATCCTTCCTTGTGCCTGTGTCTCATGATGTTCTACCAACATTCTCCTAGAACTTATTAGAACAGTAGCCAATAGGATGGTGCAGATCAGGAGGAAGGATGTGAGTACAGGATACTGGAGTAGAGGAGGAAGGGGTGGGTCAGAGAGCTACTACACAACAAAGTGCACTTTAATAAGACCTGAATTTTCTTATGCTCTCAATTTAAAATATGAAATAAGAGCTGAAAGAAAGAAAGAAAGAAAGAAAGAAAGAAAGAAAGAAAGAAAGAAAGAAAGAAAGAAAGAAAGGAAACTGGACAGATAAAAAGAAAAGCTATGCATGCAAATTATCTCACTGGGAAAGGTGCTTGCTACCAAGCCAATCTCAGTTCAATTCCCTGGACCCACTGAGTGGAAGAAGAAAAACATTCCTGCAAGGCATGTGCATGAACACACACACACACACACACACACACACACACACTAAATGTACTATTTGTTTGTAAAGAAGAGTTATAGATAAGACAAGATGAAAACCAAATAAAATGTAAAATATTTTTAAATAAAATGCTTCCACAATATTATAAAATGCTCTATGATAGCACAAAGGAGTCTGGACTCTTATCAAGATGCACAATAAGAAAAATCCCTACACTTTCACATAAAAAGTACAAGATCACACTACTAACAATTTTGCATAAAATTGCAAAGTTCATGAATTCTTCCCACAAAAAAAAAAAACAAACAAAAAAAAAAAACAACCATACCTTAATTTATGAACCTCAGAGGAAGAATTTCTATTCTGGTGAGAGAAAAATGAGCTACAGTTCACACCTGGAATTAAGTAGGATCTTATGCTATAAATAACATATAAAAATTAGAATGTATAAATATAGTACCATCTACACAACATGTTCAGTGTTTGCTGTAAGGAGTCTCATAGGCAGCAGGCCCTAGGGAACAGGGCAGTGGGGCAGTTTACTAAAAGTAGACAAGAATTCAATCTGCCATTCTCTCTGTAGAATTAGCAACTAGTGTGAAATAGGAAAGGGTTATATCAGCTTCACCACAGGGCCCAGTAATTTCACAACCCTCTTGGCTTTCCACTGGTGTATTCACGAGTGTATGAGGGAGTTTAGCTGCTTCAGCAGAAGCCAGAGGAGGACATCGGAGGTCTCCACTTTATGCTTCAGCATAGGGTCTCCCACTAACCCTGGAGCTGGGCCTGTGGCCAGCGAGCCTCAGTGGTTCCCTCTGAATCTCTTTCCCACAGTGCTGAGGTCACAGCTTCCTGGACGACTGTGTTGGCTTTATGTTCTTATGAGGGTGCTGGGGGTTCAAACTTGGCCACTCATGCTTGCCCAGCCATCACTTTTAGCCACTGAGCCCTCTCTGTAATCACAGGACACTCTTCATATAGAACTCTGTGGCACACACGGTAATCCCAGTGAACCCAGGTTCCTCCTTGCTCTGTGACTCCAACTAGGGAAAGCTACGCTGAAGAGAGAGGAGCTTCATGGAGTAAGGTTAAGAAGGGAATTTTCCTGAATGTTTCAGCTGAGATTTTTCAGAAGCACTCCGGGAAAGGATTATGAATGAGAGGAATGAACCCGAGTTGCCACATAAGATAGAAGATAAGCTAAAACCCTTGGGGGCAGAGATCCTTCCAGAATTTGTAAGGTTTACAGATTCACCTGGTACTTGTTCTCCCCTTTCTTGTCTTATTGTCCTAGTGGGAGTTTAAATATTTTTTATTCAAATGTATCTTAAGAGTCACATAGTAAGTGATATATTTGAGGAGCACAGTGTGAGGTTTGAATACCTTATGCAATGTCTCAGGAACAAAGCAGAGCAAGTGACATGCCTGTCATCTTAGCTATATAGCACTGCTTTAGGTCTAGACATTCAGGTTTTCTTTGACAGTTTAAAAGAAAAAAATAACATGTTTATTTGTTCAATGAAACAGGGTCTCCTGGGTTCAAAGTCAGCCTGAAACTCACTGTGATCTTACGCTTTGTGATCCTTCTGCCTCTACCTGAGTGCTGGGATCACAGGCCTGTGTTGTTACCACTCCTGGTTTGTGGTGCTGGGGATCAAACCCAAGCACCCTAGGCAAGCATTCTACCAACCAGCCACATTCCTAGTTCTCTATCTCTGTGATCTATATTTAAAAATCTCTTATCTTGCAATGTATTTCGTGTGTGTGTGTGTGTATTCCTCAGAGACAGACAATAAAAGGGACTTCATTATCCCTGAAGATTCTGGGGTTGAAAAAGCATCATCATTTTCACATGGATTTAATCTAGAGAAACAGACTTTGACTAATCTTCCAACTCAAAGGATAGCACGGCGAAAACTAATGACCTCGATGAGTGATTTTAAGCATCTGAAATCAGATATTAAGACAGATTTGTATAACCCTGGTGCATCAGGAGATGCATCAGAGAGAGGGACAATTACCCTGTCATATTTGGCTGATAGCACTAGTAGCACAGCAGGGGATTATGGGCATCTCATTCCATGCAGGATCTTGGCACTCCACAGAGTAAGGACTATAGTGAGCATTGGATACTTAAGTGAATGAAAGTCTAAGTATCCCTGGATGTGAATTGTCAGATTGACTTCCTGCTCTGGTGACTAGGTCTGGGTATGTTTTCTTTATAAACAGAACTCACCAACCCCATCCCCTGTCCTGTGAACTCTAGATAGAAACAAGTGTAAAGCTGGAGGTAGCTCATGGCAAACTTTGGGAAACTTAGAAGAGGTTGATACCGGACTTGTCCAGTCTTGCTTGGAAAGAGTAACACATGCAGTGGAGGATGGGTACAGCCAGATAATAGCTGAGGAGCAACTGGTTCAGCTGTTCAATCCTGTAGCTGATGAGCCAAGTCCTAACTACAGGTAAATCTCTAGGACAAGTGCTTACCCGTTTGATAACAGGGCATCAGTAGAAAATGCTGAATCCTGTTATCTCACGTTGAAAGAAGGTAAAGAAAAGAAGCTGGCTTGTGTTCCTATACAGGACTGGACCATGGGGTTCCTTGGGTTCAGCTAAGCACTGTTCTCCACTTGTTCCAAATGGCACAGTTAATATTTAACCGTTCTGATTCAGTGCTAACAGTGCCTCTCAAAAATGTCTCAGACTGGGAAAATAGCTTCTAAAAGAAAAATGTCTTGCTGTAAAAGCCCGAGGACCTGAGATCAGATCCCCTGAATCCATGTAAAGCCAAGAACAGAGCCTATATCTATAATCCTAGAACTCCTCCCCCAATAAGGGAGGGGCAGACAGGATAATGTATGTTATGAAGTATAATATTCCTGTTTTAATATATATGATATAGAATGGGTAAATAAAACTAATTAATATAGCTAATATCTCACCTACCTTTTTTAAAGATGTTATTTTTATTTTTAATTATGTATCCATGTTGGTGTGTATGCATGGATGCAGTTCCCCTCAGTGACCAGAAGTCACTTCAGTGGTCATGAAGCTCTGAGCTATGAGCTACCTAGTGCAGGTCCAGGGAATTTATCCTGGGTCTTCTGTAAGAAAAACAAATAACCTTAGCTGCTCAGTCATCTCTGCAGTCCCAACCTACCATTTCTTTGGTGAGACATTTGGAAGTTCTCCTTGCTATTTTAAAATGAGCATTATTATTTTATAAGACTTATTCATGTAGGCACACATGTGTGCAAGTGCCTACAGCAGCCAGATAAGAGCATCAGATCTCCTGGAACTGGAGCTACAGGTACCAATGAATGGTTCAGTGTAGGTCCTAGGAGCTAAACTCAGGTCCTCTGGAAGAGGAACAAATTCATTTAGCCAAGAAGCAATCTTTCTCTTCCAGAAATAGGCATTATTATTAACTACATCCTGTCCGTGCAATGGATATAAAAATTGACCATCCTACTGCAGTCTGTACCTTCTGACCAACTCCCAGGTCTATCCTTCCACCCACCTTCTAAGACTTCCTATCCTTGTAGCCATTATTCCTACTCTGCTGGTTTAACTCCCTTAGATTCCACAGATAAGTAAGAGCTGGCATTTCCATTTGTGTCTGCTTTATCTCACTTGCTCCAGTTTTGCCGAGGACCATCTCCATCCAAATGCCCTCTTTTCCCAGGGAATGCGCTCCCACTGTTTCTTGATCCGTTCATCCCCTGATGGACACCGACCTAGTTACAGCTCATCTCTTGGCTGTAATAATCTCATCTCTTGGTTTTTAATAATGCGGAAGCAAACAGAAGAGTGCAATTAGCCCTTGAGGAGTTCTCGGGTTTAAAGTTGGGATGAGAAAGTTTCCTCTTGCATTTTTCGGATCACGATGTCTGATTTCCTTAGGAGCTACTGTGCTGTTTATGTCTTCCTTTCCTTTAAGTCCGCTCTCATCTTGGTGAGCTCTCTAACTACCCTGCAGGCATCTGAAGCAAAAACACGAAGTTGCCTTGATCTCTCTGCTCCTCTATACTTTCAAATTATTTCTGGTAGATTCCAGTCCTGGTAATAATTGCAAGAACGCAAAGGAAGGGAGCGATGCTCATCTTGGTGATCCGCAGTTTGGATTTAAGCAGGATCTGGGTTTAGGCAGAGAAACTATTGAAGCTTAAGCAGAAGATAGCTGTTAACCTTGTCTTCCGGCAATGCTATTTTTCTTTCGATACCTGCTCCCCTCTCTCCGTGTATCACACAGCTCCTGATGTGACTGCCAATCACACTGTCTGTGTCTCCAGCCTCGGGAATGGACATGGAGTGTATTATTCAGCTGGGAAACAAACAAACAAAAAAAATTTGAAGTGCTAACATACACTACAACATGGATAAATCTGCAAAACAGTATGAGAGTGATAAAAAGAGACAACACAAGGTCACATTTTGTATGATTCCATTTGAATGAAATATAAATCTATAAAAATGCGAAGCAGACTGGTGAGTATGAGAAGTAGTGAGAGGGGCACATGAGGAAGGGGCACATGAGGGAGGCTTAATGGGTACAGGATTTTACCAGGTGCCCTGAAAATGCTTTGCAAACAAGTGGAGCTGGTGGCTAACACAGCACCGTAGAAATAGTAATGGCTGCAGAGTTATGTAAAGTGACAAGGTTTAGCCAATGTAAAAAAAAAAAATGTTTTACTTAGATTGGAGAACTTTAATGTGTTTCTTTTAGTGTTGTAAACAATTTTATAGCTTTTGTTGTACACAGCTGTTACATGTGGGGCAGTGTGTCTTTAAGCAGAGTGAAGTACTCTTTAAAAATGGATCCTAGATAGTTTTCTCTTCAAATCAAGTGTCTTTGGTGTTTAAATAATTTTTATTTTGTTTAAAATTGAGGAAATGGAAGTACAAATAGACAACAAATATTTGGAGAAAGCGTTCAGTATGGTTAGCTGTCAGAAAATATGCAAATCAAAATCACAGCAAGAATACCATATACCCCAGTCAGATGGCTGTGGTGGTGCATCACACCCCAGTCAGATGGCTATGGTGGTGCAGCACACCCCAGTCAGATGGCTGTGGTGGTGCATCACACCCCAGTCAGATGGCTATGGTGGTGCAGCACACCCCAGTCAGATGGCTGTGGTGGTGCATCACACCCCAGTCAGATGGCTGTGGTGGTGCAGCACACCCCAGTCAGATGGCTGTGGTGGTGCATCACACCCCAATCAGATGGCTGTGGTGGTGCAGCACACCCCAGTCAGATGGTTGTGGTGGTGCAGCACACCCCAGTCAGATGGCTGTGGTGGTGCAACACACCCCAGTCAGATGGCTGTGGTGCAGCACATCCCAGGCAGATGGCTGTGATCAAGAAAATAAATGGCAACAAATGGTGCCAAAGATGTACTGAAATGGAAGCCCTTGAAGATAAGCAAGCAGGTGCAGCCACTGTGAGAATCAGCATGGAGGGTCCTCAAAAACCTGATGATAGAGCCAGGCATGGCTGTGAACACCTTGAATCCCAGCACTCAGGAGGCAGAATCAGGTGGGTCTCTGAGTTCGAGGTCAGATTGGTCTATAGTGCATGTTCTGGGACAGCCAGGGCTGCACAGAGAAACTCTGTCTTCATAAAAAAATATATATCTTAATTAATTTTCTAAAACGTCTTGTAATGGGTCACTATTTAGAAATTATTTTAAAGATTCTGGAAAGATGCACACTAAAGTGTAAGTATGGAGATAGGAGAAAAAAAATGTTGAAGTCACTTCTCTCACCGTGTGGGTTCTAGGGTGCAGTGACTTGACAAACAACAAAGGTGAGTACCAAGTGACCTGGAATGCTGATACTGTGAATAAGTCAGGTTGGCCAGAAGGACAGCTTAGCTTCTTTTCAATCTGCACACAACCTTAACTAGGAACAAGCATTTGACACTGGCCCCTTGAGAAATACAAATGTCTGACTACTTCTTAAGCAAAAGAAAATAATATCCAATTATTACATGACTTTGCTTTCCTACCTATTCTCTGTTAAACTAAAGGTCTTCATCCATAAACAAGAGGTTCATATTCTGGTTATTGAAAATAAACAAGAATTAATACATATCCAAGAACAGCATCTGGCTTTTGATGGGAGCTTCATTCTAGGTAACTACAGCACAGGGTGTTCGTAGCATGAAATCCTGAACTGTTTTCTAGCCATTTCTCTCAGATAAACCATACTTTCTCAAGATGTTTCAGCACTCTTTCTTCTCTATCGGTTGACATCCTGTGACTTGAGTCACTATCTGTATTGCTTACCTTGTTTGCTGGGATAAAACACTAGGATGGGAGCTGTATAAGGAAAAAGAGTTTATCTGGAGAGACTGCACAATAGTGGAAGAGGCATGGCAACCAGAATCCATAGCAGGAAGCTGAGTTCACCTCTTCACTCACAAACACAAAGCAGAGAAGAGTGTACCGGATGGGGGCTATGAACTTTTAAAGCCCATTTCCAGTGATAAGCTTCATCCACCATGACTCTACCTCGTAAAGATTCCACAACCTCCGTAGATCATGCCACCAAACATTGTACCAAGTGTTCAGATACATGAACCTGTGGTGAGAATTAGAGGCAACGTGACAGCCTAGAATCTTCTAGGTAGGGTCTCAACTGAGGGACTTCTCAGATCAGACAGCTCTGAGAACATGTCTATGGAGGAATTTTTAAATGGATATTTGATGAAGGAGAGCCAAACATCATTCTTGGGAAGGTGGTCTGGGATTTAGGAAAGGTAGCAAATCACAAGTCTGTCAGAGAACCAGTGAGCAGCACTCCTCACTGTGTCTGTTTCAAGTTTCTGTTAGAGTTTTTGCCAGGACTCCCCTCAATGACAGTCTATAAAATCAAATTAACCGTTTCCTCCCCTAAGTTTACTTTGGCCACCATGTTTGTCACAGCAATGAAATGAGACCATATGTTCCCTACAAATAACATCAGTCAAAAATACTAAATAGAAAATTCCAGAAATAAGCAAATCATACAGCTTAGTGTGTGCTGTTCTAAATAAGGACTAAGGACGGGGAAAGCTTGTACTTTGCAGCTGCATCCCACCCAGTGTGTTACCTGCCTGATATTCACTTAGTAACAACCTCAGTTATCAAACTGACCATCAGGGTTCCTCTGTGCTGATGTCCCAGTAATCCTTATCTTACTTAATAATACCCTCAAGGCACATGAACAGAGATGAAAGAGTCACTGCAAAGTCCTTAGAAAAAAAAGGAAGCAGTTCCTGACTTAAAAAGGATAAAAATTCTTGTAGGCTAGGTGGCTAAGATTTACAGCACAATAAGATATCTTTTTAAAAACTGAATTGGTGTAACTTCCTATCGCAGTAAAAATAGTTTCAATATTATTTGTTATCTCTTATTGTGTTTAATTTGTAAATTATACATTATCAAAAGTATGTTTTCTATGCAATATATATGTGTGTTTGCATGTATTTAGAGATATATAAATTAAAATCATATATCTATAAGTCATATGTGTATATATAAGATGTATATTCATGTATACACGTATAGATGTATGCATGCATACATATATAATACACTTATCAAAAATATTACATATACACATACACACACATACACATATACATCATATACATATACATCATATATACATATACATTACATATATGCATACACACACATATATATATATCATACACACACATACAAACACACTTATATGTATATACATAAGGGTTTATTACTTCAGGTTTACCGGGGTCTAGAAACATTCACTGTGAAACAGAAGACTAACAAGTTGATGTTGCTAAAAACATAAAGGGATCATCTGCTCTTCAATCTTTTGAAGCCTTAGAATTAATTGTAAATACCAGACCCACTGTTAACAAGCTCATATCATCTAATGTCTGCTCTTACATCTAATGTGTTTTCTATGGTGAATTCTACTGTGGTTGACATTGCTGTGACGCAAGGCTATGTAACCTGACTCTCAGCTATTTCTTCATTTCCTCTGTCTTCATTAGTTCACACAAGCAAAGGAAAAGTTCTTGTAAGCCACAGTGCAAGGGCCTGTGCTTCTTCTGATCACATTTCTTCCTTTCTTGTCTTTTTTCATAGTCCATTAACTGCATTACCAACAGAGTCTCCTAACTCTTTGCTATAGACTGGATAATTTTAGATAAGCCATGGCAGGTGCATGCTTCTCCGTTCCTTCTACCCTTTCTTTCAAGCCTTCTTCTCTTCAGATCTCAGCAGACAGTGGATGAGTCCTGAGAGTCAAGCCCCTGTTCTTTGAGTTATTAAAAGCTGTGAGCCATGTCTTAAAAGCAAAAAGTGATATCTTCAACTGTTTTTTGCTGTAGTTAACCTGCCCAATCAGCCTTCTTTTGTACCCCCAACCAATTCAACCCAACAAATACACTTTACAAGCACAGCTATATAAACCTACTTCTTTAAAGTGTCTTCTCTCACAAACCTTCAGAGAAGACACCACAGCACTGAAATTCTAACACAGCAATGCCCTGAGCTAAACAAAACACCCACTGAACAAAGACCTAACTGGTTAAGCCCTAACCAAAGAACTACCACAGAAGTGTATTGAGCTAATGGCATGAAAAACAACCATTAATTAGGTTCAGGAGTATACTGATAATCTTTTTTTTTACTTTTTTACTGATATATTTTTTTTACTGATATATATATTTTTTTACTGATATATATATATATATATATTTACTGATAATCTTTTTTTTTCGTTGTTGTTGTTGTTGTTGTTGTTGTTGTTGTTGTTGTTGTTGTTTGAGATGAGGTTTATTGCCCAGATTTTCTTCAAACTAACAATGTAGCTGAAGATGAATTTGAACTTCTGACTCCCCTATGCCCACTTTCTGAGTGCTGGGATTGCGAGCATGCACAATACCAACCATATATGTAGTACTGAGGTTGAACCTGATCTGAGGTTTTTGTAGATGCTAACTCACTGAGCTATATCCACAGACCTAAAATTATTTTATTTTTAACCAAATGCAAAGCATTAAAATTGTTCATAGTCATGGGCTGGGCATGGAGATTTTCCAATTAAAATGTTCAAAATCCCTTCTTATGGCTTTGTACAAGGGCTGAGGCTCTATGGTAGAAAACGTTCCTAGAATATGTGAAGACCTAGGTTCAATTCCTAGCACTGTCAGTAAGAAATAAAGACAAAATAAAATGAAGTGTATAGTATATAGTTTTCTACAGTTCCCCCTTTGTGTAAGAGCACACAAGAAGTTTTGTTTTGTTTTGTTTTGGTTTTACCCCTGTAACTGTAAGTAGGTAATCATGGGTCAGTTTGTCTCTACCCCAACTCCTTCCTAACTTGTATGTGGTAATCACATTTTTTTATACTCTTAACTTCTGTGAGATTAACTTCTCCATGTGAATAGGGTGAACAGAGCCTGCCTATCTCAGTGTCTGGTTTATTTAACATAATTCTCTTCCTTTCTATTCATCCTGTTGTGAATGAGAGGATTTCATATTTTATGGTTGGATAGTTTCCTATTGTTTTTATGCCCTTCATCTTCCTTGCAGGAACACTTGGTGACTTTGGCCTTTTTTTTATATCAGAATAGTGAGTTTTTCTAAAGCCAGGTAACACTGAATCCTTACAATTCAATTTGCTATTTCCTGAGGATTAGTGGTATTGATCTTTTTCTGGTTTTGTTTTGGTGTTTTATATTTTTTTTGCTTGTTTGGTTGGTGGTTGTTTGTTTTTAAAGATCTATGGCTTATCTGCCTGCCTTCTTTTGAAAAATATTTATTTAGCTTGAGTTCCTGTTTAGAATTTGGATATTTCTTATTTTTCTGTTATGCTTTGGAATTCCTTACACATCCTGGATATTAATGCATTATCAAGTACATAGCCTGCAAGTATTTTCTACCATGCTTTTATAGGCTGCCTCGTCACTCTGTGAATCACTTCCTTTACTGAGAAGAAGCTTTTTAATATAATCCTATTTCCATATTTTTGCTTCAGTTTCTTATGTGTTTAGCCTCTTCTCCATAAACAAGCCTACCCAGTCTAGGATCTGTAAATCCACAGCTCTGGGCTTTTTTTTTTCCCCCTAGTATTTTCAATTTCAAGTCTATATGTAGGGATTAAATCCATTTTGAGTTGATTTGTGTAGCAGGAGAGAGGTTTCATCTTTCCACATTCAGATATCTGTTTTCCCCCAATGACATTTGCTGAAAAGCCCATCCTTTTTCCTGAGTGTGCTCTGAATATTTTCAGCGGGACTCTGATGGTGATCTATGTGTGGCCTCCTCTAGGCATTACATCCCATTCCATTGGTCTATATGTCTATTTTTTAAGCCAGTTCCATGTAGTTTGATTTCTACAGCAATTCAATTTGCTTATATGTCAGGGAGTATATTTGTTACAGCTTACTGCAAGCCCACTGAAAGGAGCTGGCATAAAATTGCCCTTCAGATGAGACTTATTAAGAGAAGGAGAGAGACTAGAGAACATGGCCAGTCATGATCAAGCCTTGAAGTAGAAGAACATCAGGAGAGTTAGCCAATATGCATAGCATGACAAGGTTCTTGAAGGGAGAGAGCTTTCATTTCCCAGACTACCAGAGAAAATATGGGACCATGGCCATAGAGAGACCTCAGAGGCCCTGGAGGAAGATACAAGAGCCTCTAGATGATTCAGTTCCCTTTCAGGGTCAGGGGTTGAAAAGTATATTTCATATTATGTGGCCATACCATAGCATGGCCTAGCTTATATGCCAGGAGTTGTGGTGGCAGACACTAGCTGAGATAATGAGCTTCTCCTGCAGCCACAGAGGGAGAAAAGGAATGGCCACAATGCACCAGGGCTTTCTATAAAATCTCCTTCTCAGAGAGAGAGCACGCTTTGGGAGGCATGGCCTGATTTGGGTAGGGAAGTAGGTGGCTAGGGAGTCTATGATGTGACCTGTTATGCTCCTTTTGGTCAAGATGACTTTGGTTCCTCTGGAATTTTTTGTGTACATCACCACGAATTTAAGGTTGGTTTTAGTTTGGTAGTAAATATCATGGATGTTTTAATTTAAGATTTATCTGTATTCCTTTCAGGTACATTTAGTGGTCTTATGCTGATCAGTTTTAATTATCATCTTAGCACAACCTAGAATCACCCAAGAAGAGTCTCAGTGAGAAACTACGTATGAAGGTTGGGTGTGGGCATGTCTGTGAGGAATTGTCTTAATACCCTTATTGGCAATGGGAAGACCCAGCAACCCCACTACCTGGTTCGGGACCCTGAACAGTGTAAAAAGAGAAAGAGAGCTGGCTGAGGACTAAGCATGATGAATTCTCTGCTCTCTACTGTGGACGTGATGTGACTAGGTACTTGAAGATCCTGCAATCTTGACTCTCCTGCTATGATGGACTGCAACTTAGAATTGTAAGTCTTTTAAAAAGCCTTTCTCCCCTACATTACTGTTGTTAGGGTATGTTATCACAGCAACAGAAACAAAACTAGGACACTTGTTAACACAGCTGCTTTAAATCCTTTATCCAGGAAGCTCCCACACTGCTTACTCTCAGCTTCCTTTGGGGCACCTTATTTTGTGTGGAGTGTGAGGTTACGTGTCCTGAAAGCTGTTGACATGCATCGCTGCACACAATTACCTGAGCCCTGAAATTTACCTACGCAATAGTGTTCACAGATTTCTTTGTTTATGTCTGTCTCTCCATAAATTCTAGATTGTCTGTTCTCTGCTCTTTTCACTCTTATAGAATGAGATAGTGCCTTGTCCAAGCACATTTCCCAGTGTGTTAGACAGAATGAACCAGGGACACACCTTCAGAACACAATTTGAACTTATAGCATCACCCACATGTCTAACCTATAGCTCTTGGCAATGTTCTCTGGTCATATTCACTATGAAGAGAACTAAATGCCCCAGGCTCCTCTGCCATACATGTGACCACCAATGCACCTAACATCATACCCAGAGCCCATAATATGCCAAGACCTACCTGACACCGAGGTTAGACCAAAGATCCACAGTGGTAATGAGCTAACCACTGCTAACCACTCATGATCACTGAGGCCTAAAACAGGCAATGATGTGTCCATGTGATAGACTGAATCTGTGTGTCTAGAACAAATGGCACTAGAGTTGTTCTAGAGGTTCTGTTCCAGGTAGGACTGGGTATGAGTCCCCTTGGCATTTCTCCAGTGTTTAATTTCAGCAACATGACACCAAGTTCTAACCAAAGTCATTTGTCTATTTTCTTTTCTGAGAATTTTATACATAAATAAGAATTGTATTTACATAATTTCTCACCCCTTCCATGTCCTCTCATGCCTTCCTAAACTCCTCTCTCTCTCATATTTATAACATCTTTCTCTGAATTATTATTGTGCCATATGTGTATTATACATCATGCATAATATATGTTATATATATATAAACCTGCTTAATCCAGTTAGTGATGCTTGCATTTGTTTAGTGCTGACCATGTGAGATTAGATAACCTATCAGGGGGCTCATTCCTAGGGAAGATTGGTTTTCCCTTTTCATAGCCACTAAATATTGGTATTTCATCATCTAGAGGTGGAGCCTTATGACATTTCCCCACTCCATGTTGGAATGTCAACTAATATTGTAATTGTGCAAGACTTATTTAGGTGACCATGCTGTTAAGATTTCATATAGAGAAGATCTTCTCTATGTCCTAGTTGTCTGCCTTTTGCAGTCTTTCCACCTCATCTTCTGTTATGTCATCTGAGCCTTACAAGGATTCTGGCTTAAACTCAGAGAGTAGACCTGTGCTCCTCTCCTCTCTGTACTGCTCCACATTAAAGCATGCTGATAAAGCAGTTCCTTTATCCACCAAGACTGGTGCTAAGCTGGGTCACTCCTGAGCTTTCCAAAGGCTAGGTAAGTCTTTGTAAGGCTCAGGGGTGACCCAGCTTAGCATCAGTCTTTAAATTTTCCTCAGTGTATGTTTCAGTTCAGAGGTTTGCAATTTGGTTTTGTTTGTATTTTAATTGCTTCCATCATCTCTGCATTTCCTCTGTCTATGAGCTCTGGCCTGGGTAGAGGAACTTCTTTCAATCCTGCCAGCTGATAAATTCTCACTCCTAACCTACACTGCACCCAAGGCTGAAGAGCCATGAAGGGAAAATGAGGACATCATGCATTCAAGCTGAAGTAGCTCTGGTGATTCATTGCCTACATCCTGGTCTTGAAGAAAGTGAGCTTCTGCATCATGCTGCTCTCTGTAGCCCTGGGAATGGCTGAAGTAGCCTTGGAACTGGATTTCATGTCTGTTGATTGAACATGTTATCCTCCAAGTGGAAAAATCTGTCCAGAACTACTTAGACTTCAGAGATCAGTGGCCTAGTCAGCTCTTTTCTTCCCTGTCTTCTCCAGTGTTCCTATTACTTTTACTATATGAACCTAAAGCCCTTACTGAAATCTTGTGAAGGGTGTTTTTGTGCCTGGGCAGAGAAAATTGCTGGAGGATCTTACTAAGCACCTTCTAATGTGTCATGTTAATGAAAATAAAAAGTTACCTAAGGATTTGTTCTGCTCTCTCAAATTGGGTCATAGGAGCTTCTTTTTGCAGAAGGCTGTAGATAATGTAAGAGGCTCATAGTTAGTGGAAATGCAGAGCATAATAGCTGGGTGTTTGTCTGTGGACCTATCAGCTATATCAACCTCCCACCAAGCAAGGCTCAGGGACCTTCATGGATGTCAGGAACAGAAAGAATGTAAGAGGTGCAAGATGAAGAGGAAAGGTATGAAATGTTGACATTTGGATATGACAAGGGCTGTTGTAGACAGCAACTCACAACAGCTGAAGTTGCCTGCACAAGATCTGCACAAAATTAAGCCTATTTACAATTTCAGGATGGATGGCAAAGTGCCCTCACTATCCTTTATTGGAGGAACTATTAACAGTTGATATCTGCTGGGGGGAGGGAAAGTTGCATCTTTGGGAGATGTAGATACTGGTGAGTTTCTTATGCACCAGTAGACAGCTATACACACACACACACACACACACACAACATTAATTGGACACAGAGTATAAAAAGAATCAAAGGATAACACAAAATTGAGAAGAAGATAGGGTAGGGGCATTAAGAGTTGGAGAGTAGTGGTGGATAGATATTATACTGGACAAAAGTATGAAATTTTTGAACAATAAAGTATTGTTTAAAATTACAAGATGGTTGGGTTTAAATTGCAAGGCTGGGGGCCCTTTGGACAAATAGAAGAAGGAACAAAATTGAGAACAATGTGTGAAAGTGAAGGAAGAGAATGTATGAAGAAGGTAACCTGGCAAGTTTTATGTCAAACTGACACAAATGAGAGTCATCTGAAAGGAGGAAGCCTAAAATGAGAAAATGCTTTCATAACAACAAGCTGTAGGGCATTTTATTAATTAATATTTATGGGGAAGGGCCCAGCCCATTGAGTACGGGGCTAATCCTTGGCGGATGGCCCTGGGATTCATACAAAAAACATCTGAGCAAGCCATGATAAGCAAGCCAGTAAGCAGCACAATTCCACGGCCTTTACATCAGGTCCTGCCTCCAGGTTCCTGCCCTGTTTGAGTTCCTACCCTGGCTTCTCTTAATGATGGACAACGATGTGAAAGTGTGAACCAAATAAACCTTTTCCTCCCCAAGCCATTTTGGTTCTGGTGTTTCATCACAGAAATAATAATTCTAACAAGGACAGAAGTTAATACCAGCATTTTAGAGTATTGCTATGATATGGGTAGTTTTGGCTGGTAAAGCCATTGATTTTCAAACCTTGGTGAACTGTCCTGTAAGAGAGCAGAAAATGAGAATTTTAAGAGAAATGCAGGGGATGGATGTCTGGCTTGTGAAGTCCCAAGTGGGAAATTCGAGAGTCACTTAAAGACTAATGCATATTTTGAATTAAGTGTGGATCTGGTCATCTGGGATTAAAGAGTTAGCTGTGATTAACAAGAGACCAGCCCCATCAAAGGGAAAGCTTTATGTTACTGGAATAATTGATGCTAGTTAGCTGAAGCAGAGAAATTAAAAATGATTAAGAAGAGTCCAGCATTATTGGGGTAAACTCTTCTAGCAAGTGTTGGCTCAGAGTCAGCACAGGAAACTATGTTGCAGAGGTGTTCAAGGTTGTACCTGGTGCTTACAGCTGAAACTGGTAGTGTAAAAGTCATCCAAGGGATACTGGTTTTGCAGAGATGGAGGGGTCATGAAAAGCAGCTGAGACTTGGCACTGTGAGAGAGCAGGAAACACCAATTGTGAAGATGCAGACCAGCAAGTTTGAGTTCGTCAAACTTGAATTGGTCAGGATTGAACCACTATGTGGCTCTGACTTTAGAGCCAAAAAATAGAAGAGACTACTGGAACAATTGATGCTGGTTAGCTGGAGCTAAGAAATTAGCAGTGATTCAGAAGATGACCTGAGACAGGCTCAGTCTTGTTTATGACATTAAAAAAGGCAGAGATGTGGAGAGCTTTGGGGGCTACTTGGCAAAAATCTGACATTGGCCAAGGACAAAGAAATGGGCTTCAGGAAGGAATCTGACATTAGACTAGAACAAAGAAGTAATTTTAGGCAGGAATATTAATCCTATGCTAGAACAAAGAAGTAGGCTTCAGGCATGAAAATCTTTGGTCTAGGACAGGAAAGTAAGCTCAGATATTTTGGTCATCTTGATAAGCCCTTAGCAACAGTAATCATGGGAGTGATCACAGGAGTGATCACAGAACTTTGTTTATTGCCTTGCTTGTTCTTTGACTAGTAGTGTTTATTGTCTTGCTTATTCCTTGACTATTTGCATCTATTATATTGCTAGTTCCTCAACCTAGAACTGACCTTAATACTTGCATGTAATCAAAATGGTATAAAAGCAAAAAAGGAGGAGGAGGGATAGGATGGGGGTATGTTGGGGGGATGGGGGAAGGGGATAACATCTGAAATGTATATAAATAAAACATCCAATTTAAAAAGGGGGAAGAAGAGACCAGCATCACCGAGATAAAATCTTCTGGAAAGTGTTTTCTCAGAGCACAAAGAAGCTGTATTCCAGAGATAGCCTAGGGTGTACCTTGTGCTGCAGCTGGACTTGGTGTTGCATAAGAATCATCCAGATGGTACTAGGTTTGAAGGTATGGAGGGGTCATGGGGAACAGCTGAGGCTTGGCACTGTGAGAGCCCTGGGAAAGCCATTGGTAAAGGTACAGCCCAGTTGCAGTTGATGCCCAGGACTGAAGGGGTCATGCAAAGCAGTTGAGGCTTGGCACCAGGAAGAGAGCCTATGAGAGGCTACTGGTGAAGCCTAGTTATAGCAGAAGACCCAAATGTATTGGAGATGTCAGTACCATGGGATGATTATCAAGAACAGCAGCAGGAGTGGGGTGGAGTGCTGCAGAGGGCAGAGCTGGAGATATGACCTAAGCCCTTTGGAATAGCCCAGAAGATCATGTGTAGATTCTAGATATTAGAACAAGAAGTGTAACTGAAGTTGATTTGGAGACTCTAAGATGTTACAGATGCTAGAGCTGTGGGATACCTGACCAGAGAGACTGCTAACAAGGAGTGGAACCAGCCCAGGAGATAGAAGTTTATTGCAGTCCACAAAGATGAAAAAGGAGTTGGAGATCTGAAGACCACTTTGACATTGGACATAGAAAATAAGAGTTTGGAGTTTTTCCAGCTGTTTTTCTGTCTTGCTTTGGGGATTACAGTTACATGATAAACTCAGAAGAACTTTGAACTTTGGACTTTTAATATTGTTGAGACCGCTATAGACTATGGGGAATTTGGAAGTTGGACCAAATGTACTTTTTATTCTGCTATGGCTAATTGTGGCTCCCATAGACTCACGTGTTTGATTGAACAAGCCTATGGAGGCTAGGGAGTGGAGTGTGATGGTTTGCATATGCTTGGCCCAGTTAGTGACACATTTGGTTTGGCCTTGTTGGAATCAGTGTTTCACTGTTGACATGGACTTTTAGGCCCTCATCATAGCTGCCTAAAAGCTAGTATTCTGCTAACAGCCTTCAGTTGAAGATGTAGAACTCTCAGCTTCCCCTGCACCATGCCTGCATGGATGCGGCCGCCAGCCCCAATTAACTCTTGCCCTTATAAGAGTACGCCTTTAATCCTAGCACTTGGGAGGCAGAGACAGGCTGATTTCTGAGTTCGAAGCCAGCCTGGTCTACAGAGTGAGTTCCAGGACAGCCAGGGCTATACAGAAAAACCCTGTCTTGAAAAAAAAAAAATTAAAAAAAAAGAGTTGCCTTGGATATGATGTCTGTTCACAGCAGTAAAACCCTAAGACAGAATGCTTATAATTTAATGTTGATTTTAATGTGTGATTTTTTTATGATGAACAAGAGAAGAAATAGTATGGCTTAACAGTAATATATGTGTGTGTCAAGTTGATAAGGAATCAAGAGGTGAGATGAAAAATTGTAGAAAGTAATGGGGTTCTGAGCGTCAAATAGGCCCCACCTCATAGCCTCACCTAAACAATCAATAAATGTTGGCAAATTCTCTATCTACTTCATTACCAGCCTGATGTTGACCCTTAAAGGTGAGAAAAGTCAAATACTAGTATTTTATTATGAGATTTAGCCAGATCTATTGAAATTGCTTTTTCTTTAAAGATGAAAATTGTGCCTAAATATAAGAATTAATATTCACCAGTGTGTAAGTAGTCCATAAACTGTATTGAATATGTTGTGTGCCACATTTTAGACTACACACACATGCACAGACACACTACAAGAGACGTGAATAATATATAACATTATGATATGCAGGATAATGTCCTTGTATAAAATACATACAAACATGTATGAAGTAATATATACAAATATTTAATAAATATACATGGTAGTTAAATATACAATACAAAATAAATTCATGCTATGAATCATGATTGTTACTATTAATAATACACTTGGAAGACTCTATAATCTCCTGAGAGATTGGCCTCTGGACATTCCTTTGGGGATTATCTTCCTTACATTAATTGATATGGGAAGGACTGTTGGGCAGAAACATTCCCTAGGCAGAGAGGCTTCGACTGTATACAATGGGGAAAGGGAGATGAGCATTAATATTCACCTTCCACATCCAGATTGTGAAGTGATGTAATCCATCTCTTTAAGATCCTGTAGATATGACGTTCCTGCCATTATGGATTGTATCCTTTGCAATTCATCCAGAATAAGCCCATCCTCCCTTAAGTTGCCTTTGTCAGAATATTTTACTACAGCGTGGGGGTGGGAGACTAAGGCAATAGCATATAGACTTTATTATGCAATGTATTGGTTTAGCACATACCTTATACCATGTGTCTAATAGGAAAAAGCAGAGTGCATGTGAAAGCCTGCAGCATTCTTTTACAACTTGATTTTTATTCAATCATGTGCTTTAAAACTGTATTCTCAGAGCAGAAGAGGTAGCTGAGCAGATAAAAGCTTATACGGATCTCTCTGAGGACATAGGTTCAGTTTCCAAGTCCATATGGTGGCTCCAGTTCCCTCTTCTGGCCTCTCCAGACACCTGCATACATGTAATTCACATAAATTCACAAAGGAAACACACATACATAGCCATAAAATAAGCAAATAAATGCCGTTTACAAAAAGAATCCAAGAGGCAAGTTAAAATAATGGCCGAGAGTGATTCATAAATAACACTGAATTGTATTTCTGTCTCCTAGCCTTTGCAACATAGTTGCTTTTGAGTTTAAATCTTATCTAGCTGAAAGATATATATTCAATTTCCCCTAATTAATTAAGAATTAACTCTTAAAACAATGTGTATATACACACATGTATCAGTACCGGTTTAAGTGATATTTGTAAGAGTATAAAATGCTATATTTTTTAAGAAAAGCTTTTTATAAGATTGAGTTCACCAGATATGTCTTTGATCTTTTAAGCCAAATACTTTAATAACGCAAGAGAAGGAAAGAAGTAGGTCAGGAGTGATAAAGAAGTACGAATGATGATTTAACCAGCCTCCTGCAGGAGATGAACCTGTCTAGCTGATATATCTGTTTATCTCTCATTAGGAATATATCATGGTGCATAAGACTCCAGTCATTATTTGCTTGATTTTGCTTTACTTCTTCCATTTGCAGCAAAAGTAAACATTTGTTATCTGAACTTAATTCACTTTCCTGATTCTTATATGTTCTTTCATTCATAACCAGGATAATGAAAATTTCTACCCACTAAGAGAGAAGGCTATGTTCTGTTGCCCTGGTTTCCTGGCCAACCATAATTATACAAAAGACAGAAAAGGGGGTGCCATTTCTAGTTGGATTTGCTTTAATAGAACTTGATATCATAGCCGTTTCTTAATATGATAAAATTTTTTGTAAAGTTTTATACTCCGTGGTTAAAAAATAATTCTCTGGAAATATTTTATGGGTATTGAACTGTACCTACATATTTAATAACTATGTATGTGGGCACACATGCACAAACTAAATATTTATGTTTATGCTTTTAAAGCAAGCCTCAGTATATCACAGGGTGAACTTATAACAATTATAAGAAATTTATTTTGGTTATTATTTTAAAAAACAATCTTTTCCCTCACCATGGTGATGACTGAATGTGTTCCTTGAAATATTCTCAATTCACCAGCTGGTCTGAAGCCTTGTTTATATTCTAAGCTAATGTACACGGCAATGCAGATATCCCTTTTTCGTTGTAGGATTTAATAGTGGTTAATCAAAATAGACAGTACCTCACTCAATGGGATTTCATCACAAACCATACTCCTCTTCCCATTAACTTAGACAAACATTGTTTTAATGGCAATAGCAGGTAGAGGCAGTAGATAGAATTTGAGAGACATCACCTTAAATCTTGGACTTGTGCTGAAAATTACAAGTCAAGACAAGATAAACACATCAGGATTGGAAGCCAGAATTTTAGAAATACACATCAAAAGGTCTTAAATTGATTTGTGCCTTCTCCTGAAAGAGTTCCACTCCTGGGTGCATACTCTAGAGATATATCTCAGATACTGATGTATGGGTATAGTCACTGGATGCCCTGTTTTTCTATTCCCTCTCTCTCTCTCTCTCTCTCTCTCTCTCTCTCTCTCTCTCTCTCTTTCTCCTCTCTCTCAGAGGGTCTGTGTGTCTGTGTGTGTGTGGGTCTGTGTCTATGTGTGGGTCTGTGGGTTTGTGTGCCTGTGTATTTAGTCAATTTGAAACAAGCTGGAGTTATCTAGAAAGCCTGGGAACACAGAGCCTTGGTTGAAGAATTGTCTCCATCTGATTGGCATGTAGGAAAGCCTGTGGGACATTTGCTTGATTAGTAGTTGATTTGAGATGGCCTACATCTCAGTGCATGGTACCATCCCTAAATAGGAATCCTGTAATGTAGAAGAAAATTAACAGAGCAACCCAGGAGATGGTATCTACTTCAATTTCTGCCTCTAAGTTCCTGTCCTGACCTTCCTCATCAGTGGACAGGTAAGATGTAAGAAACCCTTTTCCTCTCCATGGATTTATATGTCACCATAATTTAATGCTAAGTTTTCATTGAGATTATTGAAAGAAAACATTATTGGCAAATGAAAGTTCTAATCAATATTTGCATGGATATAATGGTAAGTTTGACTTCAGGATAATCTCTGAAATCCCAGAATGCTGTAGCTTCCTTCCCTATGACTCAGAGAAAAGAAGAGGTAAAGAGGAAAATTTATGATCTGTGTATGAAGCCATGTTCCCACTATCTGCATGTGTAAGTGTTCTACAAGGGTGGGTCACTATGACAGGAGGATGCTGAGGCAAATTGCAGACTTAGATGAAGGTGATAAATAGAGTGAAGCCAGTCTCAAGGCTGTTCCACAAAGAACAGGCTATGGATTGAATTCCTACATCCCTCCTAAATCCACGGAAACTTGATAAACAATGCAGTGGTGTAAAGAAGTGAAACACACAGGTGGGGGTGGGGTAGAGCCTGATAGGAATGGAAGGAGGATAATAAAGATGAGGCATACAAAGTACTCTGAGTGTATTATACACATGTGTGAAATGGTCAAAGAGCAAATTTAATCTTTCTAAAATGGGGAAATATTTTGTTTGACTCCTATCATTGTCTGTGACTAAGTCATCTTCCCTTCCAGATCTTCTCGGGTGCACTGATGAAGTGCAATTGTGTACAAGAAAAATTTACAAGTTCTCATAGTTTGGTGTGAACAGTCTCAACTTAATTTTATAGGCAGTGGATACTGTGTGTTCTAAATCCAAATCCACAACTAAAACTTGACTAATTTTATATTTCTTTAAATAGTGTCTTCATGACTCTCTGAGTGTGGAAGGAGAGGCTGCTGGTGCTTCTGCCTTGATTTTACAAGAACTCTGAAAAATTGGCCTTAAAAACAAAAGAGGGGGAACTGTACCACCTAGAAGAAGTCTCCCAGAAATACTTTCCATCGTGCCTTGTTCACTTTTAATTTTCTAAATCTGAACGCTCATGGCAAATCTGCTGCTGACTGCCTCTGGCATCACTGAGACCAATCAAAACTATGCCGCAGCTATGTGGGAGGACCCTCTTACCCTTAAATGGAATGGCCCGGGCCCAGTGCTCATATGGGGCCGAGGATCGATATGCCTGTTTGATACCATAGAAGGCACAGCTAAATGGCTGCCGAAAAGATTAATGAAATAAATAGATACTCCCACAAAGACAAGCCCAATTATAAATAAGATGAATTACAATTGACATCCAGGGAAGAGAAATCTCCTTGAGAATTCTCTTCTTTTTCCTTTCCAGGTAAAAATGAATCACCCGTGGTGTCTGCTGTTAGAAGTTCTAATCCTGACGCTGGCCTCTGGACTTATACTACTCAGACCTTCAATGGGCCATTGATAAGGACATCAAACAGCTAGAGATAGGTGTCACTAATCTGAAGAAATCCCTTATTTTGCTGTCTGAAGTGATCTCCAAATTTGCAAAGGACTTTATTGGACTTGATTTACTCTTTTACAATAGAAAAGACTGTGTACAGCTCTAGACTATGTACAACTCTTAAAGAAGAATGTTGCTTTTACATAGACAAAACACAGGTGGTTTAAAAAAAGCATGAAAACAGTCAGAGAAAGCCTTGAGAAAAGACAGAGAGAGAAAGAGAAAGATGAAAGCTAGTACAAGAATTGGTTTTCAACCTCTCCATGATTGTCAACCCTACTTCCTTCCATATTAGGACCATTAATTGGGTTATTTTTGCTTATTTCTTTTAGTCCCTGGGCCTTAAATAGGCTGACTAACTTTGTGAAACAACAGATAGATAATTTGATAGCAAAACCTATTCAGTTATATCATCATAAGTTAGCTATGGAGGACCATAAGACTCAAGATGAGGTTGTTACTCTATCCAGAATGTTCCCTAAGTCCATCTCCACCCAACCTAAAAGAGGGGACTTCCTCCCCTAGACCAAGCAGAGAGGGGCCACCCAGAAGCCCCTCTGACTGGCAATCTGAATTCTTGCTTAGGCTGCAAGGCTAAGCACTGCAAGGAAATATAAATAAAAATTAAAAATATCTTTCTGGTTTCCCTGACTGCATATGGGTTGATGTGAAAAGTATCCCCTCTCCAGGAAAAAGACATTGGGATAGGTATGGCCCTCATGCCTCACTGGACAATGACAGGAGGACCGGAGCCATTACAAGGTCCCCTTTAATTATTGGAGGTCAGGCATCTATCCCTGCCTTTGCAAGATTAGAATATCCACGGCCCTTCTATACTTGGAGAAGGGGAGGAGATGTCAGGGGCAGCCCTGCTTATACACTGAAGGTCTAAAATCAGCCATAGGCCTAAAATCAGCAATAGTCCTGACATACATGCCTGCTAACACAGTCTTGGGTCTCTGTGGAAAAACACTGAAACAGATGGCTATACGCTATTGTAAACAGGCAGCTTTGGTGGAAATTTACCAGCCTGAATAGTCATAGACCTTGTAGATAGATAGCATTGGTGGATAGTACCAACTTAGATAAAGACAAGTGAATCATAGGCAGAGTCATAGTGACCTGTCCCCTGAACCTTCACTCAGTGCATACCCAGTTCTGGAAGATATCTGTACTCCCTCTGAACACCTATGCTCCTGTGTCATCCCCTTCCCCACATCCTGCCTTTTTGTGTTTATAACCCCTGTGTAAAAAAGTAAAAATTATGATTTGAAAAATAAATAAATAAATAAATAAATAAATAAATAAATAAATAAGGAAAGATGAAGAACAGTAAGACCAGCCTTCCTACTCAACCTCATACAGTGGACGACCAAAGCAGTGGACATGTACACATATGTCATATATAGGAGACAACCTCTAATATCAAAAACCCCAGAAAATCCTTTTTGTAATGTTAAATGAAAATTTCCATAAAGATAAAAAACTTGACTAAAAAAACCATTTTGCATGATATGGAGGAAGATGTAAAAATCAACTATGCATGTGAAATAAGAATTTCTAAAGTGGACACATGTCTTAGTCACTGTTCCGATGCTGTGAAGAGACACCATGACCAATGCAACTTAAAGAAGAAGCATGTAAGTAGAGGCTTGGTTACTGTTTCAGAGGTGAGTCCATTGTCATCACTGTGGGAGCATGGTGGTAAGCAGGTAGGTTTGGTGCTGGAGAAGTCGCTGAGAGCAGATTCACAGGCAGCAAGCAGAGAGAAAGAGACTCTGGGCTTCACAAAGACTTTTGAAACCTCAAAGCTCATCTCCAATGACATACTTTCTCCAATAAGGCCACACCTCCTAATCTATTTAATCCTTTCAAATTGTGCCACCATTGCCATGATGGCTATATATTCAAATATATGAGCCTCTTCAGGCCACTCTTATCAAACTACCACAAATACTTGCTGCTCTTGCAGAGGACCTGACATGGGTTCAGTTCCAACACCCACATGACAGCTCACTGACATCTCTAATTCTTGTTCCAGGAGAAATGACACTCTCACATACGTGATGCACGTACATAGATGCAGGTAAAACATTTGTATATATAATTTTAAAAAACAAATGAAATAAGATAATCTCATGTAAGAGTCACTAACTTCAATAACAGGATGGTTTTAATATTATAGTAACAATCATAAAATCACAGAACAGTCATGATTATGGGATAAAATCTATCCACCAGAAAACAGTGTTTATGTTACACACTTTGCCATATGACCCAGCCAACTCTGAAAATCCTAGAAACGGAAGAAAATAGACATCTGAAAACATTAGAAAGGAACATATGGTTATGAACAGTTTAAAGAATAGATGCTTATCTAGTGGAGATGCAGTTAAATAAATGAACTCATAATTTGCAGAATATTCTAATAAAATAGGTGGTTATGCAAAATATAGACAGAAGTTTCTTTTTATGAACACAAACACTCACAAAATATTAATTTGGGTGGACATTAAAGAGATGGCTCAGCAGTTAGAAATACTTGTTGCTCTTGCAGAGGACCTGACATGGGTTCAGTTCCAACACTCATATGACAGCTCACTGACATCTCTAATTTTTGTTCCAGACCTGACACTCTCACATACATGATGCTCATACATGCATGCAGGTAAAACATCTGTACACATCATATAAAAATAAGTCTTTTTTAAAGAGTAAATGGGAGAAATTTCCCATTTGTTTTACTATAAAATATAAAATGATATTATGTAAATTCAAACTTTAACATAGTTTTTGTTCTTTACTTGAAAGCTGTGCAGAATCCATTTGCTCTAGAGGAGACTGCACAATGAAACATTGTCCCTGAAGCTAAGGCCTGGCTCTGCAGTAGCTCTAGTCAAACTTTGAGTAACATTGCTTAACTCCTCTTAACAACCAAAAAGTATTTCACTTTTCAAAACCAGAAATTGGCGGTATCTTGACACTCAACTTTAATCTCAGCACTTGGGAGGCAGAGGCAGATGGATCTCTGTAAGTTCAAAGTCAACTTGGTCTCCATAGTGATTTTCAAGTCAGGACTACATAGTAAGACACTATCTCTTAAAATTAAAACTAGAGATGAATACAGAGAGAATATAGAAAATTTTGAAATTTTTGTTCAACAAAGACAAAACTATCAAACAGTAAGATATGTTGGTGCATTAAAAACAGAGTAGTATATGTTTTCTAATAAGGAAACATCTTCAGACTAAACAACAAAAATGCAGAAATAGACCAAGAAAATGTCACCCTGCAGGGCATGTTACTTATGACTTATTAAGTCAACAAAGTAAGAAAAGAAATTGATTAATTGCCAAATTGTATTTTGCAGAAGCACAATCAGGTAACTTTTGTCCTTACATATAAGCAGGCCTCAAGTCAAATCAATGTCAGACTGAAAATTCTGCCAAAAGCAATTCCTCGAATGTTGTCTTTACAATGAAGAAAACCATTGTTCACATAAAACCAGGAGGAGAAATTGCAGATGAAGTAATAGATGTAATCGATGTATTTCTGAATAAGCACTGCTTAAACGATACAACAATGTACCCAAACAAAACTAAAATACTAAATGTAACCTATTGGAAAACTCAATAAATATCTGCAATTGAAGCAACCATCAAGAATACAACATAACAAAGGCCCCAAAGCCTTCCTTCCTCCACACACAGGCATCATTGTATGGTGTATTTGCTTCATTTTGTTTTGTCTTTTAGTACAATGGAACCTTTCAAGAGTGAGTAGGATGTATAATATCAGAAAATCACAGTCACCAAAGATCAACCTGGGACAGTGGCTGCGAATGTGTTATGTTATCTCTTGCCAATGAAGACTGCAGATGTGGGTTTTCATGGGCACATTCAAAGTATATGCAAGCTTTATTAATAATTACAGAAAAGCAAGACATTTATAGAGAGTGAGATAGAAAGTTAGAGAGATTCCAGAGAGAGAGGAGCTGCCAAAAGTGAGGAAAACATTAAACTTCCTTGTCTGGATGTACTATATGGTTATGAGAGAGAGCAGACAAATGCTAAGGTGTGAGGTTAGTTGGTTCTCTGGGTTTGCACATACAGGGCCAGTGCAGGGCCCATAGGCTTTCTCTGTCCTGGTCTAAGTGCAGCTCTAATCACTATTCCAATTTCTTTCCTCTGTTGCCATGATAAAACACTATGACAAAAAGAAACTTGGGGAGGAATGGGTTTATTTGGTTTATACTTCCATGTCATGGTCTACCATGAAGGAAAGTCAGGGTAGTTATTCAACAGGATAGTTATAAAACAGGAGAAAGGAACTGAAGAGAATCCATGGAGTGACGCTGCTTACTGGCTTGCTTCAGCTAGCTTTCTCATGAGGTTAACTAATCATTTCACCTTCAGCCACCTTTCTAAAAAAGAAATGTCCACCTGCCTAGAGATGGAACCCCCCATAGTGGGCTGGACACTCACTCCTACATCGGTTATTAACCAAAATGTCCCACATTTGTTCCTACAGATCAATCTGGTAGAGGCGACTGTTGATTAACATTTTTTCTTCCCAGTGACCCTAGTTTGTATCAAGTTGATAAAAAAAATTACATACTAATAACAAAAATGAAACAAACAAATGAAACAAACAAACAAAAAAAAATCTTGTCATAGCTTCCAATGTCACAACACTTCAGTTTGTTGCTTCATCCTGAAAAGGAACAGAAAGACTAAGAGAAACCTCTTAGACTTCAACTTTTCAGAGACCTAACACAAAAAGTGACATATATTTCACCTAACCCTTAGCTCTGGGAGGAGATGGTGCCAAGGTTGGAACTCCTAAAAACTAAGACAATGTTTTTTCTCTCCACAGAATAAAAGGGGGACTTGAGAAACCAGTAGGTGTGTGTGCATGTTCATCTGCTGTGTGAAAATCTCTCCAGTAATTTCTGGCCTTTACTAGGGACACTTTAAGATTATGAATCCAAAACCATATCATCCTGTAAATTTGTTCACCCAGAAATATCAACCTTACTTTCTATACTATCTTGAAGAAATGCTAGCACTTTTGGTATTTTGCAATAGGATTAGAATACTCAAGTTTTAAAATAATTCTATTATGCGCGCACACACACACACACAAAATGGAATTCAGGGGATATACAAGAGTATTAGTCATGCAACAGTGTGTTGTGTAACTTCCTGGGGAGGTGAGCAAAGGCCTATTCACAACAGAAAGAACATTGGTAACCAAAGAAAGAAAAGATTTCATATTCTAGCTTGAACCAATGGTCTTGGGATTACATCCTGGAGGTGTGTGAGGGTGCCTTCCAGGAGTGTAGGTGACTCAAAGGCAGCTGCATCATGGAAAACCCTCCCCAGCATAGATGACCACTCAGAAAGCTGCATCCCTGTAACAGCTTGAGGAGAGTCTCCTCTCCAGCACTTTGCACTGCTGCCTATATCACTTCCGGGAGAAGACTCCAGAATCTTAGAAGTTTCAGAAATTTGTATAGATTTAAATGTTTTATGTCTGGAGTCTTATTCAGTTTACTACCTGGGTCTTGGGGAGCCACCTCTCAGGAGAAGAAAATAGCCACATAGCATAGGACAATAATTCTAAATGATATGGATAAAACCTATTGAAAGTAAATAGGGGAGATGAGTTAAATAGATGATAATGTAATATCTGAAGGTTGCTTGCTTTTTAGTTACCTACAAGCATGAATGATTTAAATATTTAACGATGATTATTCTGTATCAAGACTGTACAAAAGATGTTAATTTTCTTCTGGCTTATCTTGTCTTCAATATTTCATCTGCAGAGCACTGCCTTGCTAATAATTTTAAAATCAAATAATATAGGATAGACAGAAATCATGGATGGAAAGCAATGCTTATATTTCCTTTCTCCACATTCAACACTTAATCTAACAAATGAGAGGTAGTAGTGTCATTTCCCAATCTGACATTAATCAACTTGCACTAAAGTTATCGTGATTATTTTCCCTCCATTTTAATGGATGTCAACTTTCATCTCTCATAATAGGAACAACAAGTAATCAAAAGCTATATTTCTGAACTGCTTTGGGAAATATTCAGAAATATATGTATTCATCTTATCTTTGAAAAATCTGCCTTGCATCCTCTGTATAAATCAGTGCGCAAGCTCAAGCAAGCACAAAGGGAAAGAGAACACCTTGATGAATGTTACCAGTGCCCTTCCCCCCATACACACATACTTTATTTTGACCCCATCTCTACCTTCGCTCTTTGCAAACCACATCCCATTTTTCCATAGCCATTATTGTAGAGATATGTATGTTGCTTTCACCTACCATAATTTTACTAGCATTTTAATTACCCACCACCATCTGTCTACAAATTTAAAAAGTGGTTTCAGACGATAATGTAATAAAAACTAAAAATAAAATGTAGCTTAATGACATATATTTCTCCCCAATATTTTCTCTTCACTTCTGATAAATCTATGTCCTTCTGCAGATATTGCAGCTTCCTGACTTTTAACTGATTCAGACACATCCACCATATATTTTGTTTATCACTCCTGGATGAAATCTTTCATTTACAAAAGAAGAACATGCTGGAAAACTCCCCATGAAGTTATGGAGAAACTGTGTAAGCCAGGCTGCATCTCCATGGCTTTGAGATAATGACTTTTCATTTTATTCATCAATTCAAATGATTTGATGTAGCATCTAAGCCAAGTGCGGGTTTTTCTAACACTATCGAGTCATGTTCATCATATCATATGCAAAACATATTGCAGACAGCTGGGCACCTTCCTGAGAGTCAGGGTGGGGTAGGTATTGACATGGAACAAAAGAATGGATCTGCAACAGTCAAACAACATTTTCTAAATACAGCTTGTGCGAATGCATCTCTCTCCCAGTTTATTTACCTTCCTTGTTCCCAGTCATCTGAGGAAAGCATGCTAAGGTCCTCTGACCCATAAATCTCTTAATAACTTGCCCAGGGAAATGTTGATCTTTCTCTGAAGCTGCCAAATTAGAACTTGTTTGCAGTGATTAGTCGTACTCTCCATAAACCCGAGAGGGAAGGAACTGGGAAGTGGAGAGGACGTGGGGCATGGCTTTTCTTTATTTTCTTAATCTTTCTTTTTCTCAGTCCAAGTCAGAGTTATCACAGGAACACATTTGACATGTTTACTCAGCCCACACTGACTTATTTCATACTTAAGGAATGCCTAAAATATTAAAATGAGGGGATTATCATAGATATTGAGATTTCTGGCTATTCTTAAAATCCCAAAGAGCCGGGAACAATGGACTTAGCAGTGCAGTGGCAGTCAGGCAGGATTTGATTAGCACCTGTCACCTTTGAAAGGGCCAATTTACTGCTGTGTCCTCTGGACTCTGTCAGCACCTTTTTTTTTTCTCTCTCTGTGGCCACATTATAGACTGGATTTGTGCACCCTCAGATAGATGCCTTCTGGTGCGCCCTTACAATGGATTCCTGGATGCATTTATAATGTATTTGGGATGCCTAGTCATCTCAGGAAATACTATCTGGTCAATTTAAAAAAAAAAGTTAGTGTTGGTTAGAAACATGAAAATAATAAATTAGGCAGAGTGATCATTTTGCCTTAAAACTACAAAAATATATATAACTTTTGAAAAATTACCAGAACTGTCACAAAATCACTCATCTTACCCATGGAAATAATATGACTTACGCACTGTGCATATTTCAATTGGACGGAACTGATGAT
Organism: Arvicanthis niloticus; assembly: GCF_011762505.2. Lineage (NCBI taxonomy): Eukaryota > Metazoa > Chordata > Mammalia > Rodentia > Muridae > Arvicanthis > Arvicanthis niloticus. Next base: position 21,287,105 of record NC_047666.1, read on the forward strand.
GACTTAGGTCTTTTCTATATGATTGATTTTTCTTCTTTCTCTCTCTTTTGTTTTTAATGAAGAAATTTTCCTTTTCATGGGTGTAACATAAATAGACTCACATATTCACCTCACATGTTTCCTCTCTAAATTCTTTCCAGATAACAAGAATGCTTGAAATCCAAGCTAAAGTTTCAAGTTTTCTTCCCTCTAATTAATAAATTCACTCTCCCTCTCCCACCATCATCTTTTTCCTCTCCCTCCCTCTCCCTACTTTAACCGCCTTATTTAACTTAGGATTCTTTGAAGCTAAAAAATCTAGAATCGATGTACTCATAGATACACAAGTGCACGCGCACGCGCGCGCGCACTCACACACACACACACACACACACACACACATTTTTCTTGATCCCAAGCCTACTGAATGACCATTTCTAGGAACAAGATTGCAAGATTAGGTAGGCATCTGCCTGCTTAAACCTAAACCCTAAGTCATGGGTGTAATGGTAGTTAAGCACCTTGATCAGAGGCATATGTCCCAAGTGTTTTAGGGCAACCTCAGTAGTAGAGTGTGTAGGCTGTGTGCAGCGGACTTCATTAAACATAGAGCTATGCACGGCAGACATCCGAACACAGGAACACCATTCAGCCATAAACCTGCGAGACCCTCTTTTCAAATCATATATTTATCTTCCTCACCAGTACTCTCTTCATAGAAATTGATAGCCACTGGGACAGATTACATGGCTTCTGTGAAATTTTCAAACTGGCTTCTGGTCAACACATGCTAAAACATCTTTATAGTTAATATAAAATGTATTTTTTCTGATCTAAAGACAAGCAAACATAAATTTTGAAAATCCCCAAAAATATCTGAAGGAACTTAAAATTTAGTGTCAATCATGCCTTTCAAAAATGTATTTCTTCTCAGTTTTTTTTTCCAAAAATCTTTTTTTTATAAAGGAGCTTTTCTGTTTCTTTTGTCATCTTTGTGATTGTTATTTTCAGCCATCAATATGGATAATTACATAGGCAATTTTAAAACTCACTTTTTTCTACTATTTAAGTGATTCTTATTCTGTCAATAAGTAACAACTGTATGAAATCAGTATATCAATCTCTTCAATTATATTAAGCAGTTAGCTCATGTTTCATACTGGATTTTTTTCAAATTTCATGTATTATAAACATCACATAAATATTGCTATGATTTGGCTACCTAGGAACATATTGTATGCAGTAATATAGTTAAAATTCAGGTATACTGGAACTAGAGATGTGGCTAATGGATTAATAGCACACACTGCTTTGTACAGAGAAACAGAGTTCTGTTCCCAGAATCCATGTCACATGAATTATAACCCAAGTCATACCAGAGGATCCACTGCCTTCTTCCAGCTTCCGTGGCCACTGCACCCACATGTGCACATTCACACATACACACACACTCACACACACACACACACACACACACACAATAAATCTTGAAAAAATTAATTAAAATGTAATTATGAAGAAATAAGAAAAGTTGATACTCAATAACCTAACCAAAAACTTTAAATTAAAAGAGTCTTTAAATTTTCAAGTCTGGAGTTATAATTATGCTTTTTAATTGTTTCAAGTTGTCAAATTAAGTTCTACAGATTCTATAAGCTTCATTCCCTACAATGTATTTCTATCTTCTGTCTTCTGCAACATGATGAGTCCTATTCTTAAATCTTTGCAAGATGTGAAAGACATTCTTTAACTTTAGATCTTTGCTATTCCAACAATTTTGAACAATTTCCCCATATCAACCATCTTTTGAAAAGTAGCATACTTCACATCTGTACACTGTATTTTGATCATATCCAATCCCTCAGTTCTTCATAAACTTATGAAGGTTTTAACATTTGCCTCATTATTTTGGACTCTTTTGAGGCAATATTTCCTTGAAGAAATAATTTATTTCATCTACTGTTGGACTTCCAGAGAAATACAAATATTGTTATGTGAAGTTAATGACCATGTATTGTCAGACAGACACCCTTAGCAGCGGGAAACAGCCCCACTGGATGACTGAAAAAGTGGATTTTTAAGAAATAGTTTATATTAGTAGTTTACTTTACTTACTTTCTTACTCATGTAATGTTTAGTTTGTAGACTTAGGAACAGTAAGAGATCAACAATAATAGCAATCAATAGTTATAGTAATCCACTATGATAAAATGGCTGGATGATGATGCCACAACAGATAAAGTGTTTTCCATTCAAGCATAAAGAAATGGCATTTACACCCCTATGTAGAAGTCAGTCAAGCACGTTAACCACTAGTATATATTTCCAGGAGATTCCTGGGACAAGCTGGTTAGCTATAGTAGCCAAGATTGCAAGCTCTGGGTTCAGTGAGAGGCCATACCTTAGTAAATAAACCAGAGAGTGATGAAGGTAAAAACCCAACACCAACTGTTGCATTAACACACACACACACAAACACACACATACACACACACACACACACACACACACACACACATAAAAATAAAATGCATCTTTTTAAAAATAATTGTGGCAATGTGGTCTCTTCCCCTGTTAAAAAAAATAATGTTTTGTTATGTCATCCTCATCTTCCTTCTTGTGTTGGTGTACATGACGCAATACCTTTGTGATAAAATGATATGAAGGAGTGGTTAGTGTCATGACAGAACATAAGGCTAATATTATATAAAGGTAACTTAATCTCAAACACCTCTACCACAACAGTAGATCCGACGGCTCCAGAGAGACTCCCATGAAGATACCATACACAGCTTGAATACGCCAAACAAGAAGCTGACCACGTAGGGCAAGACAGAGCATAGTATGGTGAGGTTTCATCGGGATACTTAGAATACCTTGAAAATTCAAAGCTCATTGTTTATTTAATGTTTTCAGAACAGACTAAGAGATGGTAGATGATAACTAAAACCAAGGAGTGAGAAATCTATGGACCCCGTAACACCGACAGATGGCTGGGATGGAGAGAGTACACCCTTAGGAGTAAGTACTCCTATATTTCCATTACAAAGAAATAATGTGCTTCAGAGAGTAAGTTGAAAGCAAGAGAAACTGAAAATAATGTTGCTCATAGCCTAGAATCTCCAATCTATAGAAACATCAAAAATGTATCATTACCATTTTATTTACATTGACTTGTGTTTGAACAGGTGTGGGACCCATGCGACAGTCCACATGTGGAAGTCAGGGGACAACTTGCTACAGTCAGTTCTCTCCTTCCAGCATGTGAGCTCCAGGGATTGAGCTCAGTCATCAGGCCTGGCAACAAGCATCTTTAATTCCCTGGTCCCTATTGCTACAACTTTAGTTCCTAAATTAAATAACCGAACACAGCTAAGTCCTGTTATAATGTGCATTCTGTACTAGCCTCCAAAATCACTTCACAGATTTAAGAAAGTGTCCAGAATGAGAGGCTCGTCTCAGTGGTACTGACTCAACTCATCAGAGTCTGAGCATCAGGATGTTCAGACTCATGGGCAGTCAAAGCTGAAGAGACAGGTACGATCAGTTTACTTTATGTCTGTGATTATTTACCCAGTGTATTCTGTTTGTTCCTCCACTACTTTCTGGTTCCTTTTCTTTACTATCTCTTCTCTCTGGGTTGGGTTCAATACTTATTCAGGGAGAGGCTTTGAAACAGTGCATCCAACTATATCTGGTAAAGTTTACAAATGAATTGCTTGAGACTCACCCCAAGCCTGCTAAATCAGCATCTCTTGGAAAGGGTCCCAGTCATTTATGCAGGCATAAGACCTTGCAGGAGTTCTAGCCTGTTCATTTGTTTGACAGGAAGCATAGTTGGTTGTTCTAATGACCTGTTTTAAAAGATGTGTGTGTGTGTGTGTGTGTGTGTGTGTGTGTGTGTGTGTGTGTGTGTGTGTGTGTGTGTGAAAGAGAAGGGGGGCTGTGGGTATGGGTGTGCAGCTGCTCCAAAGACCAGAAGAGTGCACCCAATATCCTGGAGCTGGGGATAGGGGGATTGTTAGCTATCTGACTTGTGCATCAAACTGAACTCTAGTCCTCTATAAGAGTAGCAAGGACTGTGAAGTGCTGAGCCAGCTCTCCAAGCTCCTTGTCCTGTTTTTAAATAAATAGATAAACAAACAAACAAATAAATAAATAAATAAAACAGATCTTGAGAATTTTAACTTTCCTCATATGAATCTAAAGAACTCAAGATAAGTATTTGGCCTGTTTTCTGCATCATAATTTAATGCCTACTTCATTCATCCTTTAATTCTGTATTGTTGAGTCTTTAACTTTTTGAGTTGAGCATTTATTGATTTTCATTCTTTACTAAGATAGATGGTATGGTTACGAAATTTTTTCTGACCTGTGCCTCATTGATGTCCTACATATTTATTTATATACTTCTTCTTGTTACTTTATAAATGTAAATACAGGATTGTTTCCTCCAGAGGCATAGACTGTTCAATTGACACATGCATTTGCATTCTTTTACTTGTTTTCTTGAATGATGTTCAGATAACATAGTCTTCATAATTTGTACTTTTGTAAATTGTTTGATATTTCTTTGTAGTTTAGAACAGAATCTATTTTAACTTCCACAAATGTTTCTATGTACTTCAACAAGCTATAATCTCGGTTTTAGGAATATATGCATAAATACATGCCATCATACCAGTGTACATATGTTCTACTTTATAAACTATGAATTTACATGGTATCTAGTTGGGTTCAGAAAGATTTTAAGTATTCTTGTGAACTCTAAATACATGAGAATCTTTATTGCAGAAAATTCCTCTGCTTGAATGCAGGTTACTAATTTTAACATTCATTTCTTTTTATCCCTTTACTTTTGTAGGTGTATCTTGGCCCATCTTAGTATGTACAAAGTGTTCAAGACACTTTCCTTTGATAAATTTATTCATCATGATTTTACTTTATTTATTATTATTTTATGTAGATGGGTGTATTTCTGCTTGTACGTTTGTGTTCCGTGTGCATGCCAGGTGCAGACAGAGGCCAGAATAGAGCATCAGATCCACAGGAACTGGCATAAGAGATGGTTGTAACCTACCACCATATGGGTGCTGAGAACCAAAACTTTGGTCCTCTGCAAAGGCAGGGAGTGCTCTTAATTACTGAGCCATCTCTGAAACTATAAAATAATTCCTCTTGATTACATAAATGTTTTGCCATCCTGTTCTCTTCAGCTGATTTTGGTGACTTTATATCCAAGTCTCTATTTCCTGGCTTACTGTCTTTATACATTACTCATTGGCTTTCTGCAATAAAATAGGAAACTATTAGTATCCATATTTCCATCCCCTCCAGACACTTCTGAATTTAGCTTGGTATATTGTGATTTTTTTTCTTTCATCTTGATATTACTTATAGGTACACAAAAAGCCTTTCTGCTATTTGGAATTCATAGTTTATTTTTCCTAAAGAAAAATAGATTTGTTCAAATGTTCTATATAGTTTGAAAGACAGACTATCATTTCCTTATATACAAAGTTTGGAATGCACTGAATTAATGAGCCTCTAAACTACATTATGAATATATTTTATATGTTAATTTTTGTCTGATTTTTCAACTGAAATTGAAAGACATATCTTTAAATGACCTCACCACTATTATTTCTCATTTCTTCTTAATCTAACTATATAAACTACAATGGAATTTTTATTTATGTCTCATACGCTCCAATGCTTTCACATTCGTGTTACCTAAATTTTATTTTACCTACTAGCAACCTGGTGCTTCCTATTCCTTTAAAATTAATGTATTCCTTTAATTTTTCAACTTCTTTGGCATATAGCTACAAGTCTTATAAAATTACAGGATCAGAACATTTAGGGAATAAGAATACTAATCTTTACTTTATAAGGGTGTAGTAAAGCAATTGCCTCTGTCTGAAAACATTCTACCCTAAAGAGAAGCTCACTGAGTGTCAGGAGGTTATGAAGGTCATTTACATGTCTGAGACCTACTTCCTTGTTCTAGCCTAAAATTTAAATTCTTGTCTGATATTGCTTCTTTGTTCTAGTCTAATATTTAGATAGACCTTGGTCTAGGATAGGGAAGTAGGCTCAGATATTTTGGTTATCCTGATAAGCCTTTAGAAACAGTGATCATGGGAATATTCATGTAATTGGGTTTTATGCCCTGCTTTTCCTTTGACTTTTTGTGCTTATTGTATTGCTTGTTCTTCGAATATTTGCATCTAATGTATTGCTAGACCCTCAATCTAGAACTGACCTTAATACATGCATATAATCAAAATGGTATAAAAGTATAAAGGAAGAGGGGGTATAGGATAGGGGGTTCTAGGGAGGGGGAATGAGGGAAAAGTTTGACATCTGAATTGTAAATAAATAAAATATCCAATAAATAATAAAAAGGGAAGTTATGAAGGGAGGCTCACTAAGACTCAGGAAGCAAGCAACTCACAAGTCTCAGAAAGTTCCTCAAGTTTAGCAGATTCACAAGCACCCCAACCTCAAATTCATGTAAGTAGTAATAACTACTAAAAAGAAAAAAACCTCTCTGATCTGTTGATCTGCATGCTAGTCATGCAACAAATACCAGGGTTCTAGTATTTCTGAGTTTTCTTCCACACTGGAGTGAGCTTTTTTAGTGATACATCTGTCCATGCTCCTTTAAGTAACCCCTAGCCAGTACTCCTGTAAATAAGCCCAGTAACATAGCTTTACCACACTGGACTTTTGTGATATTGTCACCTTGATCTGTTGTTGATTTTTCTATTTAGATTAATGTGTGTGTGTGTGTGTGTGTGTGTGTGTGTGTGTGTGTGTGTGCACGCGCGCGCGCGCACACACACGTGTTTTTCACATGTTCTGGTATATAGGGTCACATGTTCATGTCTTCTCAGGCACAGTGTCATAAAACAAATAATTGTGCATTTATTCACATTTTATGTATCATTACATATATTTTCTTTTTCTTTCTACCCTTCCCATCTCACCTTATAAATGAAATGTTACTATGAATTTGCAAACATCAGTTGAAGAAAGACCTTTAGAAGTTGTCCTTTAAGAATCGCTCCATTGCTCTCTCCTATTCCATCCAGCTTCTACATCGAGATCAGCCTAAGCCTGCTTTCTACCAAGAAAGGAACATCTAATCTCAAAACACAGAATACATGCAATAAGTAGAAAGGGAGGGAAACACAGTGAGAGTGGGGGGAGGAGAGAGGGGATGGAAAAGAAGAGGAAGAGAGAGAGAGAACACGTATGTGTGCTCCTATATGCAAATGCACATTTCTGGTTGTTCCTTGTACCTGTGCACATGTTTAAATAGTGACAAGAGGACAAACATGGATTTTGCTCCTCATGTACTACCCACCTCTTTTCTTTTTTCATTATTATTGTTATTGTTATTATTATTATTATTATTATTATTATTATTATTATTATTATTATTAATTTTTTGAGTGAGAGACTTTCACTTGCCTGGACATCATCTAGGAAGCTTGTGTGGCTAGCCAGAAAGTCCTACGAATCTTTCTTTCTCCATTTCCCCATTTCTCCAACACATCACTAATGATGATGTTGGTTTGTTTTTTGGTTGTTGTTGTTGTTTTTGTTTGTTTTCATTAATTCTAGAAATCCAACTCAGGACTTCATGCTACTGTAGCAAACATCCCAACTTTCTCAAATATCACCCCAGCCATTAATGAAGATTTTAACAAAACAATGTTTTGCTGTGGAAGACTGCATCTTCTTCCTTATAGTATGGCTTTTGCTGTGTTGTGTGATGTATGCATGGGCACACATGTGGTGGGTGCATGAACCCATAAATGCATGTGTGGAGGTCAAAGGTCCATATAAGAAGTTTCTCTCAGTTGTTCTATGCCTTATTTTTGACATATGATCTCTTCACTGAACCCAGAACTCACCAAATGCAGCTAAACTGGCTGGCCAGCAGAGATCTGCTTGTCTGTCTCTTCCAGAGCTGAGGTTATAGGCACATGATGCCACATCCAGCTTTTTGCAAGATGCTAAGGCTCAGGACTCAGATCTTCATATTTGCACAGCAAGCACTCAATCACCAAGCCAACCCCCTCATGATACTTTTTATCTGTAGCTTTCATTTCACAGAATTTGACAGGCATAAGTTAATGAAATAATGCAGTGTGGGGTACGGTTCACTCCTGGTTTAGATCTCAACTCACGTGCAGTTTGGCCAAGTCCTTTTCTCAACCCGAGCTTCATCTCAGGCTCAAAGGTTCCATTGAAATTCAGACCCTGCACCCTCATGAAGAATGACTTTTCCCTTTTAAGCTTCTCTTATAGACCTGCCATGGCTCTAGATGACTGATTAAGAATGGCTAAAGTGGCTCGTTGCCATCTCTCCTTGTATGTCTAACACCCACTGGAAGTCATGATGACAGAGGTCCATGGGAGGATGGATTTCCTGAAGTCTATATCAATCAGAACCAAAATACATCACAAGTTTTCACTAGCCTAAGTTAGATTCATGTCAAATTCGTTTGGATTTTATATCACAGAGAGTTTCTAATAATCGACAGAAACCATTTCACAAGAGAGACAGTATAAAAACTACAATATAGGCCAGTAATATGGTTTAGTTATTTGAGGTGTTTACTGATAAACCAGATGACCTGAATTAGATCCTTGAGCCTACATAGGAGGAGACAAGAAAGTCTTGTATGTTGCCCTCTGACCTCCACAAGCAAGCTATGGCACTGGCACACACACACACACACACACACACACACACACACACACACACACAAAATAAATGGATAAATAAATAAATGTGGAAAGGAAAAATAAAGTCATATTGAAGAGAGTTGAGAAAATTGGAAGATAAAATCTAAGAGACTATAAATAACTATCGAAATGTGGATATAAAGGTTATAATATATGTACACAAGATTTTTCCTCTGAAGTTCATATCTTTAAAAATTATATTTATAAATTTAGTATTATAATCATTTTATTCAAATAAATATGTTATAATTTCTTAACATTCTAAATGTTTCACTAATAGTTTGGACAGAACTATCACATTTAGCTAATTTCTTTAAAACATCTACTGTTGGTTGAAGAATATTGATGAGACAAGACAATCATGGCTTCTTATTTTTTCTTTATGTTTACATAAAACATTGACTCTATTACAGAGATGTCTAATAATACTAATGAGTGAGAGTATCAAATGTCGCCCCTGAGGGTGAGATGGTGGCTTACTGTGATCTTTATATTTATATCATTTATTCAAATGACATGAAAAATTATTATGCAAGTAAAACTTTATCTAATTCAGAATCTGAAGCATTCTGTTAACTTACACTGTTTATAAACAGACACTGCCTTGCTGAACCCAAGCAGATATGCATAATATCCATACTGAAGTTAACAGCCCGTTGCATAAGAAACATGAGCTGTCTGTCGGAATCCCCAGGTGAGAGCTCCTTGGGCTGACAGTGAGGGAACTTTCACAAGAGATTTATTCTCCCTCAAAAACTGGCAGAGCTGAACAGTGTTGTGTGAGAACATCTTCCTGGGGAGAGGTAGCACACACAGGTCTACTCACCCCAGACAGGAAACCAGAGACAGACCAAAGTAACAACCACACCAAAGTTTTTATTGAGACTATAACAGGTATGTGTGAGGGGCTTCTTATAGGAACAGGGATACAGCCAAGAAGGCCAGCCTACACCAGTGATGATTCACTAGAACTGCAGTCCTGGAGTGCTCTGCGTATCTTTGTAGGCAGCTTGAGAAATATCCTCTCTCTCACGGTAGCTTTTGCTGGGCAGAGAGTCTCATTCAGGGATTATTTACTGATTCTATAACCCCAAGAAGTTGTGTGTGTGTGTGTGTGTGTGTGTGTGTGTGTGTGTGTGTGTAATTAAATCTTAAAAGTTCCAGTATCCCAGACATGGGAAATTTATTTAATTATTGAGTTTCTTTTGCCTCCCTTCCAGAGGGACTGTTTCAATTCCTAGGAAACTGTTGGACAATACAATCATACTAGCCTAGGCTACATCTCCAATCTGAGTGTGTAGCTTTCTCTTTTCTCTTCCTTATTTCTCTTAACCACTTTTCTACAGTTGGTTATATGTGTATAAATGCGTATGTGACCATGTACAGGCCTGTGTGTATGTATCCATGCAGTGTAAGGCTCTACTTTAGTCTTTGTTGGGTCAGGCCTATATAGACAAAAATTGTACCTCCAACTGTCAACTTGAAACAACCTAGAATCATCATCTAAGAAGAAAATCTCAATGAGCAGTTGTTTTAGCCTGCAGGCGAGTCTACTGGTAATTTATTTTCTTTTATTTTTTAATTTTTTATTGGTTATTTTATTTGTTTACATTTCAAATGTTATCCCCCTTCTGGATTTCCCTTCTGCAAACTCCCTATCCATTCCCCCTTCCCCATGCTTCTATGAGGGAGCTCCCCCACCCACCCACTCCCACCTCACCACACTAGCATTGCCCTACATTGTGGGGCATTGAGTCTCCACAGGACCAAGGGCCTCCCCTCTGATTAATGTCGACAAGGCTATCCTCTGCTACATAAGCAGCTGGAGCCATGGGTCCTTCCATTTGGACTCTTTGGTTGATGGTTTAGTCCCTTAGAACTCTGGGGGGATCTGGTTGGTTGAGAATGTTGTTCTTCCTATGGGGTTGCAATCCCCTTCAGCTTCTTCAGTCCTTCCCCTAATGCCATTGCAGTCCCTGTGTTCAGTCTAATGGTTGACTGCAAGCATACACATCTGTATAGGTAGGGCCATGACAGAGCTTCTCAGGGGAGAGCCATACCAGGCTCCTAGTCTCAATTGCTTCTTGACATATCAGCAATAGTGTCTGGGTTTGGTGTCTGCAGATGGGATGGATCTCTAGGTGGGGCAGTCTCTGGATGACCTTTCCTTCAGTCTCTGCTCTACTCTTTGTCCCTGCATTTCCTTTAGACAGGAACAATTCTGGGTTAATATTTTTGAGATGGGTGGGTGGCCCTATCCCTCAATCAGGGGCCATGCCTAACCTCTGGATATGGTCTCTATAGGTTCTCTCTTCCCGTTGTTAGGTATTTCAGCTAATGCCATCCCCCTTGGGTCCTGGGAGCCTCTTGCTTTCCTGGCATCTGGGACTTTCTAATGGCTACCCCTAGCTCCCCATCCCTCATTGCAAGACACCTCCATTCAACTTGAACGGGGGTATTTTCTTAATTTCATTAACTGATGAGAAAAGGCTTAGCCCACTCTGAGTGGCACTATTCCCTAGTTTTTAAGATTAGAGGAGGTGAACTGAATGGAAGCATGCATGCATGCATTCATTCCCTCTGCTCTTGACCATGAATGGGATTGTCTGCTGCCAGTTCATGTAGCCTTCTGGTTTAGATCATCTGTCTCCAAATGAATATTCTGAAGTAGTAGGATTTTTACTTTTTATTATTTTGCATAAGTACTTTATTGACATTTGAGTTAACCATGAGGGATAATGTTGGTCCCAAGTGTATTTCATTTTCAAAATAGTTTTATTAAAAATGATCAGCATAGGGTTGCCTTGACTGCCCTCAGTGGAAGAAGAAGCACCTAATGTCACAAATACTTGATGTGCCAGAAAGGGGTATATCCAGGGGGACCCTCACCCCCTTAGGGGAGAAGGGGAAGGGTAGATGAGAAAAGAATTATGGAAGGCAATAACCAGGAGGTGGGGCAGTGAGTGGGATGTGAAGTGAATAAATAAAAAAGTTAAATTATGAATAATCAGCATAAATACAAAAGCCCTACAAGTAAGAGCAACTTTTAAGAATATAAACAAAAGGATCCAAGGTTATACTTCTATTATCTTGGTAAATATAGTCTAAAAAGTTCTCATTTTTCCTCCTTGAGCCTTCTACTCTCATCCTCATCTCTAAATTACTAAACATGTGTGTAAATTTGTAAATATAGAATAATGATAGATTATAAAAACTGACATTCAAGGCTGAAAAGATGGTTCAGTGGGGAAAGATATTTGCCACCAAGACTGCTGATCTGGGTTTGATCCCCAGAATCTGAATTGTGGAGAGAACCCACTCCAGCAAGTTGTCATCTGACTTCTACATATGCGCTACACACACACACACACACACACACACACACACACACACGAATGAGTGAATTTAATTGAAAAGATTATGAAAAGCCTAAGACATGGGAATACAAATAAAAAGCATGCAGTGCCATTTTAGAAAATTAAGATATGTTACCTCTAACATACAATATCTAAGCTGGAAGCTTAGCTATAAAGGACAAAGAGACAGCAGCACCAAAAGCACACACAACTGAACATATCAGCATATATTGTCAGAATGCTCTCCAAGAAGGACACACAAATATAAATCTCTACAGAGAACTCATGAGATGCTTGAGCCATAGCACCACTAATACTAACACATGTTCTGAGCTGAGAGACTTAGAAAGAGACTAACTCTGTCCTTTGAAATACGTTGACTATTAGGTGAGACTGAATTGGCTTTAATTTCTCCAATTAATTGTTTATGTTGTGCTCTAAAGCCCTAAGGACCTTTTCTAATCTAAAATTGTCTTTTTCCACCATCATCTTTGCTCTTCCTTAACGATAGGTTGCATAAACAATCTCCTCAAGTGGATTTTTCTCACTCTACCAACTTCATAAGCCACAGGCTGTAAAACACGAGCATGCATTCTCTGTCCTATAAACCTACTCGTGGGCTCTTGGGCTCTTGTTTCTACCCTCTTACCAAACTCTTCCTGAGGCATGTTCAGTCATCAACTACATACTCTGCTGATTGGCAGCTTCACCCTCCTCGCCTCTGTGCTTTCTGCCCCACATCCTTCTATGTCATCTGCTAGCTATCTGCTTGCTTCCCTCTGGGGTGTCAGACACCTCTATGTCAAACCAGACCGGGGAGGATGAAGCGAAATGGAGCCTGGGGACAAATAGGTTCCATAGAGCTCCAGTCTGACCTGAAATGCTAGAAGTGTTACAGCTCTTAGAAGAGAAGCAAAGAGGTTTGGGATGGGGCTGAAGCTGGTAGCCAGGGTCCCAGGTCTCTTGTCAGCTACAGTGGCAGCAGCAACAGCAGCTTGGCAGAGAGGGGGTGGAGTGAGCCTGGCCAGGCAGGTGGGTCCAAGATCTGGTAGTGAAGAACTTCTTCTGGAGAGAGAACTCTTCTCCAAGTGTTACAGCTTAGTAAAGACAGCTACTCTTTGGAGGATTTTTGGTGAAATCATTTATGTGTTTTAGTCCATATGGACAGAGACTATATAAATCTTGAGGGTAGATGTTTCCCATTGGCTGATTTTGAGATGTTAGTGGTACTCTATTTGCATGGGGAAGGACTTCAGGCGTTACATCATGTGACTGACTGCCAATGGTCCTCTCAATGGGGTGTCATAGTTATGTGTTTCAGAGCAGGTAAAAAGATAGTCAAGAAGCGTTCCACTCCTGCCTCTCCCAAATCTCTGAGATTGCCAGGGTCTTTGCTCACTCAACCTTACCAGCTCTTATGCCTGTCTGGTGGCACTGCCCACTTGCCCTACACTTCCAGTCTCTAGTTATTTCAATGCTCTGTTGTCTTTTGGAATGGTCTATCAATTCCTCCAAATATAACCCCATCATCTCCTCCTCCTTTCCCCACTTTTGCTTCCAATGCAGGGCCACTCTTGAAACCTCATTTTTCATAGATGGTTCACCTCGAAGACAAGTGTAATAGCTTAGTCTTGTGGTAGATCCTTTGCTAGGACATGAGGCCTCACTACACTGATCTCCATAGTGACCAGCTACTTTACATTCCCACCAGCTGGCCAGAAGGGTTGGAGTTTGTCTACACTCATATCATCATTTGTTGTTATTTGTTTTCTCAATGACCTTCATTCTCATTTGAGCGAGATGGGATTTCAATGCCAATAAAAGAAATAACCTATGTCTGGAATCATTTGTGGGTCCTAGAAATTATAGGCACATGGAATTAGAAATGTACAGATGTAGGGTTGTTGGAGTCTTGCATCTGCTCCACCACAGGGCATATCTGCTTGGGGAGCCAGACATGGGAAGTGACCACGCTTACCCTACAGTCTGAGGTGAAGGACAGCTGGAGCTGGCTCAGGGGTCCCCAGACCTGTGACAAGGCCAGGGCCGTCTGGTTCTCAGGCTCTTGGACACCTGGATGCTAATGAGATTGCTGAAAATGAAGTGTGTCCCCCCCCCACACACAGGCTGTATCTGGCCTGGTGACCAAAGGAAAAAGGGGCTCTGGCTGGTCCTGTACCTTGGGGAGAGTCTTTGGTTTGACAATTGGCTTGAGCTTGGTGGTGGCCATGGCTGGGAGCACAGAGAGGCCTTCTGTGGGAGATTAGACTCCTGCTCTATAAGCAAAGACCTTCTCCCCACTGCAGATCCCAATGAAAAGAGACAGTCCATCGTTTTAAGACATTTATTGTCATGGTGGAAAGTGGATAAGCAAAACCACACCCCACTTCTCAGGGTGGGCTTGAGGTTAAATACTTTTTGCAGGTAGAAATGTCAGGGAAGGGAAGCTTATTGGATAAGCCCTCCAGACCTCTAAGTACCTCACTAAAATGGAGATCTGTCTTGCGCCTACATGACCACAGGTCACATCCTCTACATGTGGAGGGGCTTGGAGCATTGCTCTTGCATGATTGATGGCCACTACTCCATGGGAGACTGCAGCTAGTGACAGGGGCCTGGTGTCCAGGAATCAGGCAAAAGGCCTACCATCCCTTCAGGGTCACTGGGGCTTTTAGCCTTAGCTCAACTGGGAATCAGGCTACCTTTCATGGTCCCACATACAGACAACAGGAAAGCAGTAGTAAAATTGTCTGGTAGAACATACAGAACTAATGAAAGAAAGAAGATTAAAGTGAGTGGGTGTTCAGAATAATACACTCAAAGTACACTGTACATATGCATAGAATACAGCTTATGCAGCCCTGTATAAATAATAAAATAATAATAATATTAACAACAATTACACATAACTCTCTTCTGGTTTCCTTCATGTTGTTATGATAAATAACTAACCAAAAGCTACTTGGAGGAAAAGGGAATTTTCTTTGGCTAGGACGTCTAGCTCAGAGTCCACCACTGAGGAAAGTCGGGGTAGAAACTGAAGCAGAAACCATAGAGGAACATTATTTGCTGGGTCACTAAGGTTTATACAAAACTTAGCTTTATATACAGTCCAGGGCTACCTGTCAAGGGAATGGCGCCACCCACTGTGGGTAGAGCCTTCTGTCAAGGGAATGGTGCCACCCACTGTGGATTGAGCCTTCTTACATCAATTAACACTCAAGACAATCCTCACAGACATGCCCACTGGCAAATCTTACCTGGGCAATCTCTCAAGATCTGAGATTGCCTTCTCAGATGAATCTAGTCTGTCAAGCTGACAAATAAACTAACCAGGACAGGCTCAAACACCAATATATTGTTCTCCTATAAAAGCTGCTTTGTGTGGGTATGTTTTGTTTTGTTTTGTTTTGAATCAGGCTCCAGTACATAGTTCTAGCTGTACTAAAACTCACTATGTAGACTAGGATGGCCTCAAACTCACAGAGATTCTCCCTGCCTCTACCTCCTAAGTGTTGGGATTAAAGGCATGTACTACTATACCTGGCTCAAAGCTTCTTTTTAATATTATGTTCCCAAGTCAAACCTTGAGGTCTCCAGTCCACAATGTAATATTATTCCAAAAACATTAGGCAACAATCTCTATTTTTCTCTTAATCTCCCCATCCCTGAGTTTATCCTCTCACATAGTACATTGTATCCTCTACCCTCTAAGCTTATTGGTATGTATGCTTCTGTGAATATATATTAAATTATTAAATTGCTAGTGGGCTTTGCCCATTGAAATGCCTTAAGTATTGTTGTACCTACTGACTTTCAGCTTTGGAATTGCAAAACTGAGACAATTTTTGCTTTGAAAGAAACAGGCTTCTTTTTCTCCTTAAATTCTTTCTTTTATTTTTAAAATCTAAATGTCTTTGTAATGAAATACCCATGCCTGGTTTCTTTCCATCCTCCCTGCCTAGAATAGATTTTTTTCCTTTCTCAATCTTCATGTGCAAGTTTGCGCGATGCTTTTCATTTAAATTCGTTTATTTTTTTCCTGTTCTCTCTGTAGCATACCTATTATTTATAGACTATGCTTCTCATGTATGTCATTTTCTCCTCTCGGTTCTTTTCTCTTAGTCTTTCCACCTTATTTTATAGGTTTTCTTCTCCCTCATGTGCCTGCTTTTTCTGCAGCCTCAAAACACATTTTAATCCAGACACTGGTTATTTTCTCTGCAGCCATTGGGTTGGGGGAGGTCACCAAATGTTCTTCTAATTCTGTTGCTTTCATGTCCCCTTCCTACTTGGCTAACTAATTCCTGCTTTTATTTGAAGAGGCAAGGTTTGCATGTGCCCAGAAGATGCTTGAACTCTCCTAAAACAATAACTTCTGGAAGATTCAATTTATCACAAGGCTTCTCAGGGGGTTCTCTATGCTGTGGCTAGAGAATATTTTCTCCCATTTGTCTGCCTGTATCTACTGGTGTCCTTGAATGAATCTATCCAGAGCACTGTCTACCCCTCAAAAAACCCCATGCCAACCTACACTAGACTTATTTTTTTAGTATATTTCTCAGGTCACAAGTGGCTGTTAATGATAAGGTTTTTCCTCTCAATTCAATTCATAATTTTTAGCTGAATTGGCCCAATGAACAGAGGAAAGTCATAGAATGCCTAAAAATAAGTCACAGCCACAGCATGAACAATGAGCAAAGCCTCTCTGTCTCCACTTCTCATCTGTGTAGAGAACGTTTTATATCTGGGGACAGAGAGAAGAGATTTTTGTCTCCTAGGACAGAGACCTCTGACTCTCTCATCTGTATTTTCATAGCAGCTGCTGCCTCCTTTTAAAAGAATATTTTATTCATTTTTATTATTATTACTATCATCATCAGGGTGTGTCTGTCTGTGTTTGTGTGTGTGTGGGTATGTGTGTGTGTTTGTGTGTGTATATGTGAACATTTGTGCATACATGTTTGTGTGTATGTGTGTGTACCTGTGTTTATGTGTATACATGTGTATCTGTGTTTGTGTGTGTGTACATGTGTGCACACGTGTGCATGTATGAAGGTTAGAGGACAACTCTCAGGAGTCAGTACTCTCCTTCCACTGTGGGACCAGAGGATGGAGCTCCAGT
Source organism: Arvicanthis niloticus (assembly GCF_011762505.2). Classification (NCBI taxonomy): domain Eukaryota; kingdom Metazoa; phylum Chordata; class Mammalia; order Rodentia; family Muridae; genus Arvicanthis; species Arvicanthis niloticus. The sequence continues at coordinate 21,304,328 of NC_047666.1, forward strand.
GTCCAGTCTGGCACAGAAAACACTTTTCACAACTGAGCTGTCTAACCAACCCAGCAGATGCTGCATAAAGACTCTCAGAAATGAGAGACTCTTTAAATATGTGCAAACCACATCTATTTCTACATGTGCTATGAACATTAGACACTGTTTCACCAAACTCTGAGCTCTCCGCCTTGCATTCTCAAATATGTTAAAAAGCTGTCAGTTTTCTGTCTAGAAAGAAACAGTCATGCCTCCTTTTGTCTCTTGAAAACAATATGGTGCATGAATCAGAGGAGGGAGAGAAGCCTGTGGTATTCATCCACTCATAGAAACCCTTCCTTCTTGTATCTACAGTGATAATAAGGATGAGCTCATTGTACTTTTCATACTTCCTGACAGATGAACTTATAAAAAAAAAGCAATTCTTGTTTCTGAGACTCAAATTCTTAGCTGGTCTGCACTAATTTTACAAATAAAGAAACAAAGATTTAAAATATCAAATCTGAAATTTCTGAGCTATCTTCAAAATCTCTTTTATTTATTTATTTTTTCCTCAGAATGCCAATACAAGCTCCATTCTGTGAAGGAAGCCATCATGCTTCTTGCCAGCCTGTTACTAAGTGGGCAGAGCTTCCCTTACCTGGAAGAGGAGGACAAGACCATGAGTGTCTCCAGGGATACAGCCTGCTGCCTCAAAATTCAGTCTCATATCACTTTGCCCCTCAGTTCCTTGCTCTGGGGACTGCAGTTCACAGCTTTGAAAGACAAAGGCCTTTGGGCCTACCCACCTACACAACAAACCAGCTTTCCTCACAGAGCAGGAAAATTAATTTGTTCATGGATTTAGTCCCAAGAACTCTGTGGGCTTATTTTTTTCTTTTTTTTTTTTTTTATCTCTAGTCCTATTGACTAGCACTGGAAACATGTGCTATCTAGAAATTATTAGTTCCTCATTTGAGACCAAAGAGTAAAAAATGGTAGCTAAAAATATTTATGAAGGGATAGAGAGATGGCTTGGTGATTAAGAGCATATACTGCTTATCCAAAGGACCTGAGTTCAGTCCTCAGCATCCACAATGTGTCTCACGACCTCCCATAATGCCAGTTTCAGGGGATCTGATGTCCTCTTCTGATCTCTTCATGCACCTGCATAAATGTGCACATCTTCACACACAGATATAAATGCATAGACACATAATTAAAATTCAAACAGGAAGATGAAATAAATAAATAAATAAATAAATAAATAAATAAATAATACAATATGTATGAGTTAATATATATTATATACAAATACCCATATTGTTAAATAAATTTAAATTCTGGGTTTGAAATGACATATATAATTAATAACATTAAACAGTAATAGAGAGTGACAAATACTTTTTGAGAATAAAGGTGAGTGGGTGTTAACTGGTTTTCTGGGTTCCAAGGAGTAATGTGGACACCTGTGAGTTCTCTGTCTCAAAGAACAAGTGTTTCTGTAAGGATTTCTTACACCTTATTTCATTTCTACCTTCTCTTCTCCTCCATAATAGAATAGAAAGAGGAGCATCTGTTGCCAGCAGATGTGAGCAAAAACCTCTCACACTGTAGTACTTTGAATGAGCCACCTAAACCTTCAGCTGAGATTCTTCATCTATGAATGTAAGTAAACATTGGACCATAAAGGGCCCACGGTTCTATCCTCCCTGCATCTGAGGTTCAGCCCTCAGTGTAAGGGTTGCCTCAAGAGAAGCTATCCTAGACCATTGGTCACTGTTCTCACTAACAGTTGTTGTTCTTAGAAGACCTTGGTTAATTCTTCTAAGAGGGTCGTTATGAAAGAGGGAACCTGAACCCCCAAATGCTCTCTGGCTTCCATTCTCATTACATGGCCATTCTCACATGTTTTCCCACCTTGATGCCATCTTTATGAGGCCAACACAGATGCTGCTATTGTCATGACCCCTGACCCTCCAAAATAGTGGTTTTATTTACTTTATAAAGAAACCTCTTTTTTTTTTAAGTGTCCAACTTTGGGTGTTTCATTACAACAACAGACAATGGACTAATACTATTGCTGTATTTATGAAATCAAAATGGGTGTTTTATAGAAAGTCTCTAGGCCCATTCTATAAACACATGCATGAACATCTCCTTTGCATCACTTTTCTCTGGGTTGTAAGAGCCCCTCCCAGAAGGAGGGGAACACTCTTGGGATTCAAGAAGTAAATGAGTTTCACATGTCTCACAAAGCTTAAACTCTCAGGGTGTCAGAACCTCCCTCCCCAGGGTTATAGGAGCACAAAGAGCTGCTGTAGGAGGGGACTTTGGTCAGCTAAGCTGCCTGGGAGATGTTTATAGGCTACACTGAGAGCTCCAGACCTGCATCTTTCCTGAGTTGTCACCTGTGCAGGTGCAGGGATGGGCTTTGGTGATGCAACTGCTTTTGTGTTGGAATGATGGTTTTTGCACTGTGTGAAGATATGTCTCTGTCCTTCCTTGCCTGCCTTAAGTACCTTCTGATTTGTTAAAATAAAAAGCCTATGGCCTATAGCAAAGGCAGAATTGTAAGGTGGGACTTTCAGACACAGAGAGGAACTCTGGGGCAGAGGAGTCAAATGTGAAACTGAGGAGAGGTAACTAGCCACATGACAGAACTTGGATAAATACTAACATGATAACTGAGTTACTAGATTAAGGCCTATGTACTTATTAATAAATATAAGCCTCCATGACATATTTTGGGTACTGGGGTGGGCATTGAAAAGCCCAAAAGAAGCAGGGTCATCCCTGCTTCTGCAAGTAACCCCTCACCTATATTCTTGCTAGTAGATCCAATAAAATCTCATTGGGCCACTAAGTTGGACTTGGTGCTTTCATTACTATAGTCGTGTGTGTGTGTGTGTGTGTGTGTGTGTGTGTGTGTGTATCTCCCCTATTAAAAGCCCTTCCCACACACCTAGTGTTTCAAATTAATAATGGTTCTTTTCTCTTTAATCATGTATAGACTTGAGTAATTGAATCTTCCAATGCATTCAACAAAAATTTGAAATCCCTATTATATATTAGTACTGTTCTGGGAAGACAACAAAACTTTCTAAGCTCATGAGAGCCATGCACCTTGGTGAGAGATGGTTCATAAGAAGCATATACACTCATTTTAGAAGAGCGCTCCAGCCAGGCCTTATTTGGAGGAGAGAAGGGAAAGGTCCCCACAGACCATCAGGGTGAAGTGCTCCAGTCAGTGTGGATACCCACGGTGGCTGGATGAGATAAAGTCATAGAAGATGAAGGGAGAGAATTGGAATAGCAAATGACATGAGATTAGATTTCCCCCCACATTTTAAGGCATTTAAACACAGCAGCAAGGAGAGATTGACATCTGACATCGTATGTGCTAAGAAGATGAATATATGGATTTAGCATCTGGTTTTCTCTTCTACTTGAGAGAGCTAGACTAAATCACGTTTCCCTCAGCTTCTACAAGGGCGTTAAATAAATGGACCAAAAACTCTAAAATCAATCAGTCTTGGGAAATCTAAAAATTTTAAATCTCTAAAGAAGTAAAGGAGAAAAGGGGAGAATATTCTAAGGTCAGTGGCAAAGCGAGGTTTTTCCTGCATTTCTCTGCCTTTTCTCCCTTATCAATCTTGTTTTGCCACCCAAAAGTGTGAGTAAGAAATGCTGGCGCTTTATTGATTCCAATTTAAAGGCCATGTCTTTTTTGGAAAAGGCAATGTAATTGTCACTTTTGATGTTTTCTTTCTATTTATCACAACTCAAAGGCTCTTGGAGAGTTCGCAAAGTATGAAGAAGCCTGTGATTTTAGTCTTAATCTTTAGCATCGAGGACGGGTAAAAACTGAAGAGAAAGACAGAGAAACAACTTGTTATCTTCTGAAATTATTCTCCTTGATCACTCTAAGGCTGTTTTCTAGTTTAATTTCTCTTGCTGTGATAAAACACTCTGACCAAAAGCAAACTTGGAGGAAGAAATTTACTTGGTTTACACCTCCAAGTCATGGTCCATTACTGAGGAAGTAGCAAGGAGTCAAGGAGGAATGCTGCTGCTTGCTGGCCTGTTCTCTCTCTCTCTCTCTCTCTCTCTCTCTCTCTCTCTCTCTCTCTCTCTCTCTCTTTCCTCTCTCTCTTTCTCTCTTTCTCATCCCAGAGAGATCCCTGGCTAAGGATCATGATTTGCACAGTAGGCTAAAACATCTTACAACAATTCACTATCAAGACAATCCGCTGGAGACATGCCCAGGCCAATCAATTAAGATAATCAATCTTTAAGATAATCATTCCTTTCCCAGATTGCCCAAAAAAGAAGGTTACAATCTTATATTGTGTACTTCTCCTGAAAATTCAACTCTCATCTTATATCAATACAACTTTGTCCCAAGATGTACTGAACACATAGCTCAAAAGGTTTGAAAACAGTCGATAAAGGCTAGGAAGATGATTCAGTAGTAGAGTTCTCACCTTGTAAGCACCAAGGTCTGGGGTTGGTCCCCAGAACCCATATAAAAAGCTGGGTGTGTGGCAATATGCTTGCCATCTCAGCACTGGCAAGAGAAAAAAGGATTTATGGGGCATGCTGGCCAACCAGCCTAGCCTACCTGGCAAGTGCCAGGCCTGTGAGAGAGCCTGTTTTAAAATCAAACTGGCTAGCACCTTAGTAACATCTCTTGCTGTCTTGTAACCTCCACATACATATGTGCCTAAGTAACATTCCAGGTTTGTCTTCCACCAAAAAGAGAGATTATTTTGAGTGCACTTTTTCACTGTTTTGTAATAGCACTTCTGCGGGGAAAAAAAATTTGATTGATTTTGTGTGAGTCAGAACAGGCAAGGTTGCATTCCAGTGTCCAATGGCCCAAACCTTCATGGTTTAATCCAGATGTCAGCAACTCCTCTGCATAGCTTTCAGGCTACTTGTGCAGTATCACAAACTCGTTTTCATTCTCACAGTGAGGCAGGAAGAGCCTTTCACAAAGCTCAAGTTTGCTTGTTTGTTTGCTTTGAATGACCCTAAGAGTAACAAGACAGGAAGAGAATATAATGGGAAATATTGCTGGTCAATGTATAAGAATCTAGAATTATCTTGGAGAAAAGCCTCCAGCCATGCCTATGAGAGATTGTACAATTTAAGCTAAGTGAAGTGAGAAAACCCATCTGGACTATGGATTGCAGCATTCCAAGGGCTGGGATTTTAGGATAAATAAAAAGGGACTGTGATAGAAGCTAAATTCCTACTGCTGACGACATCTTATATTTCAGACTCAGGTCCCGGAGAACCCTGACCTGGATCTCACCTGAAAGCCTCCTACCTGAGAACTGGCCTTCATGAGACCAGAAGGCACCATGCAAGCTTCTAAAAGGAAGAATCCACCAACAGTCCTCTCTAGGTTGATGCCTATGAGCCACAGTTATCAGCAAAGCACAATAACCTACAGGTGCTGTAGTGGTATGCATAACATAGAGGTGACCAATAGCTTTCTAATTGGACTTTAAAAATCTGATCAGACTGCTCAAAAAGAAGGAAATCACACACGGTACTAGAGACCTAGCTAACCATGGAAGAACAGTGAGGTCATGGATTCTAGAACAGAAGCTACAACCCACATTTTACTAACTCAACATAATCCCTAACTACACTCTAAATATGTGTTCTCATCCACACAGATAAGTGTTGTCCTCACCCTTTGACAAGGAAACTTCTCTTTGAAATAGACAAAGACCTTTAAGAAAACTGTATCCAATAAAACCACAGAATCTTAGGGCCCAGTCCCAATGGATACATCTACAGAATCATTCCCACACATAAGACTTGGGGATTGTTGTATAAGAGGGGATGGAAAGATTGCAAAAGCCAGAGGATCAGACACGTGCAATGAGATTGTGTCTCCTAGGAATGTCAGGCACTACACCCATAAAGTCTTACCAAAGTGACTTCATAAACATGAGTTGAACGAGGACAGCAGGAATAAACATGCTAAAATGGACGGGTGACACTCAAAAAGCTTCAGCCCTCCACAGAGAACTATAGTCAACATGGAATACTGAGAGCAGGAGAAATAGTCTTCTCCAGGGAAGGGCACACCAAGTGGTTATCCAATGCCAAATGATCAGCTTTGAAAATATACACACACGTAACATATACAGACTGAGAGGTTGTACTTTAAAACTTAGGGTGTGTGTGTGTGTGTGTGTGTGTCTGTCTGTCTGTCTGTCTGTCTGTGTACATGTGTCTCTCTGTCTGACTGTGTGTATGTATGTGTGTGTATGTGTCTGTGTGCATGTGTCTGTCTGCCTGCATGCATGTGTCTCTATGTGTGTGTGTGCGCACATGAGCACATATGTGTGTGTAATAATTAATAAAACAGAGGATATAAACTTGAAAGAAAGTAAAAAAAGGGCGTTAGGGAGGAATTGAAGGTACAAAAGCGAGGGGGAAATAATGTAATTATATGATAAACTTAAAATAATAATTTCTTAAGAGAGAACATGATTAGAGCACCAGCATTCATGCCTCTGTGCTCTTGTGATGGATGCACTGTGACCAGCAGCTTCAGTTTGCCAGTGTCCTGACCTCCCTACCATGGAGGACCATACCCTTGAATTTGAGCCTCTCACTGTTTTTGCAGAGTATTTTATCAAATCAACAGGACAAGTAATGAACACAGAAAATGTGCTGGATAATAGATACTCTGGCTTTCAAATCTTCCCTTGTAAGTATAACTCTTCTCACATTTCGTTAAGAAAGCTAATTACAGCCGGGCCGTGGTGACGCACGCCTTTAATCCCAGCACTTGGGAGGCAGAGGCAGGTGAATTTCTGAGTTCGAGGTCAGCCTGGTCTACAGAGTGAGTTCCAGGACAGCCAGAACTACACAGAGAAACCCTGTCTTGAAAAATGAAAAAAAAAAAAAGAAAAAAAGCTAATTACATTACCGTACCTCGCATCCCACTCTGATAAAACTTGTGAAGGATGATTTTCCAGTCTTTCCAGGGTCTACAAGGAGCTCTACCTGATTGCCTTTCTGCCATCTTTACTCTAGATGTCCCTTCTGGACACCTGGGTTATTTGGCTTTCTGTTGAGTAACATGACTTCAGAATATGAGGTTTCATTGAACCATAAAGTGAGTGGAATTAGACTAATCAAAAGGGCAAGAAGTCCCTGAGTGACCAGGAGTCTCTGAGTAGAAAGATAGTATCCAAATTTTCTCAAAGACCTGAAGTATTATAGCAGATAATATCTGCGATTCCTATATAATTCTACTCAGTCCCATTCAGTACCGAGACCCCTCCCTGTCTCAGGAAATGTTTTGTCTTTAAATTTCAGAAGAAACTTTATTGCTAAGTTTCATTGGCCCGGAAGTCCGAGTAGTCTAGAATAATAGCACACAAACAAAAGTTTTCAAGAAGTTCTCTGAAAAAAATAGAGAAAGTCACAAAATATATCAGTATAAAGTTATATGTGAGAAATACTCATATTCCCCCGTAGACTCCACATGTTTTCTTCTTCCAGCTAGTTCTGGTAAATGTTATTCATGGACTCTTAGGCAAAGCAGCCATTCACCAGCCACCTCCTCTCCGGCCACAGCCACGAAAGTCACCTAAGTTCCCTTCCACCCTAATACCAGCCCCATAAAGGACATGAGTTAAATTAATCCAGTCAGTGTATTGTACCTTTTTCTCTGGCCACAGGGACACTTGAGAGTCCATGAGTCACACTTTTAATCAGTGATTCAGTAGGAAACTCCTGATGGAGGCTTCAGGCAAAGGCTTCCTGTGGTGCTGTAGGAGCCATCCTGACTAATTAGCCTCTCCTGGCTGTCTAGAGAGAGTGTGAGAGTTCTGGGAAGTTTATTCCTCCCCAGTGTTTCCATGAGTCATGAGCCCTGGGAGGAGGACAGAGCTGAAGGCCTGCAGAGAGCTCACCTACAGCAAAGCCCCAGCCATTATATAAACCATGGGTCTCCATTTTATTAATTAGTACATCTCTTTGTTTTGTTTGGGTTTGGGTTTTGTTTTGATTTTTCTTCCAGACTTGTTTGTTATTTGGAACCAAATTTTTCTTAAGAGTGGCATTATCGCATGCAAAAATGGGCTGCACATAAGAAAGTGATAATCCAGCGAGTCCAGGGAAGGATACTAAGAAGCACATGAAGCTTAGCTGAAAGCTTGCATAGCTAAGAGACGAAAGCCAGAAGTATCTTGGGACCCAGGAGACCTCTGTTCTGCCATGTCTCCCTGAGCAGTCAAATTTAACTGTAGGGGCATTTGAATATATAAAAGTTGGGCATTGTATTGGATGGTTTCACAGGTCCTGTGCTGGCTTTTCATTACAAGAGTCTATTCACGGTATAAGGGAGTATAATAATTCAAAAGGACCATTCAGAATAAGGCCAAGTGTTCACTGAGTATTCATCCATCTGCTCACAGTGCGTGGGGCATCAATGCTACGAGTGTACTTGCTATGAAGTCACAAGTAAAGTTCAAATAATCCACAGCTTCTGTGGATTACCATAATGTATTTTAGAAAGTCTTTCATATAAGTTATTTCAAAATTAAAAGCCGAAACCAGAAGTTGCAGACACCTGTGCTTTAAGAGAACCATGAATGTTGTAATCGAAAAGAATAGGGAAAAAAAATGTAAAATGCAAAGGAAAGTAGTCAAGTGACCTTGGCCATCTCTGAACGATGAAAACAGATAGCGAGGAACCTGCGGCTGGTGTTGACTTCCAGGAGATGTAGAGAAGGGGGAGAAGAGTTTGGCGGGGGAGATGTGTGCTCACCACCACTCCCAATTAGTTTAGGAGACAATCCATTCCAGCAGATATGAAGACATTATTAGTCTCAAAAGTGACTGCATGACAAGTCATGCTAACAAAGCAGGAGCTTACTTCTGTTCATCGGATACATATGTAGGTCACCTGTGTATGTGAACTATGTGTGTATATGAACTGTGCATGGACTGTATATGTGTGAGCTGTGTGATAAGTGTGCTCACATGGACTGTGTTTGTGTGAACTGTGTAAACTGTATGTATGTATGTGTGTGTGTGTGTGTGTGTGTGTGCGTGTATGTGTGTGAACTCTGTATGTGTGTGGTATGTGATACATATGGGATACATATGGGAGATTGTACATTCACATGTGAGCAGCTGAGTGTGGAGGCCAGAGATTGGCATCATATGTATTCATCAATCAAGCTCCGGGTATCTTTATGAGAAAATCTAACTGCCTGGAATAAGTCAACTCTGCTAGACTGGCTATTGCATAGTTTTTCCTGCCTCTCCCTCCCCAGAGCTGAGATATAAGCATGTGCCACCACACCTAGATTTTTATTTCATAGATGCTTGGATGGAACTCAAGTCCCTATGTCTACATGGCAAGGACTGCCAGCTCCCTGGCCTTGACAGCTCAAATATGTTTTAGTAAAATTTTAAGTATTTCCTTTTTAATGAAGAAAATAGTTCTCAAATATGTGTAGGATCGTGAGGCCTGATGTTTAAACAATTTCCTCTGAAGGCTAACAGGCAATGTAGTCTTATCTACGGTGGTAGTGACGGTGGTGGGTGTGTGTGTGGTGGGGTTTTGAGGGTGATGCCTATGGGCCCCTGTCAATCTGTTTGCCTTTTCTCTCCAAGATATGCCCAGAGAAAATGCTTCAGAGCCCCTTTGAAAATCGTTGTTCCTTACATACATTTATATCCACTCTGGATGAGTCTACCGAGAAGCAAGAACTTGAATAATTTCTTTGTATGTGCCTTTCTTCTAAGAGTCTAGGGCAGTCCATGTTACAAGCCAAGACAAAAAAAAAAAAAAAAGGAACAGGTCAATAAAAAGCCTCAAAAAATCCCTTTGTGGGGCTTATCAACACCATAGGAAACATCACAAACAAGAACATTCTCTGAAAACAAACACAACCTCCCCCCCTTGTCCTAGCTGCTCATTACAACCCAAAAGGCAGGTCTTTACCCAGGATGATTAAGTAAGAGCATTAGGAGAAAAGATCCTAGAATGGTTATTGTTGTTGTTGTTGTTGTTGTTGTTGTTGTTGTTAAACTGTGGGTGAATTGACCTGTAAGGTTTAGTTTGCTTGTACAGGCTTTCCTCCAAGACCTTTGCACATTAACAGCAAGAGATTATTCAAAAGGAATGACTCTAGGCTTTACCCCAAGAACTGTGACTATAAAGAAAGAAACCAGTGCTGTAATACTACTGAGTTCCACCATTTTTAAATATTTAATTTTAAATGTGAGTTTGTGTGTGTGTGTGTGTGTGTGTGTGTGTGAGAGAGAGAGAGAGAGAGAGAGAGAGAGAGAGAGAGAGGCAGAGAGAGAGAGAGAGACAGAGAGACAGAAAGACACACAGAAAGACACACAGAGAGGGACAAGGACAGGGACAGGGAGAGGGACAGGGAGGGAGAGGGAGAGGAGGTACCCATGGGGACAAATCCCCTGGAACTGGAGTGACAGGCAATCATTAGCTGCCACCTTGGGGTACTGAAAACTGAACTCTGGTCCTCTGCAAGAGTGATAGGTTTTGATATTATGGAGTCAGCCTCACTATAAGATTTTTAAAAAATGTGGTGCTCCCAATGAAATAGCCCTATTACAGTCTAGAAATACTGTAACTCAAGTCATGCTTACTAACACAAGAAATCACAGCCTGATCCACTTAACTTGATGCAAAGGCAGAAATGCTGGGCTGTATTTAACAGTTGCTCCAGAACAGTTGTCATTGTAGGTGTGTTGTTCACCTCCGTATTCCAAACATCTAGGTCTCTTCTACCCTGACCCACTTTAGGTCTATCTGTTTATAGACTGGCTTTTTCATGCTCCCATGATGGTGAGGACAGGCCTGACCACCACACTTGCTAATTTATCTGTTACCTTCAGCTACAGAGAACTAACCACAGATTAAGCTTAGATGTCTTTTAAGAACATCTTGTTTGTTTAAAGTACCATGGATTAATATTAGAAACATAAGATCACTTTTTGAAAGAACAATTTTTACAGGGGAAAAATCTTAATTTTATGGGAGATAGAACTCATCTAAATTTAAAATTACATATTATACAAAAATATACTGGAAGAAAACAGAATGAATATAAATCATAGCTATCTCTTTGGTTATAAGTGAGTTTAATTTTCTAATTCACACTTTCTTTTGTACTGCCTAAATTCTGAACACTGACTTTTCTAAAATATTAAATAATAATAAATGAATACTTTATACCAAAGGACTAATGAAAAACACTACTGATTTTAGATGATTCTCTAATTTATGTGATTTAATTTGGTAGCAAATACTGTATGCTTTCATTCATACATGAAACCTAAAATGTCTATTTCAAAGAAGTAACGAATTAATAGTAGTTATCATAGCCTAGGAAGAAAAATGGTTAAAGAGATGTGGAGAGAGCGATTAGTGGACTCAAGAGTAAAGACAGAGGCATAATTCCCTACGTTTTGAGGAATAATAGAATAAACATTGTTGATAACTACGGAAGCATTTCAAATCAGCTGGTAAAGAGAATTTTTATGTTCCTAAGGCAAAGAAATGATAAAACAGGGGTGGGGCTTGGGGGAGGGGGTTTGTGGATATAGCACTTATCCTGACCTGAGTTCACACATTATATACAAACTTTGAGGGTGTGTGTGAGCATGAGGGTGTGTGTGTGTGTGTGTGTGTGTGTGTGTGTGTGTGTGTTGTGTGCACGTGCGTTTTAACTACATGAATATATGTGCAGTATGTAAGTGCCTGGTGCCTGCAGAAGCCAAAAGACATCATCAAATCTCCCGAGACTTGAATTGGGAAGAGTTATAAGCAATAATATAGGTGCTAGGAACTGAACCTAATTCCTGTGCAACCTGTTCTCTTAACATCTGAGCCATCTGTCCATCTCCCATATACCTGTTTTAATATGCCACATTACACCTCCCAGATAGAGGCAATCATAGTAGGTCAACTAAAAACAAACGTACATACTTTTAAATATTAATTTTAAACCTTCTCTGAATAATTCTTGTCTCCACAGAGTCTGACAAAGTTACTAGATTATGTATCATGTATTTTCTACTCCAAAATATCCTTTGCTGGACTGGAGAAATGGCCCCATGGATAAGAGTGCTTACTTAGCAAGTAAGAGTATTCAAGTTTGGGGGCCTAGTACCCATGTAAAAAAAAGCCAGGCATAATCCAAGCACCTATAATCCCCAGTGCCATGGAGATGGAAGACAGGAGGTTGACAAGGGGTTGCTGATAGCCATACTGTATCCACTGTCAGTATGCTCTGTTTCAAGAGCATAATGTAAAGAGTAATTGAGTAGGACACCTGACCTCCTCCTTTGGCCTCTGTACCTACATTGTAGTACACACACACACACACACACACACACACACACACACACACACACACACACAAAAGCATGCACACACGCATGCGCATGCACACATACACATCCCTCATTCACATTTCTGAGACAGCATTCTTCTTGCTTTAACAAAGTATCAATTACTCCTATCAAGACAATAACTTTCCAAGTGCTATCCATTGTTGCAAAGAAATAATAAAAAAGAAGCAGCAGCAAGCTTCCAGCGCTACTGCCGGCACTGGTGGGAACACGTGGCCGCAGCTGGATGATCTCATCTCAGCAGACTCTATGGCCCAAGACCCGTCCTCCGGAGATGTCTCCACCCGACTCGCTAATTTTCCATGGTGTGGTCGCTGCTACACCAGCCCCATTTAATGACCGCCCACCTCGCTGTTAACTATCACAATACCCAGTAACCAAGTAAAATCAATACTTTTTAAGGTTATAATTAACCAGCCCGATTTATATATGGTGAATTCTCAATTCACAAGATGCCCACACGATAAAAGCCGCCACACAGATTAGACAAATTATCCCAATTATTTTATCCTTTATGATATCATATCGACTTGTGGTTATTTAAAACCACGCTGGTTCTGAATTATCCTGTCCTTCCGCCTCCATCTTGGGTCCTCCTTCTTTTCTCCCGCCTCTGCCTCTCTCTCTCTCTCTCTCTCTCTCTCTCTCTCTCTCTCTCTCTCTCTCTCCCCAACTCTTAGCTCCACCTCCTTTTCCCCTGTCCAATCACAGGCCTCCTGCTGCACTAATATTTTAATGTAATTGGACGGGGAAAATCCTGCCACCATCCATTTTAAATATTATTGGTGGTCTACACTCATGAGAGGCTGGGCTCAGTTCTGCTCATACTAAGCCTGCAGATTCTCAATTTTCTTGGACAAATGGGATCGCATTCACACATGCTGCTGTGCACTTTAAAACTTCTCCAGGCTACCAATAAGCAGCAAACATAATGGAAAAGTTAAGGAAATGGTCTATAGACTCTATTATTTAAAGAACAATGGCAAAGGTTTTAAAAATATCTATTCAATTAAGCATATTTTCTGAATTTTTTCCAACCCTCCGTCAATTGAACCAACAAACATGGAAGGCTGATTGTAGATGTTTAACTGGTCAAATGTTCCCCCTCTAATCATGACCCTTTAGGATCTCCAGATAATATGCAGAAGAAGGCCTAGGGTGTGGCTCAGAGCCAGAGAGCTTGCCTAGCATGAGCAACCTTTGGGTTCAATCCTCAGAACCAACACATATTTAAAGAGGAATGGCCAGCCTAACAATTAAAATGAAATGGATTCCCCTGGCCTTGAGATACTTTCTGGAATTATATGAGCAATGAATCTTATGGTTGTCTGCACAAGATTGGGCCCATCAATATTTCCTCATGGATGAAGAAGGGTACAGGAGGGCCCACCCCTTCCAGAAGGACTACCGGCAGTTAATTACTGTGGGCAGGGAGGGGGGTATCACTCTTTTCAGTAGTGTAGCCACAAATAGGTTGCCCTGGACTGAATAACGTCACACCCATGCTCAAGTAAGAAACTCAACAATAAATTCAGTGGTCCGCACACAAAAGGAAGACATGAAGTCCAAAGGAGATGCACTGAAAATGAGGATGCCAGCGGGAGTGTAAAGGAGATGAGGGAGAGGAATGCAATAACGATGACTGAAACCCATGATATAAAAATATATGAAATTGTCAAAAGTTTTAAAGTGCAGGAAAAAAAAGGATTTATACTATTCTTCACTTTCAGAAGCCAGCAGGCACGTGGAATTTCAAAATGACATCTTATTTGGAGAATCTTTGGGATAATTCTCCCAGAGATATGAAATTCTGGTGTCAGCTGTGTTGGATGTATCTGTGCCTCAATAATAAGGGATTATCACACTTGTCAACCTTCTTTCCAGTGTAGCAGTCATCAGAGCACTGCCTGTCTGTTCTTGTCAAGGCAACTCCCATTCACCCAAGAAGGAATAGCACATACAAAACACATTCTTGTCCTTTAAAAATTTATTTATTTTATTTTGGGGTATATATGTGCAACCCCATGTAAGTTTCTGTGTACAATGTGTATTCAGTACCCATTTAGGACAGAAGAGGGTGATTGGGAGCCAACAATGTAGGTGCTGGGACTATAACCCCAGTCACCTGGAAGGGCACAATGACTCTTAACTGCCGAGACATCTCTCCAGTCCCCTTACCCTCTTCTCGAGAGATTCTTCTGCATTCTATGCAATGTCTATTTTGCTTGAACAAGTCTTTGTTCTAAGACACAAGAATCCCAAGATCTTAGTGTCTTATTATCCCTGGCTATAGCACTACCTTGTTTAAAGATTTGATAATAATTCTGTCTTAGTTACTGTTCTATTGCTGTGAAGAGACACCATGACTAAAGAAGCTCTTATAAATGAAAGTATTTCATTTAAGAGTGTGCTTATAGTTTTAAAGGGTTAATCTATGATGATCATGACAGGAAACAGGCAGGCATGATTGCCGGAGCAGTAGCTGAGAGTGTTATACCCTAATCCAGAAGCTACAGGCAAAAGAAGAGAGACTGGTCCTGGCATGGGCTTTTGAAACCTCAAAACTCACCTGCAGTGACACATCTAATCCAACAAGGCCACACCTCCTAATCCTTCTCAAACAGTTCCACTCACAGGTGTTGAAGTATTCAAATATATGAGACTAAGGGGCACATTCTCATTCAAATCAGCACAGCTGTCTATCAGGAACATTATCCCTCACCTACAAGGAGTATTAGCCCTGGATGGTAGAAACAGATTGTCTCATCAGCATTCTATTGTATCCACCCTAGTGGGGGCCTGATAGCTCAGTGCCCTGTAGGTCATGATGCATTGATTTTCTTCCTCCTCCAATTACCAAAGAAGAAACGCAGTTATAAATCAGCTTCTTGTTAACACTCACTCCTGTGCCTCTAGATCCAAAAGTAGTATCAATCACATGTCAAATTTGGGAACTGCATGAACTAGTGAACACTGCCCATTCTCTTTTGGATCCTAACATTTCCATCTCACTGAAATTAGTGTTGTTAGGCTTTTCCTGTGTAAGCGTGAGCAAACATCTTATCCTACCATATAGGGGACCACCACCACCACCACCAACAACAACACACACACACATTTCATTCTAGTTTAGCTAATGAACCAATGAGTTTATTGGAGTTACTTACAGGAGAATGCACAATTCTGTGGTAACTGCGTTATGGAAAAGACTACCCAGCATAGGTGAGCACTCTGAGAAGCTGCATCCCCTGGATCTCTTTGTCCAACCTCCAGGCAGTTCCAGTAGAAAACCTCCTACCTCATAAGACTTACTGTTCGTAGACCACCGAGGAGAAGCATTGTGTACACTTCATTTGCAACCAAAACCTTGTGAATTTCTTTATCGTTGTGATTCTGATAATCTTCCCTCCTCTCTTTAGGAGGCACTATTTCTGTTGAGAAGTAATACACAAGGAGGGAGGGGGTGGAGTACATAGTCTCAGATGGAAGAGTTATTCCCACTGGTTTGAGACAGCTGCTAAGCAAACCCTACCAAATATGGAGATGTATTTGCCAATTTCATCCACCTTTTCCCATCTTGGCCCTTCTATTTGGAAACTCAAAACCATACACCATAATTTATACCACCACCAGTCAATTAGCCGTTTCATCACCAAGGAAAGCTTTCTGGCTTTCTGTCTTTTCTTCTTTCTCCTCTGATAAGCAACATATGAACAAAAAAAAAAAAAAAAAAAAAAAAAAAAAAAAAAAAAAAAAAAAAATCCCAATTCGAATGGACTTTTAGCAAACAAACAAACAAACAAACAAGAATGAGAGAGCTTTTGAGATCTCAAAACCCACCCCTAGTGACAGGCGTCTTCCAACAAGGCCACATCTAGTCCATCTAGTCCAACAAAACCACACCTGCTAATCTTTCTAATCCTTTCAAGTAATGCCACTCCCTGCTGACTACAAATTCAAATATATGAATCTGGGGGAGGCATTTTTACTCAAACTGCCACAGATGGTTATAGGATGAGAAGAGATGAGCATCAAAAGGAAGTGCCTTGCCTAGTGAAACTGGGAAGGGCATGATGCACCTCAGAGGACGGGCATCACTTTATACTAATTCCTGATTGAAATATCAGTAAAAGGAAGTGGGAGAAGATTCTAGATCCCTGTGCCCTTCAGCACAGCTTGCTTTGGTCATGTTCGACTTGGGTTCCTTTAGCATTAGGCTGCTGCCTCCTCGCTAATACTTTATTAACAGTTAGCGGGGAGTTATTTTTAACTCCAGCTCCTCGCAGGAGCTTCTCATTCATACCAGGCTTTGCAAAATACAATTCCAGGGAAGGAACTGTGGATGCTGAGGGACGGGCAAAAGTTAGCTAATGAATAAAGCTGCTGTTAAATTCTCTCATTATCAGTCGGATTCCTTTTTTCAGGAGTCTAAAGAAATCTCCACAGCAGAGTCTAACCACAAATACAAGAGCACTTCATTGGTTTTTTTTTTTCCAAAATTTCCTTATGAAACAATTAATTTAAACAAAGCCTTGATGAAATGGTATTAAAGAAAATTGTAAAGGAGAGCCACCTTTTAAATATACTTCAAAGTCGACTGCACATCAGGATGTATCAAAGTCTGAGTGACCCTGTTTCCTCTGAAACCCTAGCTCTCATCATAAACGAAATGCCAAATATAAGCATTCTCTCCATCTTCGCATGAATCCAGGAAATTAAACCAATCATCTGCAGTCAAATCAGCTTAAACAGCTCAACTTGCCTTACAAAGAATGTTAATTTAGAGCAGCCAATCCTGATAAAGGTCAAAAACACTTCTTCCTTTATGCTGTAGAAGCTGTTATGTGACTCCTGTGAACTGAATACCTTACTACTATGAGGTGTGTGTGGTGTGTATGTGTCTATGTGTGAATGTGTGTGCAGAAGTGTCTGTGTGTATGTGTCTATGTGTGCCTGGTTTTGCATAAATGTGTGTCTGTATGTATCTGTGTATGCATGTGTGTGCACAAACATGTCTCTACATGTGCACATATGTGTGCATAAGCATCTCTGTGTTTGTATGTATCCAAGTGTGCACAAATATGTGTGTATGTTGTGCATGTATGCATGTGTATGTACACATGGATATATGTGTCTATGTGTGTATGCATAAAAGCTTGGTGCCTGTGTGTCTGTATGTGTCTATATGTACACAGGTATGTGTGTTATGTGTCAATGTGTGCATGCACGTGTGCAAATGTGTCTATGTGTGCACAGGTGTGTGAGTATGTCTATGTGTACGCATAAATACATGTTTGTGTGCATGCACGTGTTTGTCTATATGTGTCTGTGCCAAAATATGTGTGTATGTATCTATGTGTGCACATGGGTGCGTCTGTGCCTGTGCATACGCGTGTGCATGAGTGTGTGTGACTCTGTGTGTGTTTTGGTTACAGATCAACTTAAAGTGTCTTTCTCAGTTGTTTTCCCTTATCTGTGGAGACAGTCTCTCTAAAAACTTGGAGCTCACCAATTTGGCAAAACCAGCTGGTCAGTAAGCTAACTACAAAGATCCTCCTGTCTTGGCCTCTTTAGCATGAGTATTACAGGTATGTGCCACCACATCTGCCTTTTATGTGATTGAAGGACTCTGAAGTTGGGTCCCACACTTGCACCAAGAGTACATCACTGACTGTTCCATCTCTCCAGCCCTCACAGGCCAACTTTATGTCTTTCATTTAGCTGACTTGTTCTTTTGTTCACACAATGAATCTACGTATTTTTATCAGTTTGGTCTGACTTTATTTTTGGCAGTTTAAGCTAGATGTGTGTTACTACCACAGGAGAATTGCCTATGATTGTAGGCTGAAATATAAATTGTTGAGGTTTGGTCTATTGCTATGTATGTGAATGCTAAATTCTATATCTTGAGGACTAGGTCTATGAGTGACTTCTCATGTTTACAAGCTTCTGTTGTGTGAACCTTGTTCCTTGATTTAAAATTATTGGTTAAATAAAATTGACTACAGCCAATTACTGGAGGGATTTGAGGTAGGTGGGTTAGGAGTGGTATAGTTGGAGCAAGAAAATAAGGAGAAAAGAGGGAGAAGGAGAAGGAGAAGGCCACCATGAAGGGAAAGGAACCATGAGCACAGGGCCAGGAAAAACAGCAAGTGTCTGGGGTACACCACTGGAGAGGTAGCCAGGCTTGCATTTAGAAGAGTATAGATTAGGGATGACCCCCAGTAATTGTCAAACTAAATAAAATAACCATAATCTCTCATTTATTTGTAAGCTAGTCTTAGATAAGCTTATATTGTTCATACTACAGAAAATCACATGAAGAACTTCATAATGGTTGTAATGCTAAACTCGAATTCAGTCCCACTGATTCCTACCCAGGATATTTCTTCAGGAACATGATAAAAAATGATCAGTGAGTGTCTATTGAGCACCCCTGTGAGTAGACCAATGGACAGGGTGTAGTCAGGGAAAGACAAATGGCAGACAAGTAGATGTAGATGAATACAAAGAACATGGAGAATTGGATTAAAGGTACAACACAATTTGTAAGTGTGAGGGAATGACCAAAGCCAATTTCATAAAGGTGATTTTGATATATACCACTCATCTTCTGACAAGTTGGGCACACATAAAGAAACAGGACGCTACACTAATAACACTGTGGCCTGAGTCAAAGGAGTGTGTTCATCGCCAATGATATACCTGCTGTATAAACCACTTAGACTCTAGTCAAGTTTCAACAACACCTTTACAAGAATAGTTTGCCCAGCTCAACATCAACCTTTACCACCTCCCAAAGCATCCAATCTACCCAATCCATCTTTACTGGCCTCGATGAAAAAAAGCATTGAAACCTCATAAACACCCAAATCAAAACAGCAACACACACTAGGAGTTCTGTTTTCCCAGGGTGTAATAGGCCCAATTCCCTGAACGTGGTCAATATAGTCCATTCCTTTAATAAGTCAAGGAGAACATTTCAGTACCTCCCTCAGTTTTTTGTTATTATTGTTTTTTATAGCTTTATGTAATTACAAATCAAAGGTACATCTTTCATATGCTAAATAACATCAGAATGTAGAAAAGTAATTAAGAAGTATATTTAATGGCAGCAGCACACCTGATTTTTCCCTTTGAAGTAAAAAGAAGCACAGAAATTGACCTAAATGCATCGGTATGGTGTAAGAATGTCCTGGAACTTAAGATAGTGCATGTGCCTGAATGCATGACTTTCTGGGTTCCATCCCAGGCGCTGCAGAAATCAGGAGAGGTGCTGCACACCCACAATCCCAGCACTTCTAAAATGGAAAATCAGATGTTCAAAGGTCAATCTCTACTACATAGTGAGTTCAAGACCATCCTGGGCTGCATGAGATTCTATCTCCAAATCAGTATGTATATGTTTACATTGATTTAACTAAGCACTAAATGAATAGAATCCACAGTCATGCTGACTGACAAAGGAAAGGCAGCATTGTTTTAAATGTGTCTACCTTGATTACTCATTGGACAATCATGGGACAAGTCCTGGAATCAATAAGTATTGTGGAGGAGGTATCTGTTTATAAAGATAAAGATGTAAAAAAAAAAAAATAGGCAAAAATCAGATGCACATAAATCAGACAATTTTAAGCTCTAACCAATGTAGTTGCAGTAAAATCAACATGCTTAAAAGGAAGAAAATAGTCATCATTTGTAACTAAGGTTTTGTGACTGAAGAATCCATGACAGATGAAGGTGGTGCTGATTGTGTTTCTGAAGTAACACAAAGTAATTTGGACAAATACAAATGTAAGCCAGGTGTCTGAATGAGTTCGTTAAACGGCATCTCGTCATTTATATCTGATCTTATCTTGGTCTTAAAACTCCACTCCTGATGAGAACAGATGCTGTTTAACAGGCTTGGAAAGTAGAATTAGAAAACTGACCTTCATTAAGTCTACTAAATACTCTATATTTTTAAGGTCTTCGTTAAGTAGGTCCTGTACACTGAGTGTGTCACCCCTATTCCCCAACCCTTCTTTTTTTCTTATTTTCTACCTTCCCTTGGTCCTCTTTGTCCCCCTAGACAGTTTGTTTCTGTTCTTATGATATACGTGCATACGCAAGAGTTTGTGCAGCAGCATAATCTAGGGACCACAAAGTTATTAAACATACATTTGTTTTTCCTCAGACTGGTTTAATCCACTTAATATGACTTAGGGCAGATATTCAAAATGTTATCTTCTCAGAGCCATTTCTCTTTCTTCCAAGGGGTTTCTTCTCCCTGCCTGCCCTAACTTCTTAAATATTTATTTTATTTGGTTTTGTTGTTGTTGTTGTTTGTTTTTTTCAAAACAGGGTTCCTCTGTGTAGTCCTGGTTGTCCTGGAAATCCCTCTGTTAGACCAGGCAGGCCTTGAACTCAAAACCTGTCTCTGTCCCAAGTGCTGGGATTTAAAATGTGTGCCACCATTGGCCCTGTTGATTCACTTTATTATTTTCAATTGTCTGTGTTGGGGGAGGGTTGGTTCACATGAGTGCAGTGCCCGTAGAGGCCAGAAAACAATGTTGGATCCTCTGGAGCTACAGTTTCAGGCCATTGGGGGCTGCCCAACATGAATGCTGGGAATCAAACCCCAGTTCTCTGTGAAAGCTGAGAGTGAACCATTTCTCCAGCCCTGCTGCATCCCCTTCTTGAGAAAACATCTGGATGCATGGGGATGGATGCACCGAGCCTGCCTGTGCAGGGAGCTGCCTTGAGACCATTTGTTCTTCTATAGATTTCATGGGCTTGTGCCCTCTGATATGTGTTCTTGGCTTTAATGTTCTACACTAAACCCTGTTACATACAGCTAACCTTTTATAATTCTCTCTTTACAGCATTTCCTGGTATGCTTCCAACTCTTTATGGCACACCCTCAGAGACACCCAAATATGCCTCTTTCATCTTCAACAATGAATTTCCAAACAAGCCTAAGAGGTTCTTCTTGGAATGTTATAAAGCAATATGCTTCTGAAGTAACAAGAAGACCCTGAACCTGGGGTTTATTGAACATCACCCAATGAGGAAAAGCTTTATCTCAGTGAAGAAAGTGTGCAAAATGTCTACACTCTAGAACTCCAGTTGAGTCTATCTGGCTCTACAGAGGCAGATACCAATACAGAGTAACAGATGTGTGTACAAGTGTGTCAAGCCTCTACCATCTAGTGGAAATGCAACCTGAGCCTGACTCCGACACCTGCCTTTTTTATGCAAGGTCTTCTCTGGTTTCTGGATCTTCCCAGCCATTCTTCTTGCAACATTCTACTGGGAAGCCCAGTTTTACCTCCATTTTCACATCTACTTCAATAGTGCTCTCTTATAACTTTGTCTGTTACTTGAACTCAGTTCAGTTTTGAATCAGTTTTAACATCTACTTAATTCTCTCATTAGGTAATGGACTTGCTGGTTTTGTGTGTCACCTTGACACAAGCTAGAGTCATCAGAGAGAAAGGAGGAGCTTCAGTGGAGGAAATGCCTCCATGAGATCCAGCTGGAAGGTAATTTCTCAGTTCTTGATCAATGGGGGAGTGCCCAGCCCATTGTGGGTAGTACCATGCGTGGGCTGGTGATCCTGAGTATTCTAAGAAAGTAAGACATATGAAGCTAGTTGGTAAGCAGTACCCTACAGGGCCTCTGCATGAGCTCCTGCCTCCAGGTTCCTGCCCTGCTTGAATTATTGTCCTGACTTCTTTTGGTAATGAATAGTGATGTGGACTTGTAAGCAGAATAAACTCTTCTCTGTAACTTGCTTTTTGGTCATGGTGTTTTGTCACAGCAATAGAAACCATAAGACAGGTATTGATTTATACATCACTTAAAAATAATTTTGTATGTAGTATGTGTGTGTGTGTGTGTGTGTGTGTATGTGTTGGAGGGGAGTTCCCACTAATGTGTGTGCCTGTGTACGTGCAGGGCAGAAGTTGATGTCTGCTGTTTTCCTTGGTTGTTCTATACCTGATTCCTTGAATCAGAGTTTTTTACTCAGCCTAGAACTTACCATTTGGGATAAACTGGCTGGTCAGTAACTTCAGGGATTCAGCTCTCTCTGCCCTACCTATGGCACTAGGGTTACCAGTGCTTACTATCACCCCCCCCCCCGCCCCGCTTTTGTGTAGATACTTGGGGACCTGAACTCAGGTCCTCATACTTGCAAAACAGTTATCTCCCAATCTCTATGCTCATTTTTATCTCTATATGAGTCATGATTTAACATTGATACATTGAAAAGTATCTTTTAATACCATTTCAAGATCATTTGTCATCCTCCCTGTCATCTTAGAGAAAAATCCACCAACACTGAATTCTCAGTCAGCTGAATTCATCCTGCAGAGAAGATCTGTAGGACTGTAGACATATTAACCTACACTGTAGGGTCTGTAAAAGGCTAATGGAGTTAATTTCCCCACTGAACTTTGTGTTAGTATTAACTATGGCAACCAATATGCCCAATGGTTGGGCTTGGCTTATCTTAACAGAGTTCATTCTCTAGCAGATAAAGGAATTTACAGTGAGTGGGGCCTGCAAGGCAGATTTCAAAACAAATATTTTGCCCAACAGGAACTAGATGGCAAGAATTCCATGTCAATGACAATATGATGGATTAAATTATGCAACCGAGAAAACATTGGCTCCTCAATCCTGAGAGCTGTTGATGTCCCCAAGGCATTTTACTCTTTCCATAGCAGCACAGCACATCATAAAAGGACTAGTATTTATTGTCCAAAGAAAGGCGATCAGAATTTGTGCCCAACAATATGTCAAAGGAGCTTCCTTATTGAATAGAATTCTGCCATGTCCTAAGCCATGGTTATTGACAGAGAGGCCCTGGGGTGGTAAATTAATCCTTTCTAATCAGCTTAGAAAACAGTTTTACTCTCTCCATTGGGAAAATAGATATTAAGATGATACCTGCCTGCTATAAAATACCCTTCACCATCAGAGGTGACTCCCTGAACGAAATAGTAGAGCTAAGTGAGTCCCAAATGTCACAGCATGTGATGGATTTAGGTTAAGATGCAAGAGTCTATCATGCAATGAACAGTGGTCACTATATCTGGACATATGTATGGTTAAGTCATTGGGAACCCAAATGTAGCACTGAGGTTTTATTGAGTAGAAGTAGAAACTTAACTATTCGCCCAATATAATGAGATTAAGTCTTCACTGAACCTGATTTGGGAGTAACTTAGAGCCCTACAAATCTAAGAAAAGTTAGAAGACATTTTCAACATGTTGCTGAGAAGAGAGATGCAGTACCATGTGTTGGGGACTATTTGGAATGACAAACACTCAATGGAATCTAGCAGAACACCTGTATAATAAAAGCAAATGCTCTATAGGATGGCATCCTGAAGACTGCTGCAGACTAGTGAGTAGAGATATATCCCCAGAACCACACCCCTTACAGAGGCAAATAGCCAGAATTTATTAGGAACATAAACAATTCAAGAAAATAATTAATTTGATGAAGATGGACAATGCACCTAGGTAGACGTATCTCAAAGTGAGACTGACAAATGGCAAACGAGTTCCTGAAAGCATGTTCAACACCAGTCATCATCAGGAAATTATTACCCAAACCCACACTGAGCTACCACTCCCTCTACTTAGAATAGATATTATCAATTTTAAAAAAAGGGTGGAATAAAGGGAAATTTAGACTGTTGGTGGGAAGGTGAGTCAGTTTATCTGTGATGGAAAACAGAAAAACATCCCTATAAAAAAGTATTAAGAAATGGAAAATTTATGTCAGCAACCCCACTTCTGGTTATATATCCAAAGAAAAGGAAGTCAGTGCATGAGTGGGAGAAAGAGAGAGAGAGAGAGAGAGATCTACAGATTTATGTTTATGCAGCACCAGCAACAACAGCCAAGAAATTGAAATTTAAGTATCCATCAGTAAAGGGATGGATAAAGAGATTTAGGAATATACAGATAGTAGAATACTATTCTTCATGGTAAAAACAGGAGGAAACTCAGCCATTTATCATGCTATAGCTGAACCTAGAAAACACCACGCTAAGTGAGATACGCCACAAAGGCAAGAACCCTCTGGTCCTCATATTTACAGACTCTAAAACACTTAACTCAGAGAATAAAAACAAAGATAGGTGGAGGCAGAAGGCTTGGGGAGATCAAAGGACATAAAAACCCAGAGAGAGGCCTGAGGAGTCAATTCTGTCAGTTAAGTGCTTGCTTGCAAGTGGGATGATGTGAGTTTGAGTCCAAGAACCCATGTGTGAAATGCCTGCACATGTTGCCAAGAGTTTGTAATAACAACTCTAGAGATGCAAAAACAGGCAGTTGGTCTAGCATGCTTGGTGAGTTCTAGGCCAGTGAGAGGATGTGTCTTGATAAAATAAAATATAAAGGGTCAATAACATTTGAGGAAGGACATCTGAAGTTGTCCTCTGATTTCCATATATATAACTCTGTGTGTGTGTGTGTGTGTGTGTGTGTGTGTGTACCTGCAAATATGATATTTAAATGGAAGGCCTGATATCTAACACCTGTGACTGTGATCACATTTAGAATGAGAGTCCATTAAGATGTAATGACATCTGTGTGAGCCCCAACTCATCCTCAGGCAGATTGAAGTCTACATGAAAAACACACAGGAACACACACAGACATGTAAAGACAAAGATTTTCCTTACCCAAGAGACTATTGTGTGACTACCTACCAAGGCAAAATTAAGAAGGATGTGTCCACAAGCCAAGACCACCAAAGATCTAGGCCAAGCATCAAAAGCAAGGAAGCGGCAGGAAATGATCCCCAACATCCTTCAGATGGCTCATTGCCCCAGGAACATCTTGATATCTGATTTCCAGCCTCAAAATAACAAAATCAATTTCTGTTGTCTTTAGATGTCTACCTTCAGATATTCTGCAGGGTGTAGTAGCATGGTTAGTTGGAAACTTCCCAGTGGGGTTGAGCCCTTCCCTCTCACCAGCCTCTCTATACATGGACACCAAATGATCTGGAAATGAGCTATGGCTGTTACTAAGGAGATGAAATATCATTTGCCTTAAGAGGGCAGGAGAATTTACTCTATGCCCAGATAAGGATTCGGGAACTTCAACAAGCCCAGTGATGGTTCATTTCAGCATTTCATCCCATCAGGACATTACCATCCTGACTTATTTAAGAGAAAATAACATCAACATAATGGATGGGGTGGAGAGGGATTATACACTCCAATGAAGTCTTCGGTATTCTTCTTTCCTCCTCCTAATGGCATTCTGCTGTTTAAAATGCCAAGTATACGCCATTGACAAAGTAAATTAAGCATTTCCCTAATTCCATTTTGTAGCTTACAGGGCAAATATGGCTTCCTGAGAAGAAGGCTCGGGGACTGGCGGGCATTGGTTTGAGCTAAGCTTTCTTTAGCTTCTGTTTCCCTCCTTTTAAAATGCAATTCCATTTATTTTTATAATTTTTTTAATTTCTGCATATATGTATGTATCTGTGTATGCGCAGGCTACCACAGATGCCGGAAGGATGTGAAGGATCCCCTGGAGAGCTGAAGTTACAGGTAGTTGTGAGCTATCTGATGTGGATGCTGGGAACTGAAAATGGAGGTTTGTCTAGAAGAATAACAAGTGTTCCTAGTTGCTGAGTCATTTCTCCAACTCAGATTTCCCTAATTTTGTTCATTGTTCCAATATAAATTTGAAAAAATGACTTGGTGGATCAGAGTGTTTGCTGTGTGAACATGAAGACCTGAGTTCAGATTCCCATTACTCACCTATACACCTAGGTATGGCCACAGGTACACTTGTGTTTACAGTGCCAAGAAGAGTAGACACATGAAGGCCACTGAAGCTTGCTGCTCACTAGTATAAATCAAGCCATGTCTTGGGGCCATAAGAGAGTGACAGAACTGAACTTTTGACATCCTTGTTGAAATTCAACATTTATGTACGTAAGCATATATACCTGTACACACATGCTTATACACCCCCCCACACACACACACATTTTAAAAACAAACAAAATAGTTAGTTTGATACTGTGTTGAATTGAGACAAGTTTCTGTTTGAGTTTGCTCACTGCAATCTTCTAAGTTCAGGTCTGGTGACAAGGATCATCTGGTAAAAAGCATTTGCTGCCAAGCCTAATGGCCTGAGTTCAAATCTTGGGATGTACATGGTAAAAGGAGAGAATCTGTCCTCAACAGGTCATCATCTGACCTCCACAAGTATATCGTGGCAAGCATGCATCAAACACAAATGCATGCATGCATATTAAAATAAAAATAAATAACAATATAATAAGTTTTAATAAAATCTAGGCTCAGATGAAGGGACAAGACACAAGCTGTGTCTAGATGGGCTTCATGGAACCATGGACTGAAACTCTAGATAATGATGCCTTGGGTGGAAGTTAAGCTCAGAGAAAGCTGAAGCTGGGACTGTCTCCTGTTGACAATTTCTTGCCCAAGTTTCTTGTGAGAAAGTCAGATCGGCTACGACAGCTCCCCATGCCCACCCAGAGCAGTGGTTCTCAATCTTCCTACTGCTGTGTATAGTGCCTAATACACTTGTTCATGTTGTGGTAACTCCCCACATAAAGATTTTGTTGTTGTTGTTGCTACTTCATAACTGCAATTTGCTACTGTTATGAATCATAATGTAAATATCTGCTATGCGGGATATGTAGCATGCAACTCTTAAAAGGGTCACAACCCTCAGGTTGAGAACCACTGACCCACAGACCAGCTTACCTTCACAGCAGTGTTAGACCCTCATCAACTTGCTGTCTCCTCCGTGAACTATAGCAAAGTCGGCCCTGTCCCATGTATAGTTATTTATTTGCTCCATTGAACATTTCTCATAATGGGATGTGGCAAGATGCATTGTGAGCATTTCCAGAAGCTGAGTGTGTCACAGATATTATATGTGCCATGAAGAAAAATGTTCAAAAACACAAACACATCTAGCAGTTTGACCAGAACACCTGGCAATAAGGGGAACTGAAGTACCACGATGCTTGGGGCTAAATCTGGAGTTCCTCTTCTTTCCCCATCCATTCAGTATACGCCATAAGACAGAGTAATGAGAATTCAAGGTAAGGACTGAGAGGAAAGAAAAAAACCTCATCACAGCAAAAGATCACACAATAAAATCACTTCGTTGTGCTAAACCAATCCCTGTGCAATAAAAGCAGGTGTCTGGTGACACTGGAACACAGTCTTAAACTGTGTCATTAAAGGAGAGATAAAATTGTCAGAGATTTAAATTTTGCCTATTAAATGAGAGGGAAATGTCACCTGGAAAGCTTTGGCAAAGTTTATAAGACTGTTAAAGCGTGAAGGAGGGCTGGAACCTCGGTTGTTAAGAGCACTTGTTGCTCTTCCAGGGTATCAAGAGTTCGGTTCTCAGAACCCACATGAGGCAGCTCACAAGCACCTGAAACTCCGGTTCCGAGGCATACAATGCCCTTGTCTGGCCTCTACGGGCACTGTAGTCACGTGCACATACTCACACAGACACACGCAGAAGCATGCACACACACACACAAACACACACATACACACATAGACACACACATACACACACATATACACACACAAACAAATAAATAAATGCAAATCATTTTTGAAGTCTGAAGGAATACAAGCATAAAGACAATGATGAGTAAATAAATATCCCTTTATTTAGTAAATACCTCCACACCCCTGAGCTAGGGACCATGAATGGTACAGTAATGAGAAAACCCAGAGCCACTTAAAACTTGTGGTTTAGTGGAGGGAATAGACATGAAATAATCATTCCTGTAAATCACTGTTACAGAAATTAAAATGTTTAAGATAAAAGCATGACAACCGTGGCTGGAGAGATGATTCAGTGCGTAATGTAGCTTGAGGGATAATATGAGACCATTTCCAAGAATCCACATGGTAGAAGAATAGAACCTGCTCTTGCTAAGTTCCACATGTTCACTGTGGGGGACACACACACACACACACACACACACACACCATGGCACACAAACTCAATTCTGTCCCAACTGTCACTTTACCCAGTATTACTTTTATTCCGACTTTCACAGATAGAAAGCCTGAAGTACATTAAACATTTGGCCCAGGGTCAAAAGGCTAACAAACTGTAAATCTGACTTAAATCCACCCTGCCCCCAGAGTTTAGGAGGTTGACCAGGGGCTGATCCAAAGGAGTTTGGCTGGGAGACTAACTCAGCCACTGCTGAAAGATTTCAGAAAGTGGCACTGAGCAGTGGCTTTTAAACCTCAGACCTGGAAAAATGATAAGACTTCCTTAAGAACAGCAGGGAACCCCGGAATGTTCCAGAGGGAGGGAGACTGTACCCAACAGGCTACAGTTCTTAGTGCAGAGGCAAGAGCTGCATCAGAGACAGACACAGTGAGCTCAGGAGCCTATGGGAGACTAACACTGATGTGAAGTGAGGTGTGGAAATGTCCACAAGACTAGAGTTTTAATTTTATCATAAGACTAAAAATAATGGAGCAGAGCAATTGCCCAGTCTCTGTCACTCTTAAGTTGCTCACCCAGACTGGTTGAGATCATTACAATAGAATGAAAAGCCTTGACTTCTTCCAAAAAGAATGATGAGTGGAGAGGAAATTTCCCTCCAACTTTCACAACAGTTTCTATGGTAATCAAACTGACTAGGATGATAATGAGAGCCTGCCAAGTTTACCTTTAAAATGCAAAATCTAATAGGAACATCACGTGTTAAGCACACATAGTAGAGGTGACTCAATTAATAATACAGATTTGAAAATCTAGATCAAATCATTAGAAATAACCAGAAAAGTATATAGAGGAGTACTTTGGAATGTGAAAGTCTGCACATGTACGGTGAAAGCTAAATAAACAAGCAGTGGCATGCTCCCCCAAAATGAATTCAGTTACAATCAATACCATTTTATCAAAAAGAAAACAAAAGTATATATCATATACATATAAGACTATCTCTATGGAGATGATTAAACATTATTTAGGCTCAGCAAGAATTAGCTTACTGAGCTAAAGGTGCTTGCAGCCAATCCTGCCAACCTGAGTTGGCAGTACCTATCCCCAGTACCTATCCATCCACATGATACGAGGAAAAACAAATTTTTACAAGTTGTCTTGTTTACGTACACACACACACACACACACACTAAAAAATAAGTAAATAAGTAAATAAATAAATAAATGTTTTGTTAATATTAGTAACAATTATGTTTCATTATTTTCTTTTTAAATGACAAAAGATGTACAAAACAGCATGAGTTCATTCTGTTTTGCGTTTATTATGTATTTGATAACATTATAAAAGAATTTCATTAAGCAACATAAACTCATTTGTTGATACAGAGAAAGACTAACAATCATATGCACAAAATATCAATGCTAATTATTTTTGACAATATCTTTGTTTTGATAATTCCTGATTTCTAAGATATTTTCAGTGAAAATTCATTTTCTAATAAGAAAACTGTGTTTTAGCGTCGTGGACTATCATAAACTTTCTAACTCACAGTTGAAAAGAGGGCAGCTGCCGGACATGCTTCAGAAATTCAAGAAAATGTTAGTTTATTTTAGAGCTTTAAATAGAAGTTAAATTTTTACAATAAAAAAAAACAAAATCTTTCACTTTCTCCTTTCTTCTCTTTCGTGTGTGTGTGTGTGTGTGTGTGTGTGTGCATGCACGCGTTGTCATTTAAATGTGAAATGTCTCCCACAAACTCATATGCTTGGGCACATGGTTCCCAGTGGGTGGTACCCTCTAGGACCGTGCTGGAAGCCTTTAGGAGGTGGAACTTCTGCTGGAGGAAGTGGGATGATGGAGAAGGCCTCTGTGGCTTTACAGCTGAGCCTCACAACCTGTTCACTCTCTACTTCCTGAATGTAGATAAGGTGTGGTCAGTCTCCTGCTCCTGCCACTGGTCTTTCACATCATTATCAAGTCTATCTTCCTGAAACCCCGAACCAAAAGAAAGTCTTTCTGTCTTAAGCTCCTCATATCAAGTTATTTTATCACAGTAATATGTACATAGCTAAATACATAAATAACTAACATGGTGTTATGTGCACCTGTGCACCTGCAAGCACGCACACACACACACACACAAACTCAAATGTGCTATGTGTTTCCCCAAAATGTATAAATTTAATTCTTCAACAGTATCGTATTGGTCAAACTCGTCATGACTGGAATGTGTGCCCTTATAAATAAGGGCTCTTAGTTTGCCCTGTCACCCGAAGTTATGACGAAAATATAGCTGTTGTGTAAAACACAGCTGGTCAGTTGATCTTTGTCATAATGTTCAAAAAGGAACAGGTCACAGATGCTTGATGGTAACTTCAGGGAAATATCAACTATCTGTTTAACTCACTGTCAAAAACTGAACTTTCCAATGGGATGCCTTGGGTTTTTTTGAGGCAGCCCAACATTCCCCACATGTTTTCCCCCACAGCTCAAATGGTGGCTCAATGGGGCATACACTTAACCCAGAAATAGGTTTCATTTGAGTATAAATATTGCACAAAGATGAAGTGAAATCACATTGTGTGTACACTGATTATTTTTCTAGAAAATTCTGGTACCCTAAGAAATAACCCCTGAGCACTCCTGTGAGTGTATATATATTTTACTAACTAGATTGTAGTGGCAAGTGCTTATGGGTAGTCTCCTTTCTCTACTCTCACACAGAAACACAATCCTAAATAGGCATCTCCCCTCTGACTCCACATGCCCTCAGGCAGTAGCTAACAGAGCTGGCTTTGTCCTTTCTGTTGAGTTGAATAATGCATGGCAGTAAAGCACCAGGCTGGCAGCGCTGCCATTGAAGGCAGTCAATTGATCAGACTTGACGGATGGCAGCATGATGCAAACACAGTTCGTGGAGAGATCCCTTGTCAGGGGCCGGATCCACTGATGTGTGGCACCAGGTTCTCCCTGCTTCCTAAATGCAAGTCAAAAGCATGTCTTGTATGGACTTCACCTCCTGTACTCTGTGCTGAGTAGCGACCTCCATTTGTGATGCACGTACTATGCAGGGAAAAAAAATTTGCTTTGTCTGCTCTCATGCTTGTAGTATTTAAGTAAGTAAATTAATCCCGAGGAACTAAGGGTTCTTATTATCTGATCCATGAGAGTAAATTTAAGTTCTCCACTCCACCTAATGTTGTGGAACCATAAACCCAAAGAAAACCTTTCTTCTGTAAGTGGCCCTGTTCCTAGTGTTTTATCACAGCAACAGAAAGGTCACTAATGTGAAAGCAAGTGCTCACACATGCTGAGCCATTTCTCCAATCTCATTGTTGCCGTTGTTTTAAATAAAGATTATTTCATGCTTCGTTTTTTTTCTCCTAACTCAAACTCACACTCCGTCTGTACCTTCTAATAGAACACATGCTGTCTATTGATCTTGCGGTGACAATGTAACAACCTTCCTTTGTGACTGTCCCCTAGGCAGGCTTGGATGCCCATGACAAGTAATCTATAGGTTAGTCTCTAAAATTATACTGTCTTCTTACTCCCATCCATCTCCACTTCTGCAAAAAAGGCACCTCAAGATAGAGCGTCTTTACCACTGTATCCTCAATGTAAATCTCAGCAAAAGACAGGCTGTCATTAAATAACATCAGAACATCTGACTCAAACAATATCCTTTCTGCCATATGCAGTGTACTAAGTAATTCTATACTTCCTTTTGTTGAATTTTCAAGAGTAATCATATGTTGTAGATTTATAATACTAACTTATTGACAAGAAGATTGAGTTTGGTTTAAAAAAAAATAGATAACTTGCCTGGGATCAGAAAGTGAAACAGAGACAGAGCTGGGATGTAGATTCTAGGCTGCCTCACTCTAAAATCGCTTCAGTAAATGCTGTGCACGATGCTCCTAATGGCTCCATTGAGGATAAGGAGATAGGGACTTTGAGTCAACTGACTTGCCTTTGCCAAGCGTAATAGGAAAAAGCAGAAGATGGCACTAGAAATATCAAATGACAAAGTAGCCTCTGGGCCTGGAGAGATGGCCCAGTGGTTAAGAGCATGGGCTGATCTTGCAGAGGACCTACATAGCTTTGATTCCCAGCACTCACAAAGGTGCTCACAGCCATCTCTCACTCCATTTCCAGGCATCCAATACACTTCTCTGGCCTCTGTGGGTACTACATGCATATGATGCAGAGACATCCAGAGACATCCATGCAGGTACAACATTCATTCACACACAAAATTAAAACAAATAAAATCTTGAAAAAAAAGAAGAAAGTGTTTTCTGTCTCATTTGACACCCCCCTCCCCAACTTTCTCAATTGTGTGCTAGAATGGATGTTAATTGCCATACTGCCAGCTCTCTAGGGAACCACCTATATGGCAAGAAACTAAAAGAGGCCACCAGTCAATTGCCAGTAAGGAATTAAGGCCCTCTGTCCAACAGCCCATGAAAGCAAAATCTTACCAGTAGCCACATGAGTGTACTTGAAGTGAGTCCTCTCTTAATGGAGCCTACAGATGAGCCCATAGCCTCGGTCTGTATGCCACTCCAACTTAGACAAGGCTTCAACCAGAAGCACTCCAGACTCCTGACACAGAAGCTGTGAGATCCCAGACATTGCTGTTTTAAGTCACAGTGTTTTGAGGTGATCGATAATCTAAAACTAGATAATTCACAAATGTTGCAGAAGTGTGGCAAAATGAAAGACTCCTGTGTAGACAATGGAAAGGTGAATATGCACTGTCATTCAGAAAGTAAAACACTCAGTCATGTACATTACTTCCTTCATCTAAATTAGCAAGCCCCCTTCTGAAGCTCTGCCTTAAAATTCTCACAGGCATCTCAGGAGACTGTAAGCAGGGTTGCCACCAAAAGTTGTTTTGCAAACGAGAACCAGGAAGCAACCTAGATGTCCAGGATCCAGGGAACAGGTCAGTGAAATGTGATGGCTGAGTGATTCCTGGTACCATGCAATGATCTGCAACAGTTTTGGAGTGATGACCCAGCAATGTGGGTAGACGCCAGAGAAAGTACATGTGGTAACACATGCTATGATGCCAACACTTGGGACCAGAGACAGGAGGATCAGAAGTTCAAAGTTAACCTTGACTAAATGGAAAATTTAAAGTAAAGTAATATTGTGCAACTATAGCATCATAATACTCAAGAAAGATACGAGTATTTGTTAAATAGTGTGTTTGCAAAGCTTCACACATGTACGTGAGTATACACAGCAATACATTAGGCTTTGTAGAGCAGTGGAGATGCAAACTTTAAAATGGGAGTGTAAACTGAAGGGGTAGATTCCAGTAGCATGCCATCAAATTTGGGAAATGACTAACTCAAGTTTGCTCTTCCCATGTAAAGGGACAAGCAAGCGAATTGTGTGACTCTTTTGGTTTAGCTTCCATTTAAAACTATTCTTTCCAAGCCCCAACATCATGACTCCACTCTTAGCCAACGGTTGCAAAAGCAGAGAGCCCTGGAGTTAGGGTGCGTTGGCTCTCTGCTTTCCTTTACTCTGAAGTTTCAGTCACTGGCAATGAAAAGCTAACCAACCCAATGCCAAGCTGCCCAAAGTGACATCTACAAATGAGGTGAGTTTTGAGTGACTGCTGAAAGAAATTCTGGCAAAAGATAACAGACAAGGATAAAGTGTGATGAATTCGAGAAAATGAGGCAAGATTTTTCTAACGTGGGAACGTGGAAAACATCCTGTCTATCAAGTGACACGACATATTCTCAGTTGGTCAACTCAGATCAAGAAATATTTATTAAATAACCATCAATTTGTATAATATCTTTCCCCTTAGACACTTGAAGAAACAGAAAGGACATAACAAATCTGATCCCCACCCTACAAGAACTTGGTAAATGACGCAGGAATTTTGAACACAAACAGAATTAGTGTGAAAGACAGAAAGAACTAGACAATGAGTTGCAAAGCTTCCTGAACTGAGAAACCCAATTGTATCCCATGGAAAAAGACCCCAGAATGGATTAAAAAGGGACTCACCAGTAATAAGGCCAGTAATCCTATTCATGGCTGACAGTGCTGCTGAGAAGCGGTAAGTAGGCCAAGAGGAACAAGAGACGAGCAGATCTCTGTCAGAGCAACTTACACTAGGAAATTCTAACTTAATTCCCAGCTTTCCCCACCAGATAGGACATCTTTTATCAACTTTACTTTCTCTAGAGCTTTTATCTGACAAAGATAAGAAGTTCTTTGACCAATGGGTGGCACTGAATGGAGCAAAAGAAAATAATTCTGTGCAATCGGATCAGAGAAGACTCATTGTGTTGGGTAATAACACTTCAATGGGAGATTCAGTCTCTTCAGGAAAAAGATTTATAAAGCCTCATCATGTATGCATTGTCTTTGCGTCTTCATCCACTGGCTTACAGACGTGACTGTTTCTAACAAACATCATTTATCAAGTATCCCCAAGGTATTGGGACTCTTTTCTTTAAATATATAAAAAAGGAGAGATAAAAATGAATGGTATTACTTTAATAACATTAGAATAAACCATGGAAAGGAACTGTTCTGAAGGAAATAAATTAGGAAAATAATGTGTGTTTTTTTTTTAATCCCTTCTTGCAGCTTTATAAAAAATAGGATAAATCTTGGGAAGCTCTTCTCATCCCTAAACACAAATGACAGCCACAGCTTCTGAATTGAATTGAGGGCCCCTGATCCAGCTCTCTCATATCTCCTCCTTTTTTACTCTTCTTTCTCTTCATTTTTTTAACTTATTGACTTAAAAATTATTTTTCATCCAATATATTTTGATTGTATTCATTCTCCTTCTTCTAGAACTGGGCTCAGATTTTTCTCACCTCTCTACCCACCCAGAAAGAGGCTCCTGTAGTTCAAGCGGACCTTGAACTCACTATGGGCTGCTATGTAGCTGAGAATGACCTTGAACTTATAATATCACTGCCTCTACTACTGGAGTTCTGGTGCCACAAGCATGTACCTACCAAGCCCAGCTTACCTGGTGCTGGTGACTATACCCAGAACTTCATGCAGGCCAGACAAGCACTCTCCCAACTGAGCTACATGCTCTAACTTCTAGTTCCCCTTGTCATGTTGTTCACATTCACACATATGTGAAAATGTTTGGGCTTAGGCTATTAAGATTAGCTGCTTTAGCCTTAGGTGAGTTGCAGCACAGAGACCCATGCAAAATCTACCAACTGGAGCCAGTACCATAGGGCAGATCATACCATGGCGCTTTAAGGATCTATTAAACACAAAGACCCTTCAATGGGAATAGAAATACAACCTATGTGGAATAAAGAGATGGCTGAGTAGTTAAGAGTGCTCACTACTCTTCCAAACCTGAGTCCAGTTCAGTTCCCAGCTTGCCCCCTCACAGGGTGGGTCACAACTGCTTTGAATGATCCAGCATCCTTTTCTGGTGTCAGTGCGAGTGGTACACTCACACACACACACACACACACACACACACAGAGAGAGAGAGAGAGAGAGAGAGAGAGAGAGAGAGAGATTAAAAAAAAAAAAAAAAACCTTTGATATCTGGGGTAAGACCAGACAGAATCAGTTGGTAAAGTTTCCAGATGTTTGTCTTGTGTCGCCTTTACCACATTGCAATGACGAGCTTCAATGGGATGATGCAAGTTGATCCAATCAGCTCCCAAAATTGAGAAGCCATAGTTTGTTTATCAAATGCGTTTAAAACTATGTGACCCCCTAGTCCAGTGATGCGGTACTACACTCAAGGAGTCTTTTATTTCCTAGTAGAAAACACTTATGCTTCTTTTTTGCTGGTAGAGTGGTCTCATGCATTCTGATGCCAAGGAAAGAGTAAGAAAGCCTGTTTGCCTCTCTTCTTAAGGATTATCTTTGAGCCATCGTTTATGCTAATGAAGCTATTTTACTTAAACACTATATTTTTATAACCGTGAAACTATATTCATAAAATTTAGGATTATATTCACCCATAAACTGCTTTGGAGGAAACCTCCATTTTCATACATTGGAAATTTTTGTTCTATTATATTTTCAGTAACACAGTAAAGTCATCAACTGAAAAATGTCATCAGTTACTGTTTCCACTGTGTGTGTGTGTGTATATGTCTGTGTGTATCTTTGTGTGGTTTTATGTGTGTCTATGAATGTGTCTGTGTGTGTACATGTGTGTGTATGTGTCTATATGTCTATGTATCTTTGTGTGTTTTTATGTGTGTCTGTGAATGTGTCTGTGTTTGTATGTACATGTGTATGTATGTGTCTATATGTCTGTGTGTATCTTTGTGTGTTTTTATGTGTGTCTGTGAATGTGTCTGTGTTTGTGTGTGTACATGTGTGTATGTGTCTATATGTCTATCTTTGTGTGTTTTTATGTGTGTCTATGAATGTGTCTGTTTGTGTGTGTACATGTGTGTGTATGTGTCTATATGTCTGTGTGTATCTTTGTGTGTTTTTATGTGTGTCTGTGGATGTATCTGTGTTTGTGTGTGTGTGTGTACATGTGTGTATGTTTGTGTGTGTGGTGTGTATGTCTCAGAGTCTCTGTGTACATGTATGTGTGTGTGTAAGTGTGTTTCTCTCTGGCTCTTTCATCCGACTGGTTCTCCAAATTGAGTGTCCGTGTTTGCCCTCCAAACAATACATATATTGCTGCCTTTGTCATTTAGTATTGGTGAGAAGGAACTTGGCAGTTACAGGAATGCTCCCTGAGGCAGGTGGCTTGGAAACAAGCTACAATACCTACTTAAGAATTTGCTCTTAACTAAATAGCTATGACTTTAGCTGTGATCTTTTTCATCGCTTCTGGGTCTCTAATTACTATGTTCGATTATTAATTCTAAGCTGAATGTCTGAGGGTGGTGTAGCCTGCTGGGGCAAAACAGGCTAATCTAATGGCAGCATCAAGGTCATTAAAGGGCATCTGCTGCTAACAAGAATGAACATGTAAATTAGCCCAGGAAAGGATGCTTGCAAATAAGTGGGTCTGATAATCAAATTGGGACGTATTTACATTTCCAGGCTACAAATGGGCTCTATTCCAGGAGTTCATAGGCAGGTTAGTTACTGGTTAAAAACCCAGAATACAAAGAAACGGTGCAATTAACTGGGGCTTAAAATCAGACTTGCCTACAAAACCTATTTCGCCAACACTGGCATAATGACCATGGCCTCTAGTTGAAATGTACATAAAAGCAATATTGTTGTAGTGTTCAGAGTGGACCAAAATGGAGAACGTAATGAATAACAAGCAAATGGTGTGTGTGTGAGAGCGGGGGGGGAGGGAGAGAGAGAGAGAGGGAGAGAGAGAGAGAGGGAGAGAGAGAGAGAGGGAGAGAGAGAGAGAGAGAGAGAGAGAGAGAGAGAGAGAGAGAGAGAACAGGAGAAAGAGAGAGAACAGGTACACCTGTGCACACATATGTACCTGGATGGATGGATGATGGATGGATATGCCCATGGATATGTACATGTCTGCATGAGTATATAAGTTTATGTATATGAGTGTGTGTGTGCTTGTGCGTGCGTGCGTGCATGCCTGTGTGTGTGTGTGTGTGTGTGTGTGTGTGTGTGTGTGTGTGTGTACATCACTTGGAATCAGGTGTAGTAGAATACTCCTATAATTCCAACCATTGGGAGGCCTAGGCAAAAAGACCTTGAGTTGAAGTCTAGCCTTGATTAGATACTAGGACCTTATTTTGAATAGCAAGATTAAACAAAACAACAAAATAGTTGCTATTCACCCCTTTCAGAAGAATTCACCTCTTAACAAAAAGTGTGTAAGACCATGCCTTAGTGTTGACTGTCCCTGCTCCTCTTGTCCCATCTTTTTCCCCTCACCAAATGACCTCAATATTACCCTCAAACACTGATGACAAAAATCAGTTATTTCTCTTTTTGACAGTTCTCACATGACTCAGGAAGGGAGGATGGATCACAGGCAAATCTCTTCTTGATGTGATACTTCAAATCTAGGCTCTGATGGAGTCCATTTTATAATTACAAAAATCAATTCTAAAAAAAAAAAAAGACTAATCTTGGATTCCTCTCTAATTTTCAATTAGTTGTAGATGTTAAAGTTGTACACTATCAAACTTTATAAAGTAGGAGAATTGGAGGATCCTGCAGAAGTTAAACACATTCCATATCATCATCTTCTGTCAGTCACTAGATTTACAGTCCTTTCTCCTTTGAGAATAAGCAAATGACAATGGTTGTAACTGTCACAAACCAGCAAACAAGGGAATGAACTTCAGGCTACTGAGGGGCCACTAACTCCCCTTCTGAGGAGAGTACCTCTAAGGAAAATTGATAGAGCAATTGTCTAATTTCTTTATCATCCAGGACTTAGATGATTAAACCTGTGACAATTTCTAAGAAAAAAGACTTCGTCTGCAGAATACAGTCAGTACGATGTCCACACCTAAAGGACTGTTTAGTGATTACAGATGAATGAAAAATTTCTTAAGAATCTCAGAGTGGAGCCAGCAAGATGATTCAGCAGGTAAGGATGCTTGTCACCAAGACTGACAGCCTGAGTTCTGTCTACAGGATCCACATGGTGGAAGGAGAGAATGGATTCCAGCACGTTATCCTCTGACCTCCTCAGTGAGCATCTGTGCACTTGCTCACATGCAGGCACACATAAGGAAAAGTAAGTATGTAAACAAACAAACAAATTAGAACTCCATCAATGGCTACACAACAGCTGAAGTATAAACTCATAGTGTTACGTAAGTTATATTGTGTTGACTACATGAACGTCTCTTGGAGAACCCATGTACTATTCATGCTGAGGTCTGTGTGGTCGAAAAAAGGGCCAGGAGCTGCACTTGAGATTTCACACACCTCTTTGCTTCATTTATCTGCCTGAGGCTATTAGGAAAGTGGAGTAGCATGTTAAATCTCAGCTATGGGCCAGTGTGACTGAAAGATGCAACTCTGTATTGCCTCAAACTCAGCTCTGCAATAGCACATGCTTCTTCGTTTAGTTCACACAGTATATCATTTAACTTCCATATCAATAGTCTATCAAGGAAATTCAGAGCTTAACTTCAGTCATTTCAGGGCTCCTCTCTTTTGTCTTCCAAGGTTGGATAAATTTTTGAGAGACTTACCAAGTATTGAGGTCCTGACAGAAGAAACTAAGGGACAAGACACTAGCACAGCCCAGGAGCATTTTGCACCCCACCAGCCATGTGTCTTTTGCTAACTCTCAGACACCTTTCAAGCCCATCACTCTTCCCATCTGTCTGGACTCATGGTCTAGCCATTTATTTTTGCATACTCATGGAATGCATGTTGTATTGGGTAAATTGTTATGAGTTAATTATGCTTTCTGAAAAGCTGCCTCTAGAAGCACGGTTGCCCTGCCACACTTCAGTTCCAAGCATATTTGTCTCAAAGTGTCTTCTAAAACCCCTTGTCCTTCTGACCCAGTGGGGAAAAAAAAGATGAGAACATAAGAATATCAAGAGAAAAAAAAAACACTGTGCCCATGAGAACAGCTAGAAGGTAAAAACAATTGTCTTTTACCCTGTGATATAATGGTACCTACAATGAAACAGAGAAGTTTGAAGTTTAGCCACACTCTGAATGCTGGCTGTCTCAGCTTCCCAGTTGTTTTTAGCTTCATGTTGTAAGCAACTCTTTTGCTGAAATTATCTATGGCAAGTCTATTCCTTTGAAGTCTCACACAAGGCAACACTACTCTACCCAGGACTCTTTCCTTTAAGAACCCCAGCTGGCTGCTTTTTATAAGGCTTCCCCAGTCACGTTCTACTGGATATTTTGAGAGTATGCGATTTCATGATACTTTGCTCTCTATCTGTCTACCTATGTTTTTATGTATGTGCTGGTCTGTCTGTCTCTCTATCCCTTGCTCTTCTTTTACTATGGTTTGTTATATACTAAACAAGCTCACTCACTCAAAATGAAAGTCCAGCAATAACAGATGGGTCTCTAGACTGTGGTACATCTACAGAGCACCTCAGATCCCTTCCCTTTGTTTTCTTAGCCTCCACAGCTTCTCATACCCTTTCCTCTTCCCTATCTTTTCATGAGCATGAATGTCAATTGTTACGGCAAATCATCACAAGCACTACAGCTTAAAACGGCACAAATTTATCACCTTACAGTTCTGCAGGACAAGAGTCAAACACAAGCCAGATATCATCATGTCTGCATCCCTTGATGGAGGTTCTAGAACATATTTTTTGTCTCTTTGGTTTTTTTTTTTTATTGGTTTGTTTGTTTTTATGAGAATTTAAGGGGCACTCACATTTGGGGGCTTGTAGTCTAACTATCCTCTTTTGTTATTGCTTTGGTTTAGTTTAGCTTTGGGGGACAAGGCTCATGCAGTCTAGGCTAGCCTTCAGCCCACTACATAATAGTTATGTCTTTAAGTTCTTGATGTTGCTGCCTCTGTCTCCCAAGCACCAGGATTCCAGGCTTGTATCAACATGCCAGCTCTTCATCCATCCAGAAATTGTTCTCTCTAAACACAGTGGGACAACCCATCCACCATTCAAACAATCCTTCTGATTACAATTAATCTGAGATAAACACTTATCTCAAGGTCCTTAACTTTAGTTAAATTTTTATAATTCCTCTGTCATGTTAGATCATATGGCCGTAGGTTCAGACATTAGAATGTGTGCATCTTTGAAGGGTCACCGTTCTAACTTCTAGAAAAAGCCAAAAGAATATGTTTCACAGGCTTAAAGTTGTATAAAACTGATCCTGTCACTATATTCTGAAATTCTCTGAGTACAAGGTATTCTAAAATATTTATTTGTTATTTTATGTGTATGAATATTTTGCATGTATATATGTATTACACCATATGTGTGCCCAGTGCCCTCAAAGACCAGATAAAACTAGATGCCTTGAAATTGGAATTACAGACAATTGTTAGCCACCATGTGAATGCTGAGTGCCAAACCCAGGGCTTCTTATAAAAAAAAAAAAAAAAAAAAAAGCCAGTGCTGTTAACCCCTGAGCTGTCTCTCCAGTGCCCCGCCCCCCAATGTAGAATTTTAAGTGACTTCTTGAATAAATCATCATTTAGCACCATACTTTTCTTGCACTTTCAGAAAATTTTCAAATTTTTCAGGAAATTTCCCATTTTTTACTATAAATCATGACATGAAACAATTTTCTACATAGAAATACGCCATATGCATTTTTAAATTACTGTCGCCAAGTATGTCCTACAAGTAAAACCATTGATTTATCACTCAAAAGCATTTTCCAGTTTTGGTGGGATTTGTGGTGGGATTTCACTGGGTGACTTGAAAGGAACCTGCCATCTTAGTTCCTAGGAGGAGCAGAAGTGCTAAGGTGAGCCATCGTCACTCCTGGGAGGGAGTCACTGGGGGCTTGGAAGGTCGTCTTGAAGGACATTACACCCTTTTCTTCATTAAACCCTTATTCAGACATCCCTTCTACCACTTCCCTTTTCTGTAACTGGCCTTTCAAGCTGATCATATACAATTTATCTATTAGTTTTTCAATGAAAATTTCAAAGCTGCCATCATCCCACCAATCACTATTTGAATTTTTAATATATATTCTTCTATTCTTCTATACACTATTGAATGGACACATGCATGCATACATATAGATGATGTAAATGTATTATTTATGTTAGTTTTATGTGTAAGAAGTTTTTCACAAATGTTAACATTTTGATGAGATCATTCTCTACGTACACTTATATCCCTAATCTAAATGCTCAGGTGTAATATAGATGTGTATGTTTAAGTAAATAAAAACTACCAAATTGGTTGTGCTAATTTATTCCCTACCCAAAAGATGAAGGGAACAATATCTTCCCTCCATAAATAATCACAGAGTGAATTGCTTTAAATATGGCCCATTTTATGTAAAGTTAGTAAGTGGGCTGTATTTAGGCTTCTCTAGTTCCTCAAGAAATTGAAAAATCAAATATTCATATGATCCAGCAACTATACTGTCGAAATGAAACCAATAAGTCACAGAAATAGCTACACTCCCATGTTTAATTAAGCATTATTCTCAATAGCCAAAACATGGAATAAAGCTAGAATAATGAGTGAATGACTGACTGACTGAATGAATGAATGAGCGAGTGAGTGAAATATGATACACATTTCACAAAATGGAACACCATTAAAGATTTCCTATCATTTGCAACAACATTGGCAGACCCCTGAAATATGTGAACTGGAAGATGTCAGTCACAGAAAGACAAATGTTCACTCATGCAAAACCAAAACAGCCTGATCCGTAGACATAATCTTATGGATAAATCTCCTAAGCTATATGCATGACCTTTGCTTGTGCCCTTGTGTTCTGGGTGCCAAGCAAAATCCGCTCCAGTTCCCTTGGTGTTCCTATTGTCTGATGCAGCTACTGTCTGAAAGGGCCCTTAGCTCTGCTCACCATCTTCAATAAAATAGTGAAATGAAAATGGAGCAGAGTTCTCTTGTTCAAAAGTGGCAATGAATTTCCAGTTGACTAGCATGAAGCACTGACCTACGTGTGAGGCTTCTAAGCAATGGAGCCACGTGGGGCTGCCCAGGTCTGGCCCCCATGGAACTAGCCCAAACCCAGCTGCAGCAAACAGATCAGAGTTACTTGACCTAAAGGCCACAGATCTAGGCTGGCCTGTCCCCAGGACATCTGATGTAAAAAGACCTCAATAAAGTGCCCAGTACTCGCAATGAATAGAATCAGTCAGACAGATAGTTTTGAAGAGTTGAGCATTGGGAGAGAGGAGGAGAGAAAAAAATGTGGAGGTGTGAACCTACCTGACATATTGCCACTGCAGTGAAAACATCTTCCCTCCACAACTCTGCTTAACAGACACTTATTTCTTGCACATAACATATTTGGTTATCTTCTTGAATTTTTGCACTCTCACTACACTAAGCAGAGAGAGTCCTGTCCTGACTTGAATACGATTTTTCAAATATATTTATTTGTTCTCTGATAATTTGATATATGCATACTATGTATTCAGGTTACATCTACTGTCTACTCCAGCACACTCCAACTCCCATCATACACCTTCCTGAAAATCTCCCTCCTAACTTCAACTTCATACTCTCTTCTTTATTGTTGTTAGCAACCCACTGAGTCCTGTTACTGCTGCTCTTGTGTGCATGGGTGTGGGGCCATCCACAAGGGTTGGTTACCAGTGTCCATATCACTAAAGAAAAATGACAATCTTCCCTCCAGGAGCTATGAATTGCCAACAATTCCTCAGCTAAGGGTGGAGCCTTATCAGCTGCTTTCCTGTACCAGAATTTTGACTGGCTTGATCTTATGCAGGTCTTGTG
This sequence comes from Arvicanthis niloticus, assembly GCF_011762505.2. Classification (NCBI taxonomy): domain Eukaryota; kingdom Metazoa; phylum Chordata; class Mammalia; order Rodentia; family Muridae; genus Arvicanthis; species Arvicanthis niloticus. Next base: position 21,348,041 of record NC_047666.1, read on the forward strand.
TGAGTAACTGTAGCTGCTGTGAGTTCATGAATGCAATGGCCATGTCATGATCCAAAGACAGCATTTCATTGCACTGCTCCCTATCCTCTCTTTCTCACCCTCTCCACCTCTTCTCCTATGATGTTCCTGAGCCTTGGGTGGGGGCAGTGCTTTCCATGTCCCATTAAGGGCTGACTAGACTCACTAATGTAGGTGCTCTTGATAGTTTGCTGTCCTTTGTTCAAGGAGAAATGCCATCTTTTGACATTGTGACTCCAGGTGGGTGGTGACCTAGTTACTGGGTGGAAACTATTTGCCAAACCAACTAAACCAAACAAAAAGTCAAAGGTGCTATATTGATGACATCCGCTCAAGATGATGAGTAGGCTTCACCGAGGGAGTGGTCAGGATGCTGGGAGGAGGTCGGAGTAGGAAATACTGGATTTGACAATCATCTACGTGTAAATAGTGTTTATATGGACACATCTAAAAAGAGTAAAGATACGGGCCATAGAAAAGACCAGGAATGGTACCTGAACCCTCAGAGTTAAGACAATAGCCAGAGAGAGAGCTCAGGTAATAAAGTACAGGTCATACGTTTGAATATCCCTCTCCCACATAAAAAGCAGGTATGGTGGCACATACTTGTAATGCCAGCACTGGCTAAGGAGAGGGACGTGTACTTGTGGTATCCCTGAGGTTGATAGTCAGTATGGTTGAATCAGTGAACTCCAAGTTCAGTGAGATACCCTGTCTCAAAAAATTAGTAAGACTGCAAATGATTGAGGACACCTGATGCTAATAACACTGTGAGAAAATTTACTTGGCGGTAAAATAACTCCATCTTGGAGAGGAGTTCATTACTAAGGCAGAATGTTTTAAGGGGAGGTGGGACACTCCATCCTGTAGAAAGCTTGTCAAGTTCAGGAAGCCCTCAGAAAGTCCATGAAACTGGCCAGATTCATCAGACCTCAAAAACCAGAGATGCCTTGACAAGACAGAGGGGCTAAGCTGCCTAGCAAAGGCTGAGATTAGCCAGACTTCCTGAAAGAAAGAGACCAGCTAAGATGCCTGAAAAGGGAGCAGGCCAACTGGGCCACCTGGAAGGACACTCTTAAACTTATTGAGCTGCCTACAGGCTGGGCTATGTGCTTCAAATTGTCAGCTGTTGTGAGTTGTCACCTGTGCTGGGGTGGGCCTTGGTGATGCAGCTGTCTTTGAGTCATTTCCGCCCCTAAAATTAACCCCAATAAAGTTCACTAGCTCACCATGTTGGACTTGGTTAGTATCTTTAACTTGGTCTGTCATCAGTTTCCTATCAAGGAAATATTGAATCACTGGGAATGGTGTCTCACAATAACCGTCAGGACTCCATGTGTACACAAACACACACATACAACACACACACACACACACACACACAGAGAGAGAGAGAGAGAGAGAGAGAGAGAGAGAGAGAGAGAGAGGATTGAGACAGGTGGTTGCTATGCTGTGTGATTTTTTTCACATTCTTTTCTTGTTGAGGTTTCTCATCTTCTACTTAGTTTTTTAAGCATGAATAGGGATTCTGCTAAAACCTATAAAAAAGTAATTAAACATTGAAGGCCATTTTCTTCTGGCTTTTATAGATCTGAGGAAGACACAGCTTTAAGTATCTAGTTATTAATTAAGATAGGAATGGTGAGCCCTTAATACTCACACATTTTATTACACATTAAATACACCTCAATAAAAATGCAAATGTACGAATATATAATTGGTGAGGATTGTTCTTATACAGATATTATCTCTTCTATTGCTTTGAGAACAGGACAGGCTACATTAAATAATATGAAAGGTATTTGTAGATATTATATGTCCTTAGCACTTTTCTCTTTGAGTATTTTACCCTCTTTCCAGTGAAAAACACTGTGTGCTTTCCCTCAGTCAGTCATAAGAAAAAGACACAGAAAAGTGAAAATGAGCTTTTAAAAGAATGTTACCATAAACGTGTCATTCATGATCAAGACTCTAAGTTGCTTCAAGGAACTGTGAGCCCTTCTGCAGGGATGTTATATGCAGACCTGTCATTGGCTCTTACTCAGCAGCAAGTACAAGATGGGCAGAATCCTTGACCTCAAATGACAGGTGAGGGAGGCAGATGTTAAACAAAACAGTAAACTGATATAAAAGAAAAAGAGGTTTGATAAAAGGAACAACTGGAGGGAACAGACACACAATGGGAGAAGGACATCTAAGTTAAGGCCTGAAACATTAGCAATGCGGTAGGCTAGATAATGATACCTGAATGGAACCATTCTACCCAGTCAGTAACACACAGTATGTCAGCTTCCTTTTGCTGTAGCAAAATACTTGAGGTGATGAGCTTCAGAAGGAAGGATTTGCTCTTTGGTTTATGATTTCTGAGGAATCAGTCAATGGCCCTTTGACCACATTTCTGGAATTTTGACTAGCTTGGATTTCTACTCTCTAAAACGTGTTGGTGTATGTTAAGGCCCAGAGTATGGTCTAACTTGATTCTCTTTTAAATTGAAATAGATATAGATATAGATATAGATATAGATATAGATATAGATATAGATATAGATATAGATGTTAAATAAACTATGAAAGGACCAGCAAGAAGGCTGCAGAAGCCTGACAGCCAGAGTTCTGTCCCAGGACCCCACAAGGTGGATTTGCACATGCATTGGTGCACTCCAGGACAGGAATACATGGCAAGCACATGCATACATGCGAACATATAAGCAAATAGATGCAATTTTCATATTTAAAGTTTTAAACAGTCAAAGGAACAAAAGAAGATAAAACATGCTAATTCTAATTTTAAAAAATAGCTATTTTGATTATATCACCTAGAATTACTCACAAATCAACTGTCATATATAGTTTACTCACAAATCAACTGTCATATATAGTAAAGGTAATGTGAACAAATTTATACTTTTACACTCATGTGCACACATGTACGTACACACATATTCACGCATCCCCACACACATACACACACACACACACACCAGTACACAATACATGGTTTCCAGCCACGATACTAGGGTACACTGTAATCGGTGATATTATAATTCTCTGTATTTTTCTAGGAATTTTATAGAATAGGAAAGAAACCTGGATCCAACTGCCATCTATTAATAAAAACTACTTCTAGGTCTGTGTCCTTTTCTCCTCCTCCACCAGATCTAAGCCTGCATGGGTCTCCATGTCCACTTAAAGCAGCCCACGAGTTAATCACATGCTGACAACTTAAATGTCTGGACTTTTGAAAGAAATTCACGTTACATTAGCAAGGTGGATGATGAATGCGATTTCTCTGTGGCCGCCAATGTTATGCTGAGCTCAGCTTTCATGAGCCCTCTTACTGAGGCCGCATCCACCCTTCTCCCAACCATGGTAGAGACAGAGCAGAGACCCACTATTACTACCTTTTAATATGCTATTGACCCGGGGATATTGATGGCGACGGGACTAGTCATTATGCTACAATTAAAAGCTTCCCTCAATGAGAAGAGAAAAATCACCCCCAAATATCAATTTTAAGCTGCAGCATTACATATTTATGAGAAATGCCCCAAGATGCTGAGCAGAGCAGTTGCATAATGAAGCGGCCACATATTTTAGAGAAGGATTATTCCCCACTGCTGCACAATCAAGGAATTTTTAAGTGACCTATGAGTAAAAGAAAATAAAAGGAGGGGGGCAATTGCAAATTAATAAGCACACAGGACCATTTGATTACAAGCCACTGCAGTGTGAAATGAGTTGGTTTCAGTCCAGCTGTGCTTACTGATAGTTGTCATCAACTTCCCTCCATGGGTACCTGATGGCTTGGTACCAACAGGAGTGGTCCGAGGAGGAGGTGGAGGTGTGGGTGAGGAGAAGCAGGTCAGAGCTCTGTGTGGGAGCAAACAGTGGAATTTCCATCAAGGCTCAGGTCAGCCTGCTGGCTCTCAGCTTAGAAGGACCTTCTGAGCACACAGTGCTCTCCGGAAATACAAGCCTCCATCTGATTGAGTCCCTGTTGCAAGGGACTTAGAAAACATCTGATCAAGTGGCTTTCCAGGGTGATTAGGCAGCCACAGAACTCAGCCCAAGTCCTGCGGAGACAGGACCTCTGACAATGAGGCTGAGGAGCTTGACTCCAAAAGACAAGTTCCCCAATTCTACAGGTTACATAATCCTCTATGTGAATTCTTATCGTGACCTCAGCATGTATAAATTATCCTCCTGCATTCTTCATCTTGGCCCAGGCTGTGAGATATCTATGGAAGAAAAGTGCCAATGACATTAAACCATTTCAAATCTGTGCCTTTTAGGAAGTCTTTGGTGATTCTGCCCAATGCTTATACCTCTACTGTTGACCTCAAACGAGTTTTTACAGAGGCTTGAGAACAATCAGGGATTGAATGCATTTGGGGTATGCAAAACAGAACCCCAGACTTCCCAATGTCTGAAAATAAACACATACACACTTTATCTTACAACTCCAGCTGATCTGAAGACTTGTGAGCCAGCCCTGGTATATTGCTATATGCAGTGCAAACGTCTTGCAGGTTACTGCAGTCACTGTGGGCTGTGATGTGAATGAGATGAAGCAGCTCATACAGGAACTCCAAGAATCCATCACTCAGATTTGGAAGCTGAAACCTGTTGCTCCAATAAGTGTACTGTGCGTGGTTTTTATAAATAAAGTTTTACTGAAATACGACTACATTTGCCAATTGTGTTTAGCTGCATTCTTGCTACAAAGGCAGTTTGCTGAGTCCCAATCAATCAAGTTCAAAGCCCCAGATTTTAATGTAAGAAAACTTGAACCAAACAAAAACAAGTGTATTTGCCAACATTAAAATGCACAGAGGCACAGATTCTTCTAGATCTTGGCCCTTGGCAATCTTAAGGCAATACTTGTTGGGTGTTTGTTTTTCACAACGATATGTTTAACAAACTTTGAAATGTACTTTTAATGAACCCAGAGCTGGCATTTTAGCTTTGTTCTCATTGATGGTTTTCTTCTACTTTCAATCTGTTCAACACTGGTTTTCTTATTAAGAAATTAACAGAAACCAAAGCAAGTAAAGGTAGTGTGTCCTTTTCTCTGGCCTATTCTCATTGTTGAAGAAGACTTTGTGGACCTGGAGAGACACTCAGCAGCTAACTGAGTTAAGCTAGAACTTGTTGTTCTAGCAGTAGAGTCAGGCTCCTTTCTCAGCACCCACGTGATAACTCACAACAACCTGTAATTCTGGTTCCAGTGAATCCAACATCCTCTTCTGGCCTCTGTGGGAACCAAGCACACACCTATGTCTATGGTGTACAGACATATGTGCTGGCAAGCACTCATATACATAAAATAAAAATAATTTTGAAGGTTAAACAGGGAGAGTGAGATAAGTGGGCAAAGTAGAGTTCCCTCCGCATGTGCTATGTGCCTGTGTGAGATTTTTTTTTTAAGTAAATAAATAAGAGGAAATAAAAATTAAGGTCAGCCATTGGCTGAGAGAGGGTGACTATATGATCAGGAAAAGAACATTTAAGCAGAGAAACTGGAAAAAAACATGAGTCACATCAACATACATGTAGAAACAGGGTGGCTACTTGTTTCTAAACTTGAAGAGATTAATCTACAATGCTTGTTAATCTTCCTTAAAGTAGTCAGAAGGCTGAATTAAATTAGGCACTGAGTTACAGAAATCCACCACAAATTACCCCAAACTTCTCAATAGGTTAGTGTTCTAGACTAGTTAACAGGAGTTGGGAGATGGGCGCCAACATTTAGTCTCCTCTTCCTCCTCACTTCAGACACAGTGTGATCCATCAGTGGCCTCACAACCCTGCCACCATGACTTACCTGTCCTGATGAACCACACCCCAAAACAGTGAGCAAAATCAACCGTTTCTTTATGAAGTTGCTTTTGTAGGGTACTTTGTCACAATGGCCTTTTGACCTAGCAGCAATAATAAATATTATGTTCTGTGATGGCATATTATGGCACCTCACATCCTGGAGCCAGAGCTGGGCCACCAAATTTTCATACTAAGTGGAGATGACCACAATGCATTTCATTACCACTACTGAGCACAGTACATTTCATGTGCAGAAACCTCAGGTGTCTCTAGGTTATTTAAAGAATAGGTAGAAAGGGAACTGCTGTAGAAGACAGATGTAAGCCTTTGCTCTGATCCTTCACAGTCAGCATCTCCCTCTAAGCAACAACCCTTCTCTCACTGCAGGACACTGGTGGCTAGGACACCCACAGTAGGTGTTCTTCATGCAAATCTCTCTCAAGAATCCGGTTCCTAGGTCTCCAGACCTCTGGTGATCTACTCCATCTCCCACCCTGACTCGAGTGTCAGGGATTGCTAAAAATTAACTTGAGAAGACTCCCTTTCGCTATTGAATCTAAGACAAGTGACTTCAGAAATCAAGTAGACTAGTAGTTCCCACAGGACAAAAAAAAAAAAAATAAAGAAATAAAAGAAAAAAAAAGAAAGAAAGATGAGCTGATATTTCTATGCTTCTTGTCCACTAATTTCCAATCTCACAATGATGATGAGCTCTTAATATCCGTCTTATTTTATAAAGTGCTTATACTAGAAGCTAATATTTGTATTAGTGTAGGTTCACATTAGTATAATGCCTTATCTTTTAATGTTTACAACTGCCATTTACTTTTCTGATTATTGGGACAAAATACCTGATCAAAACTACTTATAGAGCTGCAGCTGATGGCTGCAGGATTCAGTGTCTCATGGTGGGGAAGAAATGCCAGGAGCAGACAGAAGGAGACTAATGGATTTAGGGACACAGTCAGAATGTAGAGAAAGAGATTAATTCTGCTACTCACCATTTTCACTCCAGGACCCCAAAAGGTAGAATGGTCCTGTCTGTGTTCAGGGTGTGTCTTTTCTCATCAACTAACAAAATCTAGAAACTCCTTCGCATACATGCCCAGAGGTTTGTTTCCATGGTGACTCTAAATCCCATCTACTTGGGAGTCAATATTAACCATCACACATAGCTATCCTATGAACAAAACAGTTATGAAGCCGTTTTACGGTTAACAGTGTTGAGCTTGAAGGAGTTTGAATCACATGTTCTTAGCCTTAGAAATAGGACAGAAAAGTTAAGAAATAAAATTAGGTTCCTCCAGTTCTAATCGCTGTTCTCTTTTTCTTAATTCATAGCAGTCTCTGAGTGCAGGTGTTTCTTAACTTGCAAAGAATTGGAATGCAAGCCCAGGAGAAAAGACGATATTTACAGAGTAAAGCAAGTGCAGAGGAGTCAATATTTTAAGCTGACTAGAGGTGGTATTCCATTTACTAATACAAATCTTTGCCCAACTTCAGAGTGTAATTCTGGTTCTTATTATCAGCTTGTGAATTGTGCTTCTGAATGTGCCAAGGGACTGGGGCTCCTTGAATTATTATAGGCTAGTATTAGTATTTTAGGAATAATCCTTATAGTGCTTTATCCCAAGAAAATCTTTAGGGGACTTCCTGCTAGTTTCCATGTGGGTGTGAGTATTTAGTTACCATTGCCTCTGGACTCTATTATACCCATAGGTTAGCATAGCTCTTAGACCTTGTCAGAGGAGTTGCTTTGCGCAGTGGATGGCAGTTAGCAGAAACTCATGACTGGTCCAAAGTGCAGAGAATAAGTGTCTGTGGGATGCTAAGTCACAAATGGAAAAGAGAACGGAGATGTTGTAAGAGCCAGAAGTCAGGGAGGACTAGAGAAACAGTGTCTTCTGAGTATGACAAGACCTCTGCACTCACGAACACAAGGCAGCCATGGTTACCTACACAAGATCAAGCCAGTGAGCACCCCAGCATCAAGAGGGAGAGAGAAATGGAATGTTTATAATTTTCAGGTTATGGCCCATGGCAGGTCAACCATTGTCTAACGGGTGGCCCTACGTCCATGCTTGCATGAGCCATTCAAATTGAACTCAGTGTGCCATTTTTTTTTAAAAGAAAGAATACAAAGTTGGAAGATGTCAGGGGTTGAATTGGGAGGAGTTAGAGGGAGGAGCAGGAAAGAGTACATGATTAAAATACATTCTATGTATGAAATTCTCAAAAAAAAAAACTAATGAAAATATGGTATTAAAATGTTTCAGTCTCTATATCCCCACCTGAGCAAGAGGCTGTCAACAAAACGAGGAGATACTGCTTTTTCCTAATCTGCAAGACTGAGCATCATGATAATAATGGTTTCGATGATTTCATGGTGATATTATTTCTAGAGATTTCTTTCTGCATCTGTAGACAATGAATAAGATGAACAGTAAATAAGACAGCACCTGGAATTCGCCTTGGACTGATGAAGGGAGAGATGGATGGAAGCACAAGTGAGACACTATTGACTTCGGCTTTCCATCTGCACATCCAAGAAACAGTGTGCACAGGGGCTTGTTATAGTACTTCCCTACATTTACACAGCAATGAGTTCAAGAAAATCCAAGTCCAGTAGAACCCCCAAATATACACAAGTGCTCTGAAAAAAAAAATATTGGGGAAATGGCAACTGACAGGTAAGTGTTCCTTGTGCATGATCATATAGTCATAGTATGTCAAGGAAAATGCAAACATGCTTCACTGAATAAACGTAAAATTGAAAATATCTGTATTCATCTGTATTGTAGGTAATAAAATATTTATCGACATGCTTCAAAAGTATTTATGAATGGCTCTCCATCAGTGAGTTACTCACCATGAAGGCACAAGGACCTGAATTCAGGTGCCCAGCACTCACATAAAAATCCATATGCCTGTAATACGAATGTTGGAGAGACGGAGACAGTGGGATCTCTAGGGCTTGCTAACCAACCCAGTGTGTAAGTTTCAGACTCCAAGCTCAAGGAGACCCTGTATCAAAACTTATAGTGGAGAGTAAACAAGAAAGACACTCCACCTTAACCTCTCACCCACCCACCCACACACACACACACACATGGAATTTATGGACCAAATAAAAAGGTAATGTGTTAATTTAACCAATATATTGAGATTTAAATTTTTGTGTATTTCTATTGATTCATTCACTTTGCTAAGAGCCGGACCATCACAGACTCATAGGACAAAGAATCAAATGGACAAAAATTATAATTCTTCACACTTCAACTGTTTGCATCAAGGACTTTTTTATTTCTTTGTCAAAATGCCTGAGAAAATTATAAGGGAAGAAATATCTCTTTTGGTTCATGGTTTCAATTACTACGTGTAGCATACTAGAGGAGAACAGCTTATATCATGGCTGTCAAGAAGCAGAGAGAAAAAAAATGTCTGCATGACAGGTGCTTTCCTCTTTTCCTCTTGTGTTCCACTTGGATCCTGAGGTGGGGATGCTGCCCCCCCCCATTAGTGGGAGATATTTTCTCTTTAGACACTTCTCTCTCTTGAAACGCCTTGGGGTACAGTTCAGTAATCTCCTAGCTACTCTCCAATCAAATTGACAATCAAAAGTAACCCACCAATGATATGACATATGGATGTAATTTCTCATTCATGTTCATTAGGTGAGAAAACTCCGAATCATGTCAAACCTGATCTACTTGGGATGGAAAGCAGCACTCAGAAAGAATGCCTCCATTTTTATTCCAATACTCAGAGCTAACTGTAAAATAACCCAAAGAAAGAAAGAAACCTCAAACGAAGCTGTATTTTTTCTTGTTTGTTGCATAACAAGCAATTTTTAAATTTTATCCAATGTGATTTTTCCATAACTTCAAGTCATATACTGATTACTTCTATAACCTAAAACTAAAACTTAAAATATAAGAATGAAAAACTGAAAAATAATATCCTTTCTGATTACAGCTTTTTCCTAGGTAACACAATATATTTTCCTTGAAAGCCCTTCAATTTTCAAGTTAAAAGGTAACTCTTAAGTTGTTTATTTTGGAAAATTCTGGAAGTGAGAATGCATTGAGTGTCAAGTGTGAATGGAGATTTTTGTTGAAATTGTAAACATTATTTTTCATTTGCTGAGGACACATGAAGGCAGATTGGAAGAAAATGACTGCTTCTGAAATGGACACAGCTCACACTGGATAGAGGTGGGTATTGATTTGTTAGTGACACATAAGAAAACTAGAAATATATTGCTGAGCTGGAGAGAGATGTGAGTGAGAAAGATGAGGAGAGAATGAGGGACCAGGGAAGTAGAACAGGAGAGCAGGCAGCCTGGCAATGAGAGTGGAGGCTCACACATGCCTGCTTATGCACAGTGCCAAGATTTACAAATTGCCAGGACCTCCACATAATGGAACATTTAAGATCTCTCTACTTTATTTATTTGCTTTTGCTAACTCTGCTCTTGTTCATCAAAGCAGGAAGAAAACCAATAAGCACTTGGGCTTGCTGGCATAACTCAAAAGACGCTGAGTTTTCAAGCTCACAAATCTTTCTACGAAACATAATTTTCTCATCACCATCTCTTGCACAAGAAGTAGAAAATATTTGCAAAGAATCTTCTTTTATTTTTGATATAAAGGAAAAGCTGGAAATAATTCGGGGGGGGGGGTTGGAAAGTTAGGAAAAGTTAAATCCTCTAGACTTTTGCCTAATGATATTTATATGAGTATTTGTCTTTACAACTTCTATTCCTAACATGAGGGTCGCTGTAAAGGACAGGAAGACAGAAGACACATGGTTTTAGAGGTAGACTGCCAAGGCTCTTTCTAACACTAAAGTTCATAGTCTTCCTTCCAGAACAGCCATCATCACCTGTAGACCCAGCAGTATCAATGTATGCAAAGCTATAGTTTGGGATACACATTTGAGCCAATGAAGTAAAACTTGTTAACTTTATGAATTTTCATTTAATATAAAAATATTTGAAATAAGCTAACTTTCATCATCAACTTCACCATTCAGTTCTCAGTTAAAACAAGAAATGGGCTGGCTGGAGATGTAGCTAGTGGCTAGCAATATTTACTGATCTCACAAAGGACACAAATTTTGTGCCCAGGAACTACACAGTAGGTCACAACTGCCTGTAACTCTAAATCCAGTACCCTCTTCTGGCCTTCATGGGTACTGCATACACATGGTAGACATACACTCAGGTACACACACACATTCACATAAAATAAATAAATATTAAAAGCTAAAAAGGAAAGAAATTATATGGTGGCTAGTTTTTGTCTCTACAGCTTTCATCTATGTATCTAAGATTTTCCAGCCAAATCCTCCACCTGTTTTAAGCTAAAATGTCACTATTTCTATTCAGAACTATCAATAATAGTCTTCAAGTGAAAAAAGAAAGATAATGCTATGTGGCTGTCTTATTAAATAAATAAATGTGATCACACAAAATGTCAGTATACCCAAAGCTGAAAAAATAGCAAGTATCTAATATTTTGATTTATTTTTTATGTATATGAGTGTTTAACTTACATTTATGTCTGTATACAATTAGCATGCATAGTGCCTGTGGAGGTCAGAAGAGAGTACTGAGTCTACTGTAACTGGAATTATGGACAGTTGTCAACTGGTGCAAGGGTGCTAGGAATAGAACCTGGGTCCTCTGCAAGAACCACGAGTGCTTTTAATCTCTCCAGCCCAAGAGTGTCCATTATTGGTTGGCAATTTTCTATACATGAACCACAGGAAAAGCCTGAATAGAAGGAAGCAATGATTTTAAGGCAAGGAGTCCAGGCTGTGTTGTATTCATAAGATTTGAGTCTGAGCTGATGAACGGAGCTTAATAAGTCCCCTTGGGCAAAGCCACAGCATGTGGAGGAAACTGAAACTAGGACTTTGACTGAAAAGTTCATGCAATGGTAATGTTTACCTATGCCCAACTGTAATAAGGCAGCCAGAGTAACAGGTCTGGGAAAACATGTGCAGCCAGGTTAGCTTTAGAGACAAAGGGGCTGGCATCTGAATTGGGTGACAATGTGTTTGCTGCTGGAAATAGGAGAGGAGGAGCCAAAGATGGAGGCTTTAAATCAAACCTGAAATGTGCGTGCTTTGATTGTTACTCTTGAATGCCCACTATGGGTGGAGATGGTATGCCCATGGGCAGGATTTTACTTTGTGCTTCATGTATTGGATCCTCTGGAGCAAATAAGCCTCCTCCTTCAAATACTTTGCTGTACATTTGGATTTGGGTGTTAGAATGTGAGTTTTATAAACTGAGCAAATCCATCCCATCTCCATGGCTGACATAATGTTTACAATTCCTCTCAGTAAATGAAACTTCTGGGTCCTTGTCCATAGTTTATGAGGCCTCAGATGAATCTTCAATTCAGTCTCTGTACTCTCCACTTAGCACAGCTCTGTACATTGAGGAGTCAGCACGGAATTTGTTACAAAGTGAAAGAAACTCATGAGTGAGAGCCCCGGCTTAATACACACTAGTGCCAAGAATACTTAAATGAAAAACTAATAATAAAAACGAAAGGCTGTAGTCATGTTAAAACATCACCTCTCAAAACCCAAAATTAGGTTTCAGTTCAGAAAGTATCCCCCAGAGCTGGCGATGAAACAGTACCCTAGAGTCTCCTAGAGAACAACAAACTGGCCACCCATCCGTTGTTAAAAGAAAGGAAAGGAAAGTTAGTTTGCAGGCTCATTGTCCATCTGTCCTTCCTACCGCTTATCTTTCAGTTAAATAATACACAAGAATAAACCATTATAGATTAAAAGTAATTAAAAGAAGAATAATGAACAGAAGCTGAAATGTGTGCTTTCTGAATCCAGAGCAAAGTGGTTTCTCATCGCTGTGCTACTAGACCTACTGGCTGCTTAAACGGCATTCTTGTTTCCTATGTCACTATGTCACTAGGACGAAGGGTCAGCAAAGTGCTTGCCAGACAACCCTGAGTTCCAGCCCCAGAACACCTGTGTTTTATATATATAAGAGAGAGAGAGAGAGAGAGAGAGAGAGAGAGAGAGAGAGAGAGAGAGAGAGAGAGAGAGAGAGGAAACTCTCAAGGTTCACCAGGTAGCCCGCATTGCCCCTTTGGTAAGGAATTCACTAATAAGAAACACTGTCTCAGAAATCAATGTGGATGACACCCAAGGAACAACAGCCAGAGTTGTCTTTAGGCCTCTACAAGTACATACACACTACACACACATGTGTACCTTCATACTACAGTGAGATTTTTTTAAATCACAGAAATATTAAAAGAATGTGTTTTCATCCCAGTCCCAGGGGTGGGGATGCAGGGCTGCTTCAGATTGTTCACAGCAGCTGACTCTGATTTTTCTTGAGCTTTAGCAGGGGTGTGATTTTGCCAGCTGCAGACAGTTTCTGTGATTGTGTGCCATCTGGAATTCTGGGGATGCTCCAGAGGGTATATAAATGCAAGGGTCCCAGTAGATTGTCTGTTGTTGGTTAGTGGTGGGTTTTTGGTTGGATGCTGTTGGGTTTGGTTTGTTATGTAGTTATGAGCAAAGAAGAACAATGATGATAATAGATATCTTGACAATGAAGATCAAACTTACCCCTAGGGCCTCAATGCCCCTAATCAGCAGAAATTAGTCTGTGGATATCATTGCCCCCTTTCCCCTCTATTCTTTTTTCTCTCCTCTCTGGTGTTAGGTGGTAGGAAGGGTGGGAAAAAGAGTGGAGAATGGTAGGAGAAAGAACCCACAAAGTAGCCAAAAGACACGCTACAGCATAAAAACTCACACTGAGAGATAAAATAAAATAATATAATATAATATAATAAATATTATGATAGGCAAACCAAGAAAAATAAAAGATATATAATATAAATATATAGAGATATTTATATAACATATATTTAATTTAATATATATTAAATCATATATAATATATTAAATTATATATTTATATACATAAATTATTATATATAATTCTATATATTTATTAAATTATATATATAATAATAGATAATATAGTATAAATTATCTATTATTATATATTATTATATATTCTATATAATATATATTATATAATATATATATAATTTAATATGTTCACAATGCAAAGAATATGTAATAAGAACCTGACCACACAACATTCTGAGGACTCCGGTTCTCACAGATAGATGAGATGTAAAAACCAAGTGAACTTCATAGGTCTGGAAGTTCTCAGCATTCCCAACTGAATACATTAAGCAGGACCATGCTGTGACACCATTATGTCACAAGTGAAATGTCCCTGGGCTCTGAAACCTTATTAGGTGGTGAGCTTGTTTGCTTGTTTGTCTGTTTGTGCTATTGATAAACTGTTTTGAGAATTATATAAAACAACAATGAATAATCAACTCCGAGAGCATGTTGAGCCAGAGATACTGTGACTCAATGTATTACAGGCTTCTCTGGCATCTTATGGAGAACTATACCAACCAGTTAGCTATATTTATTTAAGGTACCAAATAGAATTTTGGTGTATCCAAAAGGCTTTAGAAATAACTTGGTTTTGAACATTAGGAGATGTGCACACATTCAACTATTCAAAACTTGTAATTGAAGCTATATGGAAAAGCATAACATGGTCTGTGCTACCCAAGCTTAATTCAAAGTAGGAACATGATCCTGGATAAAGAACATGAGCCTGACTATTCACCGGTCACTAGGGAGATACTTATGCTTAACATTGAGGTTGTTGTTACTATTTGGAGTCTGAATAACAAGAAAGATGGTAATTGGTTTCATGAGTCAGATGCTACACTGCTGGAAAGTAGCAGGCTGAGCAGTGCACAGGAGACATTTAGTTATTTACAGAAACCTAGAGGCTGGAGTGATGGCTCTGTGGCTGAGAGTGTATACTGCTCTTTTAGAAGACCAGAGTTCAGTTCACAGCGCCCACACGAAGAAGCTCACAACCAACGTCCACAGCCCTGAAACTGAATGGAAGGACCTTCTCAGAAGTTCAAGCTCATCTTACAGCATCTTCAGCCCGTTGAGAGCATTCTAATTCCAAATCTGTGGCCCAGACAAATCTCATTGTCCCTAGATGCAACCCACTGTTCTCACACTTCTCAAATCTGACTTCCTTCTGGCCCCATTCTCTTGGTTTAGTTCTTGGTTGTTCTCAGGCAGGGGGTTTGCAGGATTCTCTGTGACATACATCTTGCCTTGAAACTATTCAATGTTATAGGTACCCAGAGGGAATTGCTGTGTGCAGAACCCTGCTCTGCTCACACACTGACATCAAACTCACCCTGTTTTTGGCTACTCACAACATGCTCTGCAAACTGCCACAGAGTCCCTATGGTTTTCCCATGCTCTCTCAGATCTAAGGCCTGCTATTGCTCTGTGTGTGTGTGTGTGTGTGTGTGTGTGTGTGTGTGTGTGTGTGTGTGTGTGTTGTACATATTCATGTACACATTTTAGGATGACAAAAGTCAATACTGATTTCTCCATCAGTCACTCTCCACCTTACTTCTTGAGATAAGGCAACTTCTCTGCAAACTAGAATTGTGATTCTCAGACCAGTAAACCCCAAGGGGACACCCAATCTCTGCCTCCAGCACTGTAGTCTCCAGCACATGACCCATACCCAGCTATTATCTCTCTGCTGAAGATCTCAACTCATTTTTTTACATCAAACATTTTGTTGACTAAGCTATTTTCCTAGTACCCTAAAATAAAATAATGTCTCCTACTTAATGATTTTACACATATAAGATTTTGTTTACACTGTTGGTACAGAGTATTGCTAACTTTCGTGATGTGAGACAGGAAACACGAGGAAGAATAATATGTTTCCCTTTCTTTCCTTTTGTAGAAGAGCAAAAGGAATGAGAAGTAGGAGATGGAAAGAG
This sequence comes from Arvicanthis niloticus, assembly GCF_011762505.2. Classification (NCBI taxonomy): domain Eukaryota; kingdom Metazoa; phylum Chordata; class Mammalia; order Rodentia; family Muridae; genus Arvicanthis; species Arvicanthis niloticus. The sequence continues at coordinate 21,363,784 of NC_047666.1, forward strand.
GAAGAAGAAAAGAGGGAAAGGTGTGTAAGAGAGGGAAGAGGAGGAGAAGGAAGAAAAGAAAGAGAAAGAGGAGGAGTGAAAGAACCATATAGATTTTTAGGTCAGTGAAAAGATTCTGTTGGACACATAGTCTGTCCCAAGTAGAATGTCCAACCCCAGAAGTGGATACTGATGATGCATTAGTGGGGCTATATAAGCTCTAACAAATGGACCACTCTCCTGGGATGTAGATGCCCTGAAAGGATGTTCTTGTGTAGAAGCAGGAAGTAAAAGGGAAAGTTGTATATCTTTAGTTATCCTGCAAAACTAAAACTACTCTTAAAAATAAGTGGATGTTTTTTAAAGGTAGAAGTGAAGAAATTACCATTTGGGAAAAGATTCCTCTGATTTTTTTTTGAATCTCTTATCTATATAAGCCTTTATCATAGATCTTGCTCTGCTGCAATATTATCCCTGGTGTAACATTTAAAACCATGGTATGTCAAGTTGAGAAGAATGTGCCAGAGCCACATGAACTTAAAATCCCACTATTTTTGGCATGCTTTTTATTTCAGGTTTAGGAAATATTGTGATAGCTGACTCATTCAGAGTGTTTTCGGGCCTCATTTTGGCAGGGGAAAATGGGTTTCAAAAAGAGATTTCAGGAGCCGAACTTCACAGTTGTACCACACACTTGACAGAATCCAAAGAACATGATTTCTTATGGGTGTGTGACAGTGCTGCTTTCTGCACAATGGAGTTGAAATTTTCCATCACACAAAAATTGTTTCTTAGCACCTTAGCAGACAGTCTGAAGTCTTTTCCAACACATATGTAACCCGGGGAGAGCCTGGAGTCAGTGTACGACACAAAGTTGATTTTTTGACATCTTGATCATAATATGAAGATCCTTTCACTCTAACTTAGAGGAAGACCTGCAGGAGACCTGAACGTGGCCTTGAAACTGTGATGAAATGAAAGATTATAACTACTATATTAAAAATAGAACACGGAACTAGGAGCATCAGCCCATATGCCCAGGCTAGCCTGCCACTATTTTTCACTTTCATGTATTCAAGGTTAGTGCTGAACTCACCATATAGCTCAGGATCATTTTAAATGTCTGACCCTTTTTTCCTCACCTCTGTAATCCTGGAATTACAGACAAATTTCATCGTGCCTAGAGGATGCTGTCCTGAAGATCCAGCCCAGGGCTTCATACTTGCCAGGCAGGCACACGCTACCAACTGAACATGTACCCCGGGTCTCTAGCACCTGTTTTTATAAATAAGGTTTTACCGGAATTCAACTCCCTCATTCATTAGCATTCTGTCTTATAGCTATTTTATGCGAAAATGACAGAGTGGAGTCTTCGCAAGAGAGATCGTTTGACATCCCTAGCAGAAAATGGTCACCATCCATCACACCGCACAGACTCTTGCTGTACCACGTTTGTAGAATAAAATACTTCCTGACAACCTGGAGAAGACCACTTCTTCACTCAACAATCATTAATCAGATTCCAGTGATGTGCCGGGGGCTCTGACAGATCCTGAATCAATATAGCAAGGAGAAGAAACATACATATATGGTCTTATACTGCACAAACAGCCTAACTTAAAGTGTGTGAGCAAGTCACAGCCTTGGTCTGTGCAGTGGGTGGCACTTAACCCAGAGACTCCTTACTGGTTAAAGTCTGAGAAATGCCTTTTCAGTGTTCAGTCCTAAACAGAGTGTCGATATCAACCCCCTGTACTAATTTGCTTGTTGTTGCTGTGATAAAACACCACTGGCCAAAGCAACTTGGGAAGAGAGCAGTTTATTTGGCTTATGCATTCACATCACATTTCATCATCAGGAGACGCCAAGGCAGGAACTCAAGGCAGGAACCTAGAGGCTGAAACGAAAGCAGAAACGTTGGGGGCACAGGACTTACTGGTTTACTCAGTCTATTTTCTTATACAATCCAGGACCACCTGCCGGGGTGAGGGGGCAGCACCATCCACAGTGGGCTTGGTCTTTCCATATCTCTCATCAATCAAGAAAATGTCCCACAGACTTGCTTATAAGCCAAGCTGATGGAGAGGCAATCCCACCGTTGGGAGTCCCCATTTCCATATGACCCTGGCTTGTGTTAACAACAACAACAAAAAATTTAACCAGGAAATTCTCCCAAGGATCAAATAATATCATGGAAAGAAAGTAAAAGTCAAAGGACGAGAAGCGGTGCTATGGAATACTTCTTGAGTGTACAGCACGAGCATTGCACTCATGATCCCACAGGGACTGTGGTTAGCAGTTCAAGACCTGCACACACACAAAAGAAGACTGAGAAGTAGGATTGAGACTATAGGAAGAAGAGGATTTCACAACGTGAAAGGGTGGGGTAAGAGAGAGAAATGAGGGTGAATACAGTCATAATGCATTATATACATGCATGAAATTGTTAAACACTTAGAAAACTTCAGTATATGAATATGAAGGTGCTGGGCAGGAAGAAGCTGTTTGCAGGTCAACCAGAGATCCAAGACAGTAAGTATCTGTAGACAGGGGAGTTGTTTTGTTTTGTTTTTGTTTTGTTTTGTTTAAGAAAATGCAAGCATTGGTCAGCCACACTGTCCTGGAGGGGAAAGGGGAAAGACAGCCGGTCTGAGCCAGCACGCACCAATTTCCCCTCCCCATGAATTAAGACAGTGGGCTGGCGGCAGGCAGGAGACACAGTAAAGCATTCTGTTGGAGAACAGGCATGAGTTGAAAATCGTGCACTTGCAGGAGGTGAGATTTTTTAAAGTATTCCCATGGCTGCTTTCAGGAAGGTCCTCATTAGCCTTGATGTGAGTTCCCTCTGATGCTGCCCTTTCCCCTGACTTGGAGAACTGCAGCTTGAAAGAGGCAGTTCAGTCCCCACTGTGGCTCAGTCCTTGGCCTAATTTAGGTAGTACAATAATTCTCTCCAACTGTGACGATGATGAGATGGGGCCTCTGTGAATTCTTGTTTGAGAATTGGTGACCAGAATCTACAAGGAAAGCATCCAGGCTCTGTCTTTTGGACTCTGCGGCGGAGCTGATGTCCTGTTGATAGAATAGGCTCACAATACAGCTGGTCCCAAAGCAACCTACCTGTGTTGCCCCACGCCTGCCTATTTCAGAGGATCAGATGTCAGAATCTGTAAGGTCTGACAGGCCATCTGACCTGATCCTAACTTTGTTTTTACAGTTTAAAAGAAAAACGATATACAAAAAAAGAGAGAGAGAGAGAGAGAGAGAGAGAGAGAGAGATAAAAAGATAAAAATAGTTTCCACTGAACAAATGTTACTTACGATGTGAAGAGACCTGCAATCTCTGAACAGCCCGATCCATCAAGGTGCAGAACTTATTCAAAAGCTTGGGATCTTCTAAACATCAAGTGTAATATTTTAAGGTTCACAGAAAAGTGCTTCCTGAGACTTGCACAGTCTTTCATAGCTTTAAGCCCAAGTAGGTCATAAGATGGCAAGCCACCTCACAAACAATGTTTTTATCTAAGCAAAGAGCCCTTCTCATGCAGCACAAGCTGCCTGTGTTGAGAGGACACACTCAGAAGCCTTTCTTGTGGGCAGAGTTACTGAAGAAACACTGACATCAAAAACACAACCATGAGCTATCTGAACCCAATAAACACAAAATATTATTTGTGCTCTTAAGCTTAAATTTGTTTTTTAAAAAGTCAACTTAATGAAAAAAGGTATCTCGGCATTTGCTTATTTCCTCAAAAAAAAAAAAAAAAAAAAAAAAAAAAAAAAAAGGAAAAAAAACTGACCAGGTTGGGAGTTAGATATTTAGCCATTTGCCAAAATTTAAAATCTTACATGATGCAATTTGCTACAGCTAGTCACTGGTATTCACAGAGCAGAAGGGATAAATATATTAAAGATTATAGGTAAGTAGAAAGGTAGGTAGTTAGGTAGATAGATTAGATGGATGATAGATAATGATGATAGATGTAGATGATAGATTAGATAGATAGATAGATAGATAGATAGATAGATAGAATAAAAAATATGCAGAGGTAGAAGAAAGGAAAGGAAACAGGATAAAAGGCCAAATAATTCAGATTTCTTTAGAATTCTCCAACTCAAGGTCTACAAATATAAATTTTACTTAAGTGACAACATATATTGATTCTAGGCTGGAGTCTCTTTTGTTTTAATGACAACTTGGCTTCTAAGCATTTCTAAGTTTTAGCTATTGGATTTGTCCAGTCTTGTGGAAAATTTTAATTTCACCTGTGTTACAGCTCTTCCTAGTATCCAGCAGAGTAGGCAGTGGCAGGGCTTGGGAGGAACAGACATGACTCTTGTTATGCATAGGATGTAATTTCATTGTGTTCCTCCCAGAAATGTGATTGGAAACATGGTCCTCAAGCTGACACAATTGAGAGTTGTCACAAAACATGTAAGATCCTTAGTCCTGGCCATCTCTACAAAAGTATTTGCTAGACATAATTGTCAGTATCCACACCAGACAACCCCACCAACATGATTCCATTGGAATCTTTTTCCCTTGCTTCAGAGAGAACATAAGACACACTGCAGCCCTGTGCTTTGTATTCCTCTGTTTCCCATGTTCACAATCCTCTCAGCACCATGTTCTCATGTTTCTGCTAGGAGGACTGGGTTGGGGTTACAGGAAGGTGGCTAACACTAGGCATGCACCTTATCTCTCAGGAAAGCCACAAAAGGAGTTCCTGGTACTGGTAGATCAATCTTGGCACCTCCATGTTCGGTATTTTGTGTCTCTAGCACAAGAGGTCCCAAGACCATGCTGAGACTCAAGAATTTGCTGCAATGAGCCCCAAATCTCAAGAAAACTATTGCATATATCATAGATGGGATAAAGATTAGAACTAGTAATGAGACAGCTACAGAAACAGATCAGTCAGTAAAGAGTTTGCTGAGCAAGCACAAGAAACTGAATTTGATCCCATGTCAAAAGCTGAGTGCTGTTCCTGAATTCCCAGAGCTTGGAAGGAGGAGACAGAAGGATTTCTGTGGCTTACTGACTATCTAAGCCAGGGCCATTCAGAGACTATCTCAAAAGCAATTAGAAAAAAGACACCCAATGTCAGTATCTGGCCTAAACACAAACAGGCACATTCGGGGACACACACACACACACACACACACACACACACACACGTTGACAATATAAAAAGGCTCAGGGGTGGAATCTAGAAAGTTCCAGGCACAAACTTCCCATCATTTCCTTGCTCAGAGTTCTGTAGGCAATGATTATTATTCAATTGTGTAGAATATTACAAGGTAAATACACATGAGAGTTGATGGACAAGCTTTGTATAGAGGGTTGGTCATGGAGAATATGGATGGTTTTTACCTCCAATATCTCTAAATGTCAAGATTATAAGGCCATAGTTCCAATTATCAACCACAATAAGTACCTGTGCTGTGTATGTACACTGTACACATGTATGTGGAGGCCAGAGGTTGATGTCAGCTCTCTTCCATTATATTTATTTATACACCTCCATTTTAGTTATTCAGGCAGTTTCTTTAACTGAACCTGGCGCTCACCAGTTCCATAAGACCAACTGGTCAGTCACTTTCATGGATCCTCCTGTCTCCCTCACGCCCTGCACTAGGATTATCGGATTATCACGCTAGGATTATTGGTGTTCACAACCATGCCTGGCAGTAGCACTTCACCCATTCCACATCCACACACTCAGAATTCTTACTATAAAACTTGGGAGAAACTAAAGGCTTTCCACTCAGAACTGATCTCAGCCCATTCGTAGGCTCTGCAATGGTGCCCAGCCCATTCCGGTGTTTGAGAAAAGCATCTGCTTGCCATGTCACCTATAAGGAAAGGAGAATTCACTGCAGTTATCAGCCCAAACTAATCCATATAAACTGATACAAGAAGAAAAAGACAAGATGTGCTATACTGGTGATAGGAGCATCATGTAAATGCCCGAATACCCTGTGTCTGCAGCAAAGCAGAACATGTTTATGTTTCCTGGGAGACGGGTACCTGGGGCACTTACCAGGGCCCTGACATTAAACTAGCTAAGTGGATGCAAAGAGCAAGCATGTAACAGTCTCTGCCCTTGGGCTGTGCTTAGAATTATAAGCCACAGACGAGATAAGAGGAATAAGAAAACAAATTCATGTTCTAGACAAATATTCCAAGAGAAGTTAGGAGAAGTCAACACCACCAGAGGCAATGATATCTCAGAGGCAGTGATCCTGTTTTCTGCTTCTCATTTTCCTGTGAAACGAAGGCTAAGTACAGACTTTCTTCTCCGCTGCTCAAAACTGACAAATGCCCAGAATCCTCCAATAACTAATCCTTTTCTATTTTAAATTCACTTAACTGAACCCACAGCATCTCTACTTCAACTTTTCTTCCATATTTTTTTTCTGATCTCATATTTTCTGCAGACCCCTGACAATTTGCAGGCAGTGTCTATTAAACTGACTTCCAACTGGATCTCTACAAGTGGCATTTCTCCTGCAAGTTTTCATAAGCTGCACTTAGTTTATTTTGGACCATATACTTTCTCCAAAACAAAACGTTCTTTGGGGACTAGAGAGATGGCTCAACAGTTAAGAGCACTTGCTGCCCTTCCAGAGGTCCTGAGTTCAGTTCCAAGCACCCACATCATGTAGCTCACAACCACCTAAAACTCTAGTTCCACTGGATACTATACTTTCTCTTGACGTCTTCAGGCACTTTCACACAAAGGGCACACACACACACACACACACACAGAGAGAGAGAGAGAGACAGAGAGAGAGAGAGAGAGAGAGAGAGAGAGAGGGCACATGTGTTGTTTTTAATTTAATCTTCTAAAAATGTGTTCTCATCACTGCTAATCAAAAGAGTCAGTCAGAACTCTGAAAATTATTTTAAAGTATAGTCAAAGATACAAAGGTCTTGAGGATGAAAGTCAGATAGTAAATGCTTTCTTTGTATGAAGGAGTGAAGGAGGCCCTGGGTTCACTCCTTAGCACTGTCTAAACCTGGATGTTGGCACATTGATCTGTAACCCCAGCACTTCAGAGTTGAAAGCAAGAAGACTGGGAATTCAAGGTCATCTTGAGCATCATTCAGTCCCTGGACAGCCTGGAATACATGATTCTCTGTCTCAAACAACAGAAACAAAAGATCCAAAGGGCACTCTCAACTCAACACTATAAGAAGCTGCCATACAGGGAACACTATTTGCCGCTGGTATTTTACAATCTTCCTAAAGCAAGCCAGTTACTCAACAAATATCTATTGAAAGCCTATTCAATCTTAATGAGTAATCTGATTATTGGATATACATGAATAAAGCAAAGAGAGACTCTATTGTTGATGATGTCAATAGCTCCTCATTGAAGGGGTCAGAAAATAAGGTAAACAAGAAAATTCACCTCTAATAATAAGTCCTAATAAATGTCACAAAGCATGGTTGTATAATAGAGTTGACTGAGACATAGGACTGCCGCTAAAGGTCAGGCTTTGAAAAGAGCTGTCAGCGGACTCGGTCTCAAATAATGAGAAAACTTGGTGAGATGCTAACGTTGATATCATATCGATAGTGAATAGTGAAGTAATGTTCTTGCCATGGGGAAATTGAGTCTGAGCAAATGAAGTCAAAGCAACAAAGCCAGCAAGTGCAGGATCTACAGTGGAAAGGAGCCATTAAATCTAAGGGACAAAAACCCATTGTGTCTAGGACACATAGAACAAGAGGGTGGTGACATTACAAAGCAGGCAGAGGGGAAAAGGAGGTGGTTTGGTGGGTAAAGTGCTGGGCCCATAAGCATAGGTAGGGGCCAGTTACTCTAAGGCTCACAACTCAGGCCAGCTTAGCCAAACCAGTGAGGTCCAGGAGAGAGGCTTCCATCTCAAAAACTGAGAATGATTGAAGAAGACTTTAGATATCAACCTGTGGCCTCCATATGCACACTCATTCACATACATGCACACCTTTCACACACATCCACACACCCATATGAATACAAGCATACGAGAGGGAAGGGGAGGAGGAAGGGAGGAGGAGGGAAAGAGGGAAGAGAAAGACAGACAGATACACAGGGAGAGATTGAAAGAAAGACAGAGAGAGGGAGGCATGGAGGAAGGCAGAGAGAGAGAGAGAGAGAGAGAGAGAGAGAGAGAGAGAGAGAGAGAAAATAGGCAAAGACCACCTCACTGAGCCACCCATAGGAATTGGAATTTGTCTTTAGGTACAAAAGAACTTCAGTGGAGAGTACTGCACTGAGTACTTTTTTGGTTAAGTTCCCATTTTCTAAAGTAACTCTGTGGAAAACACAGCTTTGCATATTAGTAAACCCAGCAAAGTAGAAGGCAGAGACAGGAAGATAACAAGGTTTTTCTGGCTGCCAGCCTGGCTCCATGTTCAGTCAAAGATCTGTCTAGAGGAAATGGGATGAAAAGTGGTAGATCAGGACACAGGACACCCTCCTCTGCCCTCTTCACTCACACAAACATGTACATTCACACATATGTGCATACATTCATTATACACATGCTATACTGCATGCACAGATAAAAAGACTTGTGGGAGGGAGAATTTAGTTGGGCAAGAAATTAAACTGGAAAAGTGTTTTATTTTAATTTGGTCGTTTCACCTTTGGTGTTCATTTGTCATTGTAAATCTGAAATGTCAAAGAGATGACCAATGGGTGAGCCACAGACACATGGGTCAGCATCAGGCTGAGGAAAAGGGACATGAACTGAAGTGGTCCCAATGCAGACACTGCACTCAACAGCTGTGGGATGAAGCAGTACCTACTAGAGTGTGTGTGTGTGTGTGTGTGTGTGTGTGTGTGTGTGTGTGTGTGTTTGAAGGCCAACAAAGACCACCTTGGATGCCGTGTCTCAGGAGTCTTCCTATTAATCCTGATTAGTTTTAGATATGGTATTCTCACTGGAACTGGAAATATTGGATTTGGCTAAGCTACCTCGCCAGTGAGCATCAGAGATCTTCATGTGTCTACCTCACCAATGCTAGGGATTGCTCACACTTCCCACCACACCTGACTTCTTTACATGGGCTCTGTGGCTCACATCTAGGTCCTCATACTCATGTGACAAGGACTTTGTGTACTTTTTAGAACTATCATAATTTGTAATGAAGGCCTGGTGACAAGTCTCAGCAGATAAATATATTTATGAACGAGCCTCATGAATTGAGGTTGGTTCTTGAGATCTCCATGGTAAACAAACTGACTTGAAATTTTTCTTTCTGACCTCTTCATACATGTTGTAGCATGTCTCCCAAAACATACACACACACACACACACATACATACATACATACATACATACATATGTGAAAAATTTTTGAAAAGTCCCATAAACTTAAACTGCTTTCCAATTTTGATCATAAGACTTAGATAGGCTTTAGTCTGTTTTAAATCTTTGCTTATTGCCTTAAGTGATAGATGACATTTAAGTGAGAAAAGCAACAGAATTGGATCATCACAGACTAAGCCTTACAAGCTTTTCAACTTCTTAAAGTTTCACTAGTCTTATTGAGGCTTTCAAGTTTATGAGAGACAAAAAAATGAGACATTTTCATTAGCAGAATTACATTTTGAACTCAAATTCCCTTCAGTTTTATTCATGAGCCTTTCCTCATTACAGCAATGTTTGCATTTGAGGTTTGAGGAAATGTAACAACTGCCTTCCATACTCAAATTTATAAATCACTGGGAGATAGAAGCATGAAGCATGTGTTACAATGGATGTCAAGCATGTTCTAAAAGTCTTATCCCATTCATCTGTCTGTCTGTCTCTGTCTGTCTATGTCTCTCTCTCTCTCTCTCTCTCTCTCTCTCTCTCTCTCTCTCTCTCTCTGTGTGTGTGTGTGTGTGTGTGTGTGTGTGTGTGTGTGTGTGTGTGTGTGTGTTGTGTGTACTCAAATGCTGGTGGGGTTCAGGAGATGATGAGGGATCACTGAGCCTGTACCAAGGCTGACAACTAGCAATCTTCAAGAATCTTGTTTGTCTCAAGCCCTCAGAGTGCTGGGATCACAAATATATGTGACCATGCCTTGCTTTTTATACGGGTTCTGAGAATTCCAACTCAGGTCCTTATGCTTTTGTATCCAGTGCTCTTAACCACTGAGCCATCTCCCTAGCCAGATCACCATTCTTAAATATGAGGAACAGACGATGTGCCTATATGCTAAAGCTAATCTTTGTTAACCCAGTTGTATGGAGAAATGCATTAAAAGTTCAAAGAGGTATGTAGACTGTGTGTTATTTATTTCGCTGAATGATTTTTTGAGTTGTAGATAATAAAATTTTAATAAAACTTTAAAACATAAAAATAGAGAATCTGTCATATTGAAAGGTTTAAAATGATGTTTAGAGTTAAGGGCTATGAACTCAAGAGGCACATGTAGAATCCACAGACCATGAAGATAGAATGCAGTGTCTATATCTGGCCAAGAGCTCCAAGACCAATAGCTACACATATAATGATGGGCACTGTTTCCTGGAGTTATGCAAATGAGTGAAAGATTGTCTCAAAGTTTGGACACCCAAGAAGAAGGCATGTCTATCTGTAAAGAGAGGCTAAAACACAGCTTTAGAGAAGAGGTAAATTTGCTGCGTGGATAGCTGATTCTTAGCGTAAGGGGAATAAAGGGTTAAAAGCCTTCAGGAAGAAAGCAGGGATGCAGAAGGAAAAGGAAAATTGAAAGGTTTTCAAAATCTTCACAGGGGTTTGGGATAGATGAAACAGAGATGGGGGGGGGAAGAAACAGACTGTTTTTAGGTTCTAGATCACAAAGAATATTTGCATGTGATATGCCAAGGGTACAGTGTATCTGATGGGAACAGGACCAGTGGTGAACTTATTTTACAAACAGCTAAAACAAAAGACCCCATAAATGTAGCACTCTGCTTTAAGTTAATGCATTCAACAAAGATTAGTAAATATTTAGGACTGTCTTTGGCAAAGCCTACTACATACACAAGCTTCACAGGGAGAATAGTGTCCTAAAGTCATTGTCAATCCAGCTGCATCCTGCCCCATGCAGCATCCTCATGCAGACATATCAAGGGAATACACTCAGACCTTTCTTTGAGAGCGATTTAAGGTTCCTGGGTATCAGCCTGGTTGTTTTCACTTCATTCTTTTAGCCTGGCAGAAGTAACTGAACATATGGGAGAGATGATCACTAGGCATAAATACGTGAGGGAGCTGAGAACACTCCGTCAACCCACCTGGTCCATGGAGTCTTCTCATGTGAGTGGAATCTGGAAAGATTTATGAACCAGGGCAGAAAGGTGGCTCAGAAGATAGGAGGATAAAAGTGGAACTAGGCTTATCCCTCACTAAAGGGAGAAAAGGAATAAAATGCCTTGCTTTTACACTTTAATATGTTCGAAGGTGACTGGCCTACATAATTTCATTTGACCCTTACATTAACATTATGCAGGCCTCTTTCCATGCTTATTATTTAATTCATTCATTAATGAATATTTATGGAGTGACTGCTACACTCCAGGAAATGAGCCAGGCACTAAAGAGGAAACAATAACAAGAGCAGTGTGTTCCTGCCTCAGGGAGCCTTGCTACTTAGACAGGAAACGACACCAAGAATGGATTAACGGGTCACTAAGTTACTGTAATACAGTTATTATAACAACCACAAAGAGAAAGGAACCCTGAGATGGTGGTGTGTATATGGATATGGGAAAATACCCCTTTGAAGAGCTATGCTCGGGCAGGAATCTAGTAGAAAACTGGGCTGGAAAATGAGTCCTGTATAGGATTCTAAGTCAAGAGAACAGAACGTGCCAGAGTCCTAGCGTAAGTGTTAGGTTGAGGAGGGTCCAGGAAGTAAACATGGATCCATGTTCCTGTGAAGAAGAGTACAAAGAAGGGTCTGCACCATTGATTATGTTCAAAGCGTAAGGTACAGAAATGAAGATCAGTGGTGATATTTGCTATGTTTACATTTTTCCAAAGAAATAATAAAGGTGAAATTACCAGATAACCAGGAATATTTCAAAGTGATAAGTAAAATTTGATCTTAACAAGGACGAATGGCAAGAGAAGAAGAAAGGATGGGGTGGGAGCATGGAGATTGGAGTGAACAGAGAGGAGCTGTGGAGCGCAGAGTGAGAAGAGGGAGCTGATGAGACAGGGATGGAGCCAATGATCAGGACGTGCACAATGTGGCACACAAGAAAATTGGTCTGCATTTATCCATCATGCCATACTCTCGGGAAGGAATGCCTCCTTGGTGACAATAAAATATAGATAATTGTGAGCTACCTGTGTCCTCTGAAAGAGGAGTGAACACTGCTCAACCACTAAGCCATTTATCTGCCCATAAACAATTTCTTGATGACAGCTGAGACCCAAAGAGAAGCAAAAGCAAGTGAGAAATGGAGGCAAAAGTTCTATGACTCAACCAGGATTGTGTGGGCAACAGAAGGAGGCAGCTAAGACTAATCTGGGCATTACCATGTCAACTCAGCTACTCTTTGGACCACCCTAAACTTTACTGGAGAAACATCGCCATCTCCAGAAAGAAGCAGAGAGGTTGTATAAGCAAAATATGTCATTCTTTATGAGATGCTAATATATGTGGAAGTTCAGTGAGGACAAAGCCTCTTCACTTGTGTGTGTGTGTGTGTGTCTGTCTGTCTGTCTGTCTGTCTGTCTGTCTGTCTATTTTACTTTAGCAGTCTAGCTGGTGGTCATCCAGTTCGTCAAAGGGGAAACTGAGGCATAAAACATTGAATACTTAGCACTTCTGTGTTCTGAAAATTGTTTTTAGAAATAGGAACAATGATTGTTTGTGAAGGCTGCGCACTTGCCAACAAACAAAGTGGGTGAAATAAAATGTGAGGAAAATTAGTTTTGCTCTGCACCCTTGCCTGGTAATGAAATATCCAATTAAAAGAAATTATGAGTCTTTAAGGATGATTGCTCTTGCACAAAGTGAGCTGAAATGGAAATTCATAACCACACGCCATCTCCATCCTAGAAGCCTATTAATCGGAACGATTTTCATAAAAGCTTAGGTTGAACACTCTCATTAACAAGGCATACCTTTGTGGAGCAGTATCCAGCTTTGAGCTTAGAAAATGGTCTCAAGCTCTTTGTCCTTTAAGCCTTAGGATTCAGAATTACATTTCAGCAACTCATTGAAACAAACAGCTGAGCTTTCCAGGCCTGGTCCTATAATATTTCTGTAGATTTTTGTACCATGAACATATTGCTTTAAAGACCACAAGAAAGGAAATAAGGTGATACATGTCTATGTTTAGTAAATGCATTTTTAAATCTCTTTGTGTGTGCGCATGTGCCAATGCACGTGTGTGTGCACACAGGTGCATACCTGCCACAGCATATGTGTGGGAGTCAGAGAATAACCTGTGTGTGTGTGTGTGTGTGTGTGTGTGTGTGTGTGTGCATTGTGCATGTGTGCACACACACGCAGGTGCACACCTGCTGCAGCATATATGCAGGAGTCAGAGGATAACCCCAAGTATCAGTCCTAACCTTCTGCCTTCTTCAAACAGGGATGTTCTGTTGGTTTACTCCTATATACTCAAGGCCAGCTGGACCGCAAACTCCCAGAGTGTGATGACTAATCTTAGTTGTCAACTTGACACAACCCGGAAGAGAGAACCTCAACTGAGAAATTGCTTCCATCAGATCCCTCTGTGAGTTTGTCTGCAGAAGCACTTTCTTGATTAATGATTGAAGTAGGTGGGCCCTACTGTGGGAGTTACTATTCCTGAGCAAGTAGTCCGGGGCTGGGTACGAAAGTGAGTCAAGCATGAGCCAGAGAGCAAGCCTGCAAGCCGTGTTTCTCCATGGTTTCTGCTCCAGTTCCTGCCTCCAAATTCCTACCTTGAGTTCCTACCTCAGCTCCCCTTGATAATGGACTGCAATCTGTACACAAATAAACTATTTTCCCTCCAAGTGAATTTGGTCAGTGTTTTATCCCGGCAACAGAGAGGCAAAGTAGAATTCAGGGATTTCTGCCATCTCCACCTCCTATCTTTCCCTAGGACTCCTGAGATTACAGACAATGACGCCCAGTTTTATGTGAGTTCTGGGAAACTGAACCCAGGTGCTCACTCTTGTACCAAAAGTGTTAGTACCCACTGAGCCATCTTCACAGCCACAGTACATGCAATATAATCTCTGTCTCTGTCTCTCTCTGTACAGGACTTTCAGATAGATAGATAGATAGATAGATAGATAGATAGATAGATAGATAGATAGATAGATAGATAGATAGATATGCACAGCCTTAAAATAGTTCTGGATCAAAGTTTGCTAACACAATATCCACAAATAAGCCATGAAATTTCACTTGGAAGCTCTAATATGCTTCTGGAAATCAGTGAAAATGTAATCTCTGTTTTTGTTCACTGCAAGCAGGCAGGATGTCTGAAACAATATGGATACTGACCTTTAATCTTTCCACTCATTTTTCTGAGCACCATTTCTACATACAAATGGTATTTGGTAATTAATCACTAATCCAGACATTATTTGGAGAGGATTTTGATGTATTCTCCGGCAGCCAACAATGACAAGGGGAAAATGCATGCCTACTTCTAAGTGTGTGGACACTTGCTGGGGAGTGGCTCAGGTTAAAAAAAAACTGTACTTTAGTATTTACTTACTTAACTGAAGAAGAATGACTACAAGAAAGAATGGTAATTAACCACCATTTTTGGTGCTGATTGGTCACTATGATAGTTGAGATATAGATATAGATAGATAGATAGATAGATAGATAGAGATATAGATATAGATATAGATATATAGAGAGAGACAGACAGACAGACAGACAGACAGAATATATATATATATATATATATATATATATATATATATATATATATTGCTGCTTTCTGGAGCTGGGAAGATGGCTCAGAGTTTAAAGTATTTACTAAGCAAGCATGAGGATCTGGCATTAGAAGCCCAGCATCCACACATAAAGGAAAGCATGACAGCATTCACATGAAACACCAGTGCTCAAGGTCTGACACAGGAGGATCACTGAGGCTTGCTGACCAGCCAGTCTATATAAGTCAGTGAGCACCAGGTTCAGAAAGAAACCCTGTCTTCAAAAATAAGGTGAAGAAGCAACTGGAGAAGATACATGGCATCAATCTCTGGCCTCCATATTCACCTACATACATGTGCATGCATGTATACACTAACACGAACACCTACACACAAAATAAATGAATGATAGATGATACATAGATAGATGAGATAGATAGATAGATAGATAGATAGATAGATAGATAGATAGATAGAGATAAACAGAATAATTGATGCCCAACTCTTTCGGGAGCTCTTCTTACCTTGATATATATTTGTTAAAACTTCCTGGGGATTCAACATTTGCAAGATATTTACAGACAACCCACAAGCTCTGTTGCAGTTTCTGGCACTCATGAAGTTTATGGAGAAGTTGTAGAATCCATCCATTCTATTACTTACAGTACTGCAAAAGTGTAGCTTCCATGGTCACTGCTAATCCCAACTAGAGTTGGAAGAGAAATTTGCTACAGGGAATGGCCAAGAAGCACTTAAAGAAATATTCAAAGTCCTTGGTCATCAGGAAAATGCAAATCATAATGACCCTGAGATCCCACCTTACACCAATCAGAATGGTTAAGATCAAAAACTCAAGTTACTGTACATGCTGACAAGGATGTGGAGAAAGAGGAACACTGCTCCATTGCGGGTGGGATTGCAAACTGGTACAACCATTCTGAAAATCAATGTGGAGGTTTCTCAGAAAATTGGAAATAGTTCTACTTGAAGATCCAGCTATACCACTCTTGGGAATATGCCTAAAAGATGCTCCATCATACCACAAGGACATGTGTTCCACTGTGTTCATAGCAGCCACATTTGTAATATCCTGAAGCTGGAAAAAAAAAAAAAACCTAGGTGTCCCTCAACCAAAGAATAGATACAGAAAAATAAGTTCATTTACACAATGAAATACTATTCAGCTATTAAGAACAAAGAAATTTTGGATTTTGCAGGCAAGTGGATGGAATTAGAAAATATCATTCTGAGTGAGATAACTTAGATACAAAAGGACATGCATGGTGTGTACTAGCTGAGAAGTGGATATTAGTCATAAAGTACAAAATACCTAGGCTACAACCCACAGACCTTAAGAAGTGTAACAAGAAAAAAGTACCAAGTGAGGATACTTCAATCCCACTTAGAAGGGGGAAGAAAATAATCAAGAGAGGCAAAGAGAGGGGAGGACCTGGGTGGGATAGGGAAGGGAGTGTGGAAAAGGGGAACAGGATCAAGTATGGGGGGAGTGTGGAAAAGGGGAACAGGATCAAGTATGGGGGGAGTGTGGAAGAAGAGAAGCCCAGATGGCCAGAAGAATGAGTAGAAATATGCAACCTTTGGGGGTGGGAAATGGGGGACCTTCTAGAAAGTACCAGAGACCTGGGAGGTGAGAGACTCTTAGGATTCAATGGGGGTGACCTTAGCCAAAATGCTCTACAATAGGGAGAGGAAACTCAAAGAGTCCACTCCAGTCAATAGACAGGACCTCAAGTCAAGATACCCAACTATTGGGCTGAAGTCAGGGGCCCCTATGGTTGAATTAGGGAAAGGATTGAAGAAGCTGAAGGAGAAGGTGACCTCATAGGAAGACCAACAGTCTCAACCAACCTGAACTCCAGGGAGCTCCCAGAGACTGAGCAGCCAACTAGGCAGCATACATGGGCTGGTCTGAGCCTCACTCTAACCTCTGCCCTGGAAGATATATAGAAGAGAACTGCCTGGTCTAGCCTCAGTGGGAGGAGAGGCACCTAATCCTTGAGAGACTTGAAACCCCAGAGAAGGGGGGGGGGGGTATGGAGGAGGGGAACAACCTTTCAGAGGCAAGTGAAGGGGAGAAATGGGATGTGGAACTGTGGGAAGGGAACAGGAGGGGGCAATGGCTGGAATGTAAATAAATAAAATAATTAATTAGAATTATTTCTTCTTTAAAAAAAAAAAAGAACTTTCTCTACTAAGATCCTAAGTCTCAAGTAGCATTAAAATCTCACAGTGTACTTGCTAAATAGTTAATGTGCAATAGGGTGTCAGGGGCACTGGATTCTTGAGGAGCAGTGCCAGGATAAATGAGTTGAGCAATACATCTCCTCTTAGTGGACCTACACAATTCTTTATTTTAATCGACACACTTGTGCCTTGCTAATATTGAGTTCAGGAGCAACTTGTCAGGATGAACTTGCATCCCAGTACAGCAAACAGAACATGGGCACTCTCAAACCCCTTCCATGGAGGAGAGAAGAAAGTCTCATCTGTCTAACCAGGATGGAATGGTGAAAGACCTCCTGTGAAAAATTTTGTAAACAAGAATAAAGAGAGACTATTAAACCAACTCCTAATGACTTACCATCACACCCATAGATTAGGTGATGAATCAGAGAAAGATTTGACAGAATAGGCTCTGGCCAACTCTCATGAGAAGAGAGAGGAAAGGAAGTTATGTGAGAGAGCAGTGCTGAGAAGAAGGCAGTTTTACCAGGAGAGTTTTGCTGACACAGGTTACAGAGAGAACAAGCTAGACATAAGTGAAGACAGAACAAGCCAGAGAACAAGGAACTAGAAGATTATAACAGATTGCCAAAGTTAGTATGAGGCCAAGCAGAGCAATTCAGTCAGAAGCTGAGAGAAGCCAAATTGAATCAGTCAGCTTGGAGAGGAGTTTTAAACCAGACAGCTCATTTTTACCAGCCAGCCAGAGTTTGGAAAGAGCTAGAAAGTATGAGGTTATTCAACATTAACTCTCAGAAACTGGAAACATTCTAAGCCTACATTACATTAGAGGCTAAAAACTTCCAGGAGTAGACTGTAAGCCTCAGAGATGACAATTACATCAGAGGAATAAAAGTTACTTTTCCAAGCTTCCCCCTGCAACAAATGGGAACAAATACAGAGAACCACAGCCAGACCTTATGCAGAGAATAGAGCTTGGAACACTCAGCTCTAAGTGGGAGGCAACTGTCAACTCCTTGCCCTCAGGGCCCTGGGAACCCCTCTCAGAAGAGGAGGAAAAAAGAATTTGGAGATGTGAACTCTCAGCTATTACTTTTGGCATACCCTTGCTCTACCATCATGGATTCTAAACCCTCTGAAACTGTAAGGTCAATCAAGCACTTTATTTTATAATTTGCCTTGGTGATGGTGTTTTATCATAGCAATAGAAAAATAATGAAGGCAATATACCTAGATGCAATTTGACTAGCTGCCGGGGTGGGGGTGGGGGCTGTTACTGTGAATTCTCTCACAACAATGGACTATACCTTTGCTATGAGCTAAAACAAACCCTTTCCCCTTTGAGGATATTTTCTAAGAGTATATCACCCAAGCAACTAGAAGAAAAACTAAGAAACTGTTACTAGTCCTTATAAGTGGAGATCTTCTCAAATAACATATTAATATAAAGGTATATATTATTAAAAGCACATATTAATTGTGCAAAAAAGCAGGCATTATAAAAACTCTATTTTTCTTCTATATCTACACTGGAATTGGAATTAGGGTTTTGTGTGTGTTCCTACAATACATGTACATATGCTAACACATAGACACACATACATGTAGTAAAGGTATGCTTCTTTGTGTGCATTTCCAGGTCTTATGTTTCATTTTCAAACAATTTTAAAAAGTAGAAAGCTTCACAGTGACAAGGAGGTTATCACAGTGTCACAGGGTGGTACTGATGGGAGTGGAGGTTAAAAGTCAGGAGACATCCAAACACATGTGGGGAAAGATGCCCAGAGATCTGTCCTCTGCTGCACCTAACAGGTCCATAAACACATAAATCCCTGCTTAACCACCAGGCAGCACAGTGAGGTTGGAGGAAGACACCCAAAAGACCTGCCTACCAGCATGTTGTGGGGTATGGGCAGGGAAAGATGACCATAGACCTGCCTGAGATATCTAGATGCCCTCTTACCACTATGCCATGTGTTGTAGACAGGGAAGGTCACCCAACCATATGGCTTGCCTACAGAAGGAACCACTACAATCTTCAAATGTGTGGTGGCCAAATGGGGGAGAAAGAAAGGCAGAACAGTTTGAGCCTTGTGAAGGGAAATGAAACAGGAGAGAGGAGAATGAGACAAATAGCCTGTTTCAAGTAGCCAACAGGCCACCTGAGGTTATACTGAAGACCCATCCTAGTACATGCTGCCACTGAGGGCCTTGTCTGGGTTTGTAGCTATGGGACTGCAGGGGTTGGTATCAATGCCTGTTCCTCATATTACCACTAGAGACCATGAGGACATCACTGGTTTGGGCAGCTGCCTAGGACCATATGGATGTCCAGGTTCTGAGCAGAAGCAGAACTGGCCCCATCCTTCACTGGCTGTGGCACTTTGGAGAGATGGCCCCATATCTCACTACCAGCAACATTAGGGAGAGTGAGCCTTTGCCTCAACTGGGCAACACAGTAGAGCTTGCCCTGATGTTGAAGGCATGGTGAGCCAGTCTGTCTAGAGGGTGAGAGAGTGGGAGGGTGGCCCATCACCTCAGAGACAGCAGCACCTGGGAGAGTTGGCCCTGCACCTTGACTTGGCAGCACAGTGGAGATCACTGTGGATGCCTGGGTGTGGGTAAGCTGGCCCAAGGGCATGAGAGCAGAAGAGCTGACCCTGCCTCCTGCCGAAGGTAGCATTGGGTAGCCAAACTAGAACCGTGCTGGGGAGGTCATGCTGGTAGTGCCAATAAGGAAGATCCAGTGTGCTGACCAGCTCAGCTACCATCCAAGCCCAAACTGAGGGCTTTGAATTAGTCCACCCCACAATTGAGATCATCTGTGAACTCTTGGAGTATGTGAAAGGGCCAGTCCTGCTTATCCAAAGGTACAGGATCTCCATGACACAGGGGAACCATAGGATAACCAGGAAGAGTCCCAGTGAGGATCCAATATTAATGATGTCATAGAACACAGAGATCTTGAACAAGACCAATGACTCATTGAAATGAACATTTATAAGTGAAGATGTGTGGACAGAGAATACTCTGGGGCACACTGTGACACCCTACAGCTTCCACGATGAGATGTTTTCTATGCTTTGTTTTGTTTTGTTTATTTTGTTTGTGTTGTGGTTTTTTTTTTTTTTTGAGATGGTTGCAAAGGCAGAGGGCAGACATGAGGGGATGGGGAGTTGAATGATATTAGGGTGCATGATGTGAAACTCACAACGAAATAGTAAAAGGTTTTTTTCTTAAGATAGAAAACTTGATGGATGAATATAAAATGCTATTAAAGTTTAACTTTATAAGAATAAAAGTGTATTTACTCAATAAACTTCTCAGTTTGTCAACACATAGGTGACAGAGCAACAAAGCCACAGAATTCTGATGAAATGATGGTGACAACCAAAGGTGCTGTACCTAATGCTGTCCCCAAACTTTGCCTTTAATCTCTAAGCTCACGCTTGCTGAAGTATGGATTTCTCCCCATTCTCCCAGGCTTCCCTGCTCTATTAATCACCTTTCCTATAGCCACGTCAAAGTATCCGACAGAAGCAACTTAGGGAAGAAGGCCTTGCTTGACTCACAAGCCAAGAAGGGATGCAGTCCATCATGGTGGAGAAGGCCATAAGGCCACTGGTCATAACTGTACCTGCAGTGAGGAACACAGAACTGAATGCTTGATGGCACTCAGCTGGTTTGCTCCTTTTTCCCTTCTCAATCTGCCTGGAACCCCAGTCCCATACATGGGG
This sequence comes from Arvicanthis niloticus, assembly GCF_011762505.2. Taxonomy (NCBI): domain Eukaryota; kingdom Metazoa; phylum Chordata; class Mammalia; order Rodentia; family Muridae; genus Arvicanthis; species Arvicanthis niloticus. Next base: position 21,384,550 of record NC_047666.1, read on the forward strand.
TAGGTCTTTCAATTTCAGTTAAACCTCTATACAAATGCCCTCAAAGACATGCCCAGAGGTGTATCTCCTATGATGAAGCATCACACCCACCCTTTCAGCAGCAAGCCGGGAAGTCCTGCTAAGTGCAGGAGCTCCCTGCCTGATCTTCCTGTTGCTGTTTTGTCAGGTTAGTGATCAATGAATATTTATTTGTAGCCTTTCAGACTTCCTGATACATTATCTTCAGTTCTTATATAGAAGGAAGAGGACGCAACTGGCATTGTTATTCTCTTCTACAGATGTGCATGCTGTCGTGGTCAAATTCCCAGTGTAGCTTCTATCTGCATCTTCAATAAACCTGCAATGGCAGATTTTAAGTGAACAAAATTGTTTACCACTCCTCCCTTCGAGATGGCATCACACTCTCCTTTTTTCTTTCCTTTTCTTTCTTTCCCTATTTCTACATAACTTCTTTTCTTTCTCCCTTATTTTTGAGATAGGTCTCACTTTGTAGCCCTGGCTGGCCTAGAACTCTCTATATAGATCAGGCTGACCTTGAACTAACAGAGACTCTCCTACCTATGCCTCTCTGGTGCTGGGATTAAAGGTGTGTGCCACCACCATACCTAATTTCATTATCCCTTTCTTAAATCTGGCTGCCCTTAGTTACTTTATTGACAAAAAGGATTCTATAGGTATGACATTAGTGAATGTCTAAGCTAAAAAAAATCATTTAAAAACTATTATCATTATTATCACTATCATCATCATCCTCATCCTTATCATCATCCTCATCATCATCATGTTCTACTAAGTGTGTTGTATAAGAAGAACATATGTGTGTATACCAGAGGACAACTTTGTGGAGTTGATTCTCACTCCATCTTTACATGGATTCCAGGAATCGGACTCATGCTATGCTACTTGCATAGCATGTGCTTTAACCTGCTGAGGTGTCCTACTAACCACATTAAAAATTATAGTCACCCAATCACAAAAGAACACAGATGGTATTTACTCACTGATAAGTGGATATTAGCCCAAAAGCTTGAAATAGCCAAGACCACATGAAGCTCATGAAGAAGGAAGACCAAGTGTGGATACCTCAGTCCTACTTAGAAAGAGTAACAAAAATACTCAAGAGAGCATATATGGAGACAAAGTGTGGGACAGAAACTGAAGGAGGGGCTGTCTGGAGACCATTCCACCTGGGTATCCATCCCATGTGCAGTCACCAAAGGTAGACACTGATGTGAATGGCAGGAAGTGCATGCTGACAAGAGCCTGATATAGCTGTCTCCTTAGAGGTCAGCCAGAGTCTGACACATTCAGAGGCAGATGGTTATAGCTAACCACTGATCTGATCAAGGGTTTCTCAATGAAGAAGTTAGAGAGAAGACTGAAGGAGCTGAAAGGGTTTGTGGCCTCATGAGAAGAGCAACAATACCAACCAACCAGAGCTCCCCAGGGGCTAAACCAGCAGCCTGGGAGCACATAGGAAGGGACCCATGACTCCATCTGTACATGTAGGGGAGGATGGCCTTGTCAGGCATAGGTGGGAGAGGAAATCCTTGGTCCCATGAAAGCTGAACACCGAGTTGGGGGGGGGGATTCAAGAATGGGGAGGTGGGAGGTGGGGGGAGGTGGGGGCACATCCTCATAGAAGCATAAGGAAGGGGGATGGGATAGGAGATTCCTGGGTGGTGGGGGGAAGGGGGTAAGGGGATAAAATCTGAAATGTAAATATAATATCCAATAAAAAATTTAAAAAAACTATAGTACCCACTTGGATTCTCCAAATACATGTTTTTGAGATAAGATGTGACATATTATACAATGGCCACTATGATGCAGGAAGGACCAAGAAGCTGAATGCGGAAGCTGTACAAAGCTAGAGTTATGTCATCTATAGCAGCACAGGTGCCAGTATGCAGATGAGAAAATCATACAATTGGGACAATCATATCAGGTAGGATATGATCTACCAAAGAGTTAAGCTCGGGCTTTACCTCCATTGAGCCATCTCAGCTAACTTCAGGTGCCTAACTCCTCCCCTTCTCCTCTTCCTCCTCCTCCTCCTCCTCCTCCTCCTCCTCCTCCTCCTCCTTCCTCTCTCTCTCTCTCTCTCTCTCTCTCTCTCTCTCTCTCTCTCTCTCTCACACACACACACACACACACATATCCCCATATCCCACCTGACTGTTGAATAAAGGACAAGCCATCTCCCATGAGCTCTGCCCAACCTTCTTACCTACAAATTAGTAAGTATAATAAAATGGTTCTTTTACTCTGCCAGGTTTCAACTGTGGCTTGTTATGTAGAAACAAATAACGGAAACAAACCTCATCCTCATAAGCACACACATGGCTGTTTCTCAAAATGTTTAGAATTACCCATATTTCTGTGGAATCTCACCCATAGGTCTCCCACAAAGCATTGCATTGCCAGTAGATCTCCAAGCATCTACATTTGCACTCATAATTATCCATTTTGTAAATAATTTTTCCTTCACTGCATATACACAAAAGGAAAGAAATAGTCTACTGGCAAATGCCGCAACAGAAGTAGAATCCCTCAGTGGCATAAAAATGCCACCGATAAGACCATAAAGGGCTAAGACGGGGGCCACTGGATGGCAGGAACGTCTATTGGCAGACATCTAAGTGGAGGGTGGGGTCAGGTGAAAAAAGAATCTAAATTTCCAAAAGCTATAACTAAAGCAAATTGCCAGAGCATAATAGGTGGTTTGAGACCTAGCTATTTCCTGGGATTTTCTCTGTGCTTCGAGCAGAAAAACAACAATCTACTTTCTTGACCTCCTTGCCCAGTAAGTGGGTGTTTCTTTTCCAACTAGTCAAGGAAGCAGCTAAGTGCTCCAGGAAAAGTCATAAGAGAGAATATGTTCCTTTTAAGGTGCCATCGAAGCTGAAACTTCATTTTGAAAATTAAAAGCCAATTATGGAATAGTTTCTGACACACTGGAAATGTGACCTGGCTCTATGTTTTAGAGCATGTATAAAATAATAGAAATGATAATGCAATTAGGGAAGAGTGTAAAACTGGGTTATCTTGTGATCAGAATGTCAAGCAGCCCTTATATGCCCCCGTGTTTAAACACTTGGTCTCGGGTTAGGGGCGCTTTTGTGGAGCCCTGAGGAGGTAGAGCACAATTAAAGGAAGTAGGCCAGAAGGGAGTGGATTTTAAGGTTTTATAACTCGTCCCTGCTTCCTGTCCTACACTGCTTCCTGAGCTACACAAGTGTGAACAAGCAGCCCCACACCCATGCAGTTATAGCTGAGAGCCACATCATGCCTTCCCCACCAAAATGGTCTGTACCTTCAGGCTATAACTACAACAATCCCTCCCTCCTTTAATGGCTTCTTCTTGAGTATATAGTCATGGTAATGAAAAAATAATAATTAGTTATGATGATATTTCAATTATTTCTCTCTTTTTTCTATTTCTTTTTCAGGAATTTCTTTGCTGATTCTCATTTAAGGCAGAGAATTTATTGTGAGACTATGTGGATTTGGGATAAGGCTGAATAAATGTATGGCATGTAACATAAACTCCAATGAACTTGGCCAAGAAATGGTAAGTACCAGCTGGGCAGCAGTTTGGATATCTGATTTTCCTTGGCTAATATTAGTAAGCTTATACCAGACTTCAAGAGCAATGACACATGGTTGTCTGGCATTGGACAAAATGTTAGGCCACCCTGCTGGCTATTTGAACACAATCATGGCAGGACAACAGCCCCCAGTCTGACAAAGAGCAGGCTCCTGACTAGTCAGTGAGTGGGTAGCATAGACAGCATGGAAAAGGGATAATTCACATTCCTGGTTGGATCTGGACGATAATGTGAGACTTCATCTCACAACATACAGGGCTGTGAAGTATAAAACTGACAGCATCCATGTTTCTGAAACTTTCTATTTACCCTTTTGGCCACATATAACTGCATAGTGGTTGCCAGATGGTTGGTGTTGAGGAAAATTTTGGAACTAAGTCTGATACCTAGCAAGGGTCACCATGTGTTTCTGGTTGTCTCCCTTTGGGTAATCACCCAGGCTTTATTTCCAAACAGATATCTGTCCCTGAAGAGAACAGTGGTCTCTCCCATTCTAGCCTCTGCTTTATTGTTTAGATAGACAGATGGTTTTTATGTTTTTGTTTTTTGTTTTTTGAAATTGTATGGGTTCTTTTTCACTTTACAAGAGCAATATATATTAAACTTTATTTGTATTTCTTGTTTTCATTTTATTACTTTAGGAGCTGTTACAGTTCAGATGGAAATGTCCTCCAGAGGCTCATGTGTTTGAATACTTGGTACACTTATAGTAGAGCAACAGAAAGAAAACAGAAGCATTCCTCTAATTATCTAAGGACACCATACTAGGTTTCACTTCTCAAAAGCCTCACAATCCTCTACTGGTGCTAAACTATTGACCATAAGTCTTGATGCTTGATGGGCATTCAAGTTCTGCATCTTAACATGCTGCCCCAGATCTCTCTCTCTCTCTCTCTCTCTCTCTCTCTCTCTCTCTCTCTCTCTCTCTCTCGGTTTTTCAAGACAGGCTTTCTCTGTGTAGCCCTGGCTATCCTGGAACTCACTCTGTAGACCAGGCTGGCCTCGAACTCAGAAATTCGCCTGCCTCTTGCCCCAGATCTCAAAAGGTTCATGTCCACATCACCATACAAAATATATCCATTCCATCTCAAGGGTCAAAAAGTCACATTGTCCCAGCCTTGCTCAAACTCACATTCCTGGTAGGATCTGGTAAGATAATGTGAGACTTCATCTCACAATATATAGGGCTGTGAAATGTAAAACTGTCCAAATTCAAAGTCTGTTTTGAAAGCAGGTAAAAGTCAACTGTAAACCATCACAGAAATTAAAAAAAAAAAAATGTTATTCCCACAATGCAATGGTGTCACAGTATAGAATATATATTCCCATTCCAAAAGGAAGGAACAAAAGACTTACAGGCCCAAGATAAAGTCAAAACCAAGCAAGCAATTTCCATGTCAGGTATTCAGAACATTCTATACCGTTGGATGTTGACTCCCCAGCCCCAGATTAGGTAACCCTACACCCTGTAGCCTTGTTGGTCACAACTAATGTGGCTACTCTATTAAGCTGGGCAGGTGTTGCATGCTTCTTATCTCTCGCTCTCTTTCTGGAATCTCCATGGTGGCTTCAGCTTCTCTCAACAATTCCAGGCATAGCCTCATCAAGGGTTTCTTGCAAAGACCCACACTTTATGACATGCAGCCTATTTTTCCAGGCTTTTCTGTGAGATCTTGGTAGGCACCTTCCTGACCCTGTCACTCTAGCAGTTCTCTTTCCCAAGGCCTTCTAAGAAATCAGAAGCCATGTTAGAGATTTCTGAACACTTAATGTCACAGAATTCACCTGTCTTTGATCAGGTCTAAAGCATTGATAAGTTCCAGAGAGAAACTTCTTCAGGCTGTTCTTTGTTCTTCTTCTTTTTTATCACACATTCTGTCTACTAGAAACTTCTTTAGAGGAAACTCAAGTGTGTATTTTCCAGTTATAGAATCTGCCTATATAGAATTTCTTTAAGAACCCAGAAAAAGGAAATAATGTTCAATTCCATAGTTTCAAAAATCTTATCATGTTCAGGAATAGACTGGGTCTACTTAACAAAGTTTGTTTAAACAAATAAACACAAAAATTAGACTGAAGACCACTGAAATCCAGCCTATGAACATTCTCAAAGACAAAATAAAATCATGAATGAGAACATCCAATAGCAGAAAGATGAATGGATGACACAGAGAAAAAAATAATTTTATGTGCAACTGTTTCTCAACACTTGGTTTGCATAACTCTTGACCCATCTAAAACAAAAGTAGGAGTGGGATTTTATCAATTCCCCTAAACTAATAATTTTCTCCAGGCTGCTCTGGGTATTCTTTGTGTCTCTGGGACCTGAATGTTTTCCTTAGAGAAAGCCTTGACTTGCTTTATATTTTGTAGACAGATTGTATTACCTGTTGGAGTCTGCTTGAGCATCGACACCTATTGAATCAATCCTGAGCTGCTCTACAAGGTTTATTAAACATTAATTTGTAACCACTTGACAGTCTCTCTGTTCATGATATACCCTGAGATTCATTTCTACATTAATTCTCATTTGTAAACTACATTCGTCTTTCCTGAAGGCAAGAATAGATTGGGGAATCTAATGTGTTTGTGATTTAATGGACTTTATAATAAAGAGAAACTGTATACAGGGTTGTGGCAGGTCAGAGAGTATATTCCCAGAGAGAAAGAGGAAAAAGGAAATTAGAATGCAGCCAATACTGAATTCAACTCTTTCACCACAGTGAAGTGAGATGGTGACAGGTAGCAGCTAACACAGAGTAACAACAGAAACTCAAAGACATCCAATGATGCTGAGCCTACATGAGTTTGCTGGGCTCTTCTTAAAGGCATATGATAAACTATGCATGCCACATTTAAAGATGGACATTTCAATGCCCCAGGAGACTATGAAGAAATGAATTGCCATCCTAAATGTCCACCTAAAGCAAAGAGAAAAGTATTATGAGGTAAAATGTGTCTCCTCCCTTACCATGAGTCACAGGAAGTACCAGGGCTTTACTACAATACTGGTTAAGTGATGAAGAAAGATGGTATCTGGTTGGGAAGGACCCATGAGAAATGCAAGATCATAAAACAAAGAATTTTGATTAAATATCAGGGATTTCTTGTGTGCCTTAAAAAAGTAGACAAATAAAAAGTGGCTTTAGAAGCCAGAGGGCTGGCTCACTGACTAAAGGTGCTTGTTGCTAATACTGGCCAATCTTAGTTCAATACCTGTGCCAGAAATAAAAGAATCAGCTCCTGAGATCTTCTGATTTGCATGAATAAGGTCTCCAAATGATGAGGTGTGGAGGGGCAGGACCTAGGATGAGAAATAAAGTAGACAAAAGCAAAAGCTATGCAATTTGATAGCTTATGCCAAGCAAGTTTATTAAGAAGTACAACACACACACACACACACACACACACACACACACGTTGTTTGTAGAGAGGAGATAGGCCAACATCAACAGAAAGCTAAACCAAGCACTGTTGGCAATGAACACAGGATACCTCACATGCAGCTGCCGTAGAACTGATAACCACAACCCTTCAGAGGAGAAATCCAGGATCCCTGGAGCCAAAACTTTTAACTCCTCAAGGACCTGACCCCAGACACATGCCAGACATTTTGAAATCTGCCCCTGAGCAAGGATACAGAACTAACATACTCTGTGACCTTTTTCAGGGCCTCTGAGAAAGCCTTGGGTCAGTCTGACTCTCAACACTCTGACCTCCATATGTGTGTGCACACAAAATAAATATGTAATAAAAACCTTAGTGGCTTCTGTTTGAAAACCTCAGATTTCATCCTTTAGAAAGAACCCTGTAACAGTGTATGTGACTTTCTGCTCAGGTGATCGTGTTGGGATATAAAAGGAAAATAAGCTAGCTACATCCATGCCAGAATCTGGCATATGTAACATATTTTATTTGTTTCAATTTTGTTAATTCTCTAGCCACAAGGGAAAATTGCATCTGAAAGCCCTGTTGGTTCTTCTGACTGAGGACACAGTGAGCCCCTGTGTTTAGTGACACTTGTGTTAGCAGCTTATCTCATTGCTTTGGTCAAACACTTGGCCAGAATCATGTCAGGGAAGGATTGATTTTGACTCATGATTTGGGTGTACAGCATTAGGACATAGAAGAGGCTCCAGGTTCAGTCAGAGGCATAACATTTACTTTCTTTATCCTATTCCTATGGACTATGAAGTAGATAGTTTTTCACTTAGAAAAACTCAGGGTTCACCCTCTGGAGCTTGTGTCCTCCAACAGTTACACAACACATGCACAGTCATAGAGATCCCGTCTCCTTTGCCAAAGGCAGCACTATCTGTAGTGAATTTATAACCTCCTTGTTCCTCCTAATCCAGCAGCACAGTGTGAATGTGGGCACAATGAAAACCAAATACACACAGTGATGGGGTAGGCAAAGTGAAAACTAGTGTAAATGACCAGGTTCAACAATTACAAAAAAAAAAAAAAAAAAAAAAAATGCACCACACAAGCAGAGATTCCACAAGGAACAGGAGGGGAAAAAACTAAAACAAAAACAAAAAAAACAACAACAAACAAACAAACAAACAAACAAAAAACTTCCTAATTCTTTTTGTCAGATACATTTCAGAGAGCTTTCTACTTGTAGATGAAAATCCGGGACTCATGAAACAGGGTGGATGAGGAGCCAGCACTCATGGGCCAAAGCAGACCAAGAACAAACACCCATGGAACAAGGTGGACCAAGAGCCCATGGCTCAAGTGGACCAAGAGCAAGTACCCTTGTAGAAAAGTAGACCAAGAGCAAGTACCCATGGACCAAACTGGACCAAAAGCAAGCACATTTGGAGCAAGGTGGAGCAAAAGTGCAACCACTCATAGAGCAGGATGAACCAAGAGCAAGCACCCACGAAGCAAGATGAGCCTAGAACAAGGGGAACCGGATGTTGATGAATATTGCTGGAAGATGAATAACATACATGGCAAAATGAGTATTTTAAGAAAGATCTAGTTCAAGAGAATGTTGAATGGCGAAGTATTACAGGATTTGACACAGAAACTGGAATGTAAACATGAATAGTTCCCTGAGAATGTGGAAGAGAGGTGTGGTTATGGTGCCTTAGAGGTTGTAACAACACAAGTTATCAAATGTCCTGTCTTTTTAGATCCTTTTTATGAATCTGTTGAGTTTTGAAATCAGCAGTGATATTTTCTCCCTGAGGATGTGCTATCTTTTGCTTATACATTTATATTATCTTTAACAACAACCCTCAAAATCAATCTTCAGGCTGGGGATGTGGCTCAGCTGATAGAGCACTTGCCCAGCTTGCACAGAGCCCCAGGTTCCATCCCCAGAGTCACATAATCCCAACACTACAGAGGTAGAGGCAAGAGAATCGTGCTTGGTGGGTTACAGAGTAAAGGCAAGGCCAGACCATTGCACCTGAAATCTAGTCTCAAAAAAAAAAAAAAAAAAAAACAATTTTTATGAAAGTGTATTTTTCTTAGCTTGATTATCATTTTTCCTTCAGTAAGAAATGGAAATGGAGACAGAGATCAACATAAAGGGTAACAAACACAGAAAGGTAAAAATGCATGAAGATTGTGTATGTGTGTGTATGTGTGTGAATCAGATAGATAGATAGATAGATAGATAGATAGATAGATAGATAGATACATACATACATACATACATACATACATACATAGTTACTTAGATACATAGATAGATACATAGATAGACAGATGATAGATACATAGATACATAGATACATAGATAGACAGATGATAGATAGATAGATACATAGATAGATACATAGATAGATACATAGATAGACAGATGATAGATAGATACATAGATACATAGATACATAGATAGATAGGCACATGCAACACAGGTGTGTGTGTGTGTGTGTGTGCATAAATCTATATGGGTTATTGCTTTTCTTCTGCTGACTCCACATGCTAACAAATGCAGGTGTGCTGTGCTGTGTACACATGTGTGGTTTCCAAAGGAAGTAAAGAAACTCAGTGAGACTCTAAACACTAGAGATAAAATTTCAGTCCTCTGAATGTATTGCTGGACTTAGGAAGGGCATCTACAGTTAGAAATGACCCTCCTCCACCTGCTAGTTCATACCTAAGAGCTTATCATAAAGGTATTCATTGAGATATTATTAATGAAAATGAAAGGATATTCTCGCTAAATACACGAGAAGAGGATGTTTCTTGAACAGCCATGCCAAGGAGGTACTGCTATGCAGCCGACTCAAAAGGACAGGGCTGGTAAATGATGCAAAAACGAGTGTACATTTTATTTAACAGAACACACTGCAGAATAAATAGAATGGTTTTTATATTAAAGTATTGGAGTTCTTAAGGTTTTAAATTTCTCTTTAATTTATTTTATGCATATGGGTGTTTCCCATTCATGCATGTCTGTATATTGTATGTGTGCCTGGTGCCTGCAGAGGGAGGCCAGAAGAAGGATTGGATCCCTTGTAACAGGAGCTACAGACAGTGGAGTAACACCCTCTGGGCGCTGAGAATCAAACCTGGATCTTCCGGATGGACAGCCACTGAGCCATGTCTCCAGAATCTTTTTTAAAAAATTATGTTATATGCATGTGTGCATGAGTACACTGCTCTCAGAGGCCAGGCAAGGGCATCAGATGCCCTTGGAGCTGGTTGTGAACTCCATGACATGGGTGCTAGCAACTGAATTCAAGGCCTCTGCAATAGCAGAAAGCACTCTTAACCACTGAGCCATCTCTCCACCCTACTTCGTAGTATTTATATATGTGTATTATACATAGATGTGCACAGGTAATATTAAAAAGATAGAAATATTTTATTGTCATTTTCTCTGAGAACTAAGGTTCAATGTATCTATGTTTCTTTTTGTTCCTTCATTTTTAATTTCTAATTTCACTACAATGTATTTGTCTTTCTTTTTAAAACAGGATCTTGTAGATCCTCAGCTGGACTCAAACTTGTTATGCGGCCACAGATGACCTTGAACTTCTGATCCTTTTACTGCCTGCTACTGTTGGGAGCCGACTTTACCAGAAAGCGGCTAGATCAACTTTGCAGCCATCTGGAACCATATACCCTGATGAAAGACTTGGTTTTCAAAAGCCTATAACAGCTGAAGCACACTCTGATAGATATATTGTTTATCCCACATAGCTTGTTTTGCTATTTAGTGACCTCAGCTGTATGGTGCACATGGTAAAGTGTTTTCACCTGTGTTCTCCTGCTTGTGTATATAAATACCTCAGAATTCCCTTCAATAAAAGAGACTTGAGAAAGAGAGACTTGGTAAGAGACTTGGTCACACCCTGTCTTGTCTCCATTCTTCTCGTCTCCTGCCCCTGCAGCCCCACGCTCTCTCTTGACCAGAGCACTTAGCCCTAAAGCGTTGAGGCAGAGCACGGGCTGCAACATGCTACCTCCTGAGTACTGGAATGACACTTGTCTATCTCCAATGCATGCTACACCTAAGCCATACCCTCAACACACACACACACTCTATCTATCTATCTATCTATCTATCTATCTATCTATCTATCTATCTATCTAAATTTGCTCTAGGAATACAAAGTGTTCAAAGGTACAAACACTACCATGGACAAAAGGCTGGACTCCTGTGTCCTGCTATGTTTCGTCGGAACAGTCAGGCCCCATCCCCCTTCCCTACTCTGAAGGGCAGCAAGGCGAAGCAGGGAAGACGCGAGCTTTTTCGAATTCTTTTCAATGTAACTTTTTCTTTTCTTCTTGACACAGGTGCTTTGTGCCGCTGTCTAAGAGTAAGCAAACATTTTTGTTCTTGCCAATTTTATCTTTCCTTCCCACTTCAAAAGTCACGGGAACTAAGACTTAAGAGTCGCTGGTTGTCATGTGTTGTTTTCTTGAGTGTCCCCCTCCACCCCCGAATTCCACTGTTCTGATCATATCCAGCAGAGCCTCTCAAAGACATCTTATATAATTCAAAAGCCTCATGCGACTCAGACGTCAACACAGCTTCTCCATAAGCCCTCAGCAAACCAGTGTCAAACACGCTGGCGCCGCAGGATAGAGAGTAAATGATTTTTACATGTTGCCTGCGCTTTCATTCCGTAACAAAAGCTAAGAGAGGAGACCATTTCCTCTCCTTCCCCTCTCCCCTTCCCCAGACATTTTTCTCTTTCTTCTGCCTCCAGTGCCCTTGAAAGCTGTATTGAACCTGACAAAGGATAGACTAGCGGGGAGTGGAAGAAACTAAAGATACCAAGGGGGTTCTGACTCCCTGTCTGAAAGTCTGTTTAGACAGCACCTGGGTCACCCTCTTCTGATGGACTTTACTCTGCGTGTTATTGTGTTTATGTCATAAGGGGGGAAGAAAAGGCTACTCCCTTGCTATGGAGTGCTGCTCTATTGAGTTCCAGTGCATTCCCTTTCCTCTAGCTAGCTCATTTTGTTTGAAGGGACTGCCTTTCCAGTTTCATCTGTGATCGCCCAGAACAGTCTCCCCTTTGTTCACACAGTGACCTTTCCGTTTGAGGAAGGGTGAGACGTGTCTTGAAACCTAAACTAACTTTGGCAGAGAGGTCTTTAACAACAACAACAAAATAAAAAGGAGCAGAGGCCTCCCTGCACAGAAATAAATACTGCTGGTTTCATTGTGATGCGCTGCGTGTTTCACTTTGCATTCTGCTTGGGGATTTCAAAGGACAATGCCAGTGTTGAGAAATGAATGCGACATCACAGGCTGGAGCTTCCCTGGGGTACTGTGGCAGTCCAAGCCTGGCCTTGGAGTTATTTTTATTTCTTGGAAGAGGGTTGGGTTAAGAGGGAGGCTTTCGATCCTGCCAACATCAAGTGGTTTCAAGAGTGAGCAGCTGGACAGTCACCTTGGGAGCAAAGGAGGACAACAGTTTGGCCCTGAGACTCGATCGTGAGGACGCAAAGCTTACCAGCATATCACATACCTAGAGGAACCCCCCCCCCCCGCCCTTCCCAGCCTTATGCTGAAGCTCAACCCTAAAAGAAAGAATAAGGATGTTCAGAACAGAGAATTAGAACCCTTTTAAACAATGGAAAACCCTTCCTTTTCCAAAAGTCCCTTATCATCGCCACTACACACACCGCATGCCCCGGTAGAGACAGCACAAATTGGTTGTGGATGGACGGTCAAAGGGGGGGACTTTCAAGGTTTTCAGCAATGAAATTTGAAAGGGCAGCTACAAAGTCTGACACTTCCTCCCACCTTTGCTCCCTGCAGGGAAGCTCTCAGATGTCACCCTGGGCTAGGACTTGGCCTTTGGATGGGTTCCTTTCTTCCCAGGAGCATAAGGAGACAACTTGCTGAGCACCCCATGAGTTAAAATAAAACATTCTATTGAGGATGTTAAAAGCATGTATTGAGATTGCTAGTCAAAGGAAAATATAAATCAAGATGGCTCTATAAAAACCACTCCAGTGTATGCATAATAGAGCGCTCTGAATAGCATTGAGAAAATGTATTGTTAGATGTCTTTCCACCTCAAATGAGCAAATTCCACCACACGAAGAAGAGCCATCTAAAAATATAATTCTTTTGTTAAGTTCTACAGTTTTCTGTGAATACAGAACTATTTGGTGTTTAACATGTGCCCCAAAAATAACAAAAAAAAAAGTCAAATCAACATAACAGGTAGCCCTCAAAGTTCAAGTGCCATAAGAATTGTAGCGCTCAGTGTAGAACACATGTGCCCCATATTGGTCATCATCATCACCATGGTTTCACAGGGATATAAAGGGGCCTGGAGAAAGATGAGGGAGTAGGACTTCTCCATTCTGAAGATGGAAATCAAGGACTCAAGACAGGGTTATTGTATCTGCTCTGGGGCCCAAGTGATCACCTCTTTCAACACTTTTCAAAATAACTTACACGAAAATCAAAGCATCTCAAACACTGCAACTGAGGCCTTCTGAGACACCATGTAAGTGGAAAAAGGTTCTGGATTATAACCAAAGCATAAACTAAACAGCATAAACCTCCACTGAGATAAATAAATGGTTGTACAAACAAAAAAAAAAACAAGAGAGGTCAGCAAAATCTTCCATGTAGATGCACCACAAATAGTATAGGAAAAACTCCCCACTTCTGAAGAATGGACTCTCTATAGTTCTCTTTCAAGAACACTGTAGAGAAGCAGACATGGGGGATTGTGGCTAGGCTGGAAATGCAGAAAGTTCCTCCAGGTGGGAAGTTAGGTGCTGCAGCTGTGGCTACAGCAGCTCATTAAAGGCCTTCTCCAAGGTTCCTCACAGCAGAGCCCCAATGATAGGAGAAAGTCCATGAGTTTTACAGGCTTTATTTTCATGGCAGATGGTAGCTGGATCTGGATGCACACCCCCCTCCCCTGTGAAACTCGGGGGCAGACCTGAGTTAAATAGGGAGGGAGAAAATGGGGAGGATCTGGGAAAGAATGCTTAATTGGCTATGGCCTATGGCCTTCAGGTATCTCATTAGTATGTAAATATCTTGAGGCTGAGGCCTGTAGTCATGCCCTCTAGGGAGGGGCTGTATTGCCCTATGTGACTGGACAGTGCAAGTTAATGGAGTTCTATGCCACGTGTTAGGAGCCTGGATTCTGGGAGCTCAGTGGAATAGATGCCTGTCCCTTGCAGGGTCTCCAGGCTACTTCCAGCCAGTGCTTCTACCAAAAACCAAGACCCCTTTCACGGCCCTACAGGGGATGGGTTACTTGGTGGGGATATAAGGGAGATACCACTTCAGCCAACCAGGTCATCATCCATAGGACTGAGTCATGCTGGTAGCATGTACAGCTAGCTCTATATGTTACAAATATACAAATAACATATGGCTTCTTCTCATGCTTTACCCACAATCTTTTAACTCCAGTGTAACCATGAGAAAAACCCATCTGATAAATCTCATTTGAAGTTAACAGCAGGACAGCTCAGCAGGTTGAGGTATTTGTCACCAAGCCTGACAAGCTGACTTCTGTGAGTTGTCCTCTGACTTTGACATGCATATTTTGGCACCCCCCCCCCCAACACACACACACACACAATGAATAAGTAAATAAGTGTAATTTCAGTTTTTAAACCTCAGATCAGAAGTTATCTGCAACATATCTGAGCAATACCATCCAAAAGCAAGGATTATAATGACTTTAGCAGTGTAGCAGAGCTAAGGAAAAGTAACACCTGGGTGCACTGTGATACCCTAGATACCCTGGAACACAAGGGGTCCATCCTGGGCAAATAGGAAGGAAATCAAATGATAAGTGTTGGAACATTTTTAAAGGATTTTCATAGGTCCCCAAAGTAATTTTTGTGTTCACGCTAACCATTTTCATTTCAGAGAAGCTTCTATCTTACTCGGTTGCATAAGTCCTTTTGATGAGAGGCTTCTATGACCTAATGGTGTTACCATTTCCATGAAGACTCTACCTGGTGAATGAGAGGCCACGTCCACAATGAATTCAAGTTTCAGAGATTTTATCATTGCTAAAAATTATTATTCAATTTTTTTCATATTAGCAGGCAAAAAGTCATTTTTCACAGCTGTTTTAATGTAAGTGCCTGGTTGTAAATAAAGCTAAGCATTTACGTCTTCTATTTGGGGCATTTTCTAGTCTTTGTTGTGGAATTACTTATGTGAGTCTTTGTTCGTTTTTCTTCTGCTCATTTACATTAGCTCATATTTTTAGGAGACTTTTTATGTTTCAGTGCAGATTAAACTATTATATATGCTGCAGTTTTGCAGAAAATATTTTAGTATATGGGTATTGAATTTTACATATAATTACAACATTTTGTCTATGTGCTTTAGTTTTATTTATCTGTGGAGTTCATTAGCAGGCTAAACTTTTATAATATGTAGTTGATCCATTAAACTTTGCCCTGAGGGTTTCTGTCTTTGATGTAGGTTTAAAAACCAATCAATAAAAAATTCTCTGTTGTATATATTGCTGTGGGCTCCTTATAAAAGACAGGAAGAAAGGCTGGGGTGATGGATAGAGAGGCAGCAATGTAAGAAGAGGTCAAAGGACAGAGAAAAGGGGGTACATAAGGATGCAACAGTTGGTTTTGAAATGACATGGCCAAATAATGCTTCCAAAAGAAAAAGGCATATAAATTCCAGAGAGAGTATATATAGTCCTCAAAAACCACAGTGACCTTTTTACCTAAGAACCATAAGGTAATACATTTGTGTTGTGTTAAGTCACTAAATTCTTTGTAATCTGATTGCGCAAATATGAGAAATTAAATAAATAGATGAATGACAAGACACATAGATGACAGGTAATAAAAATATGATAGGTAAAAATATGCATAGATAGTAGATAAATGATGTATGGATAGATTGATGCTATATAGACCACAGTGAAACAATAGGTGGTGTATGAATAAATAATAGGTAATACATATGTTGATACATGAATAGATAATACATATATAGATGATAGATGATTGATTAATAATAGATAGATGATAGAACACAAATAGGTGATAGACAACAGACAAATAGTACACAGATAGATGATAGATAGATAGATAGATAGATAGATAGATGATTGATTGATATAGACAGTATACATTGATAGTAAGTACACAGATAGGTGATAGATAACAGAGAGATAGACATTACACCCTACACAGATAAATGGACAGATAGACAGATACATATATGATAGATAGTACATAGACAGGTGATAGAGAATAAACAGTAGACAGATGGTGATGTTAGATAGGTAATCAGATAGATAGATAGATAGATAGATAGATAGATAGATAGATGATAGATAGTAAATAAATAATAAGCCATAGATATATCATAAATATATAAAAATATGACAAATGTATAGATAGATGCTATAAAAGTATAGATTACAGGCAATGAATGAATAGATGATATAGAATGTAATGATAGATATATAATATACATATAGGTAATTGATAGTGTGAGAGACAGATGTGCCAAGGTGTATAAATGTCAAATTGAAGAAGCAGGGGTGAGGTTTTCAGAGAGATTTAACTGATGAGTAAAGACCATGGGATGGGATTCCTGACTGAATAAAAAACTAGAAGAGAGAGTGTGGAGCTGCAACACAGCTGTCTGACTAGAAGCAATGTGACAGCAACCTCACATTCCTACCCGTGCCTCCCCCTGCATGATAGACAGACCAGCAAGCTGTGAGCCAAAATAAGCTTTTCCTCCTTACATTGCCTTCTGTCTGGTATTTTGTTAGGGATATGAATCAATTAACTGAGATAGTACCTAAGAGTTATCTGTTGTGACTGTGTGGTGGTTTGAATAGGAATGGCCCACAGAGAGTCATGTGTTTCAGGGCAGCAGTCATAGGAAGTGGGATTAGGAGGCATGGCCTCATTGGAGGAAGTATCTACTATAGGAGCAAACTTTGAGGTCGTATATGGTCAAACTACACCAAATGTGGCACATAGTCTCCTTCTGCTGCCTGCTGATCCAGATGTAGAATTCTCAGCTTCTTCTCCATCACCATTCTCTGTCTGCAGACCACCATGATGATATGGACTAAACCTCAACCTGTTAGCCAGTCTTATTAAATGTTGTCACTTATAAGAGTTGCTGGTCCTGGTGTCTGTTCATAGAAAAAAAAAAAAAAAAACCTAACTAAGACAGGATTTATTATATTTTCTTTAAAACGCATTTCCCAACTTTTCTACAAGAGTTTTTGATAACAGGTTGAGTAATGAGCTAAAAAGTCCCAGAATTTATAAATGTCATTTGTTGGGAAAGGGAATATAATTACCTGCACAAGACTAGACCCATTGGTGTTTCAGCATAAATAGAGAAGAGACCCATGAGGACCCACCTCCCTGAAGAACAGTTACTGATTGCTGGCTGCTGAGGCATTCCTAGTCATGTTCACTAACGATGTCGCTGTTGGAAAGCTGCCACTGTTCTCATAGATAACTCCCACCCATGTTCCTGTAAGCAACGTTAAATAAATGCAGTGGGCCACAAAAAAAAGACATGAAGGTAAAGGGGGTACGTGTTGGCAGGAGGAAGGGGTCAGGTGGGAGATTTGGCACCGAGATAAGAGTGGCTAAAGTGGGAAATACAAAAATAAATATAGTATATACATCTGAAATTGTAAAAGATTCCAAACGTTAAACGAATCTCGAGGAGACAGGTTTTTTATTCTCTAGATGGGCATGAGACACCACCACACATATCCTTATAAAAAGGACAAGGAGAAACACGTGGAATAAGATACAGAACTCTCAGCTCGGAGGCAGATAAGGCAGTGGTGAGCCTGCAAGCCACAGAACACCTGGTAGCACCAGAGACCAAGAGATCAGAAACAAATCCTCCCCTGTAGCTTCCAAAGAGAATGTTGCCCTGGGTACCCTGTCTTCCAATCTGAGTACCCAGAACTGTGATAAAGAACCTTTGTTGCTGTGAGCCATGGGGGTCACGGTGATCTGCTGGCAGAAGTCTTACTAGACACACAACAAATGATATTGAAACCAAAGAATTTGACAGCTGTTTTAAGTCCCTGTTTGTGTTGTTATATGAAATTATACTCAAGGCTCTTAAAAATTTCAGTGTGTCTTTAAATTATTCCAATGCATTTATTTTCCATTTATTGTTAATTATCTTTCAGTTTGCTGCTGCAATTAGGTGATGTTTATAACCCTTATAATTTCTAACTAGTTATTAATGGTATAAAAAGTTATTGACTTTTATATATTTGTTTTATAACATACCATCTTAATAAGCTCTCTTTGGGATTCTAACAGCTTTTCAATTTATTTTCATGACTTTTCCAGGTACAGGACATGTCACTCACAATTTAAAATAACCTGCTGTCTTTACAATATTTATACTCTTTCTTTGCTTTCATTGTCTTGTTCAAAAAGACCAAAGCAACAGAGGTAACTATATTAGCCATCTTTGCTTATTCTTGGATGCTTTTTTGAGAGTAATCAAGGATTCCATTGACTGAAGCTTTTAGATGCTTTTAAATTCCCTTTCCTGAGACTCTAGAATTTTTCTTCTTTTTAATTTTGAAAATTTGTTTTTATTTTATAGGTGTTTTGCCAGCATGCTTGTCTGTACAACAAATTTATGCAGTACCCACAAATGCCAAAAGATAGCATCAGACTCCCTGGAACAGTAGTAACAGACGATTGAGAGCTGAGATGTGAGTGCTGGGAACTGAACCTGGGTTCTGTGGAGAAAGAGGGTGCTGTGCTCTTGGCTGCCGAGCCAACCATCTCTCCAGACCCTAAATTTTTTCTTTCAATACATAGTGTATGTCTAATCTCTTCTCTTTACAGAAAAGACTGAAGATTTGTTTCTTCTTTCATTACTTTTTCCTCGTTTCCTACATTAAACTCATCTTGGCCACCAAAATAAGAAGCAATTTGTATTGTTAATATTTTACTTTGAACTCGTATCACTAGCGAGGGTATATATGTAGTTATCCAACTGAAAGGATTTAAAAGGTTTTATTTTTTTAATATCAGAGGGTATTTAATCTTCTCCAGGCCTCCAGAACATTTTGTATTTATTTCCTTCTTTCTAGCTATTTTTATGTTTATCAGACAATGAAGTATATAACCAGAATATGGAAATTTTTCTTAAAGGTGTCTAAGGAAATGAAATATTTTTTTCTAGTGAGAAATTTGGTATCCTTTATGCCCAGTTCTACTCTCAGCTTTCTTAATGTTTTTCTTTTCTGCTGTTTATCTTGGCAATCCCATATAACTGTTGATTCTGTTCCTCTTTAGTTCACCAAACATAGACATCATTTCTAAACTTCACATTAGGAGAAATTCCTTTTGCACAATGCTTTGCAAAACTTTGCCTTTCTTTACACCCTCAGTAGAATTGGTTGTTTAAAGTAATAAGTTATGATCGTGTACAACTGGGAATATCCTGTGATCTTGCTTACTTTCTGCTGTAATCTTTCCTATTATCAAAACAGAGTTCTCACGACAACAAGATGATGCACTAGTAAAGCCTTTTGGTCCCCAGCCTTAAAGTAGAAGGAGACAACTGATTCTCATGAACTGTCCCCTGATTTCCACACACATGTCATGTCATATACACAAGTCTGAATACACATGAACAGACAGACAAATTAATCAATCAAAGTAATAAAAGATACCTGAACTACGTTTTTCATTAGTAGAGCCCAGCTCTGTGCTTTCTGCTGTTCCCACTGACTCTCTATTTTCCAGGACCTCTGACAATGTCAGATCTCAAATGAGGACACTATACCGTTTTCTCTTTGCCTATGGTTAGCAGCTCAACACAGCCTCCATGACATACAACATAAATACCTGCATTAGGCAAGGTGTCCAAAGCCACACTCCTTTTGAAGGCCATAGGGGAAAATTTGTTCCTAGACACTGCTGGCTTCTGGTGATGCCAGGTGTTCTGTAGCTTGTGTGTACATCACTGAAATACCCACTTTCCTAGAGAGTTCCTTTGGTTTTCTATGTTTTTTCTGTTGGTCTCTTTCATGAAAACATGCTTTTAGTATATCATGGTTCCTCATTTTAATGCATCCTTGTGTTGATATTTTGTCCTCTGTCTTTATACTTTCTCTTTTGATGTAGACAGTAGTCAGAACATCCATCTATCACTGAATTTGAGTACCATTTACTTCTAAGGTTTTATTTAAATTATTCACTAACCTTTGTTTAATTACTTAACTTTGAGTCATGATTCCATTATAACAACTAGGAAGGTGGCTCAGTGGGTAAGAATGAGTAATGAGAAACCTTGAGAACTTAAGTACAAAACCCAGCAGGTAGAACAACAAGCATAGGGGGTATAGGGGGAGGGATGGCAAGGATTAATTGGTGATGAGAAATTGTCAGGAAACTCTAATGCCGAAGTCTGGCATAACCAGAAAGCCCGGAGCTCTGTGCAAAATGACAGAGACCCTTTATCATCGGGACTTCCTCTTCTCTACCTGGAGATCCCAAAATCCCCACACCTTCTTGGTGAGATTATGGGTTCACCTTCATTTCTCCCTATAAGAACCTGCCCAGCAAGCACTTGAGGTTCCTAGAATGCCTCCCCCATGCTAATGAGGCATCTCAGTACCTTAGCCTTCAGCCAATGACTTTGCCCACCCTGGATATTCCTAAACCCTTAACTCACCCAAAATAAAGTTACTGTGTCTCCCTGCAGCTGATCCCACAGTGTCTTCATCTCAATCATACTCACAGGCCGTCCAGAACTCTGTGCAACTCTGCTTTCTTCATCCTCATTGGCCAGTGGCCAACAACCCCATGGAGAAGGGAGGACCACAAGGGATGGATTTTACCAAAACTAAATTAATTCATACAAAAAGATTAAAATTTTAAGTTATCTTAGCTGACATGTGCATACATGCAACACCAGAGCTACAGAGGGTGGAGACAGGAGGATCCAGGAGTGTGCTGCCAGCTGATCGTGTTCAGTGAGAGATCCTGTTCAAAGAGTAAAATGTGTATGTGTGTGTATATATATACATATGATATATATTGATATATATCACATATATTGATATATATCACATATATATGATATATATCATGTATATTGATATATATCATATATATTCATATATATATATATATATATATATATATATATATATACACATATATACATATATGATAGAGCAAGACATTGGTGTCCTCCCCTTTCTCTATCCACAGGCTTAAGCAAATATGCCACACATATAAACCACACACACATACAGAGAGACACATACACACATGTTCCATTGTCCTCCTAGATCCCTGTGGTTTTCTGTCTCATGGATATTCAGTAATAACCTCGGTAGCTACTGGGATCACCTTGCTGACACACCATAATCACACCTTTTTACTAAACCATGCCTAATAGTTCCTAATAGAGTTCTCAGTGGGTTACTCAGGGAAAACTTATTGGCCTTTGTTTCTCTACAGAAGGAAGACAGGGACCAGACGCCATGTTTGTAAGAGAGTTCTTGCATAATATTCCTGACTTCAGAAGCTTCTAACAAATGCTCTGCTTTCTAAAGAAACTTCAAGAGAATAATCCAGTAACCTCTTACATCATGAGATATGAAATCCATTTTTGTACTATTTTTATTGATTATTTGGAAATTTCACATCATGAACCCAGAGCTCACGCTTCCCAATTCTCCCAGGCTTGTCTCCAACACTTGTGACCTACACACACACACACACACACACACACCAAAAAGAAGAAAAGGGGAAAAAAACAATATTGCCCATATAATCACTGGAATATGGTCAAACTCCCAGTGGCCAGCCCCTTGAAGAAAACTGAGTCTTTCTCCACCTCAACCCCCACCAGAAGGCATCAGTTGTGGAGAGCTACATGTCAGCACCCTTATCACAATTTTTAAGTGTTCTCTTCTGTGGCTTTCTGTCTAAGCTGTTATTTGGGGAAAGGGGTGTCAAAAAAGCATATCTCCCTCTATCATAACTGTGAGTCTGCAATCATCAATATGATGGCAAAAGTAGCTTCCTTGCCTTTTGCAGTCAGCAGGATCAGGGATCATAGACTTACACTTCATGTGGTTTCTAGAAACACCACAGACATCCACATAGTCTCTGGAGTGAGCACGTGCCCTGGACCTCAGCATGGTGTCCAGTGGCAGTACAGACCACAGACATCAACATGCCCCACTATACTGTGGAGCACGGATTGCATATGAGATTGGCCAGTTGTCTAGGGTCACAATGATACACCAAAGTTATTTTCTTTCAACTGCAAAGACTGTTGAATTCTGGAGCACAGTACTCCTTCTGAAAATGTCATTTGATTGTCATTTATGTATTTATGGCTTCTTTTCAAAAGGAGTCTAAGCTTTCTTTTTTAAACCACTGTTATTTTCACTTTGTGTTTTTCAAGACAAAGTTTCTCTGTGTAGTCCTGGCTGTCATGGAACTGGTTCTATAGATCAGGCTGGCCTCAAAGTCAGAGATCCATCTGTCTCTCTGCCTTGTAAATGCTGGGATTAAAGGCATGTGCCACCACACCCAACTAGCCACTGCTATTCTCAACTGTCATGGTAAGAGGCCTCAGAAAACCAGACTTGTTGCTTTGAGGGAACGCTACCCAGTTCTCTCTTGTCCCTTCTCCTCAGATTGTCCTGCTATCAGCTTGTTGGACCACCACCTCCTCCTCCTCCTCTTCCTCCTCATCATCATCCTCTTCTTCCTCCTCTTTCTCCTCCTCTCCTTCTCCTCCTCCTCTTCCTCCTCTTCCTCTTCTCCTTCCTCCTCCTCCCCCTCCTCTTCCTCCCCTCCTCCTCCTTCTCCTCCTCTCCTTCTCCTCCTCTTCTTCCTCCTCCTCTTCCTCTTCTTCCTCCTCCTCTTCCTCTTCTTTCTCCTCCTCTTTCTTTTTCTCCTCCTCCCTTTTTCCTTCTCCTGCTCTTCCTCCTCCTCCTCCTCCTTGTCTTCTTTTTTTTTCTTCTTCATCTTTTTATTTCTCTTTTTCCTGGACCACTAAAAAGTCATTTTCTTGTCAGGGCCTCCAGCTGGCAGGCTTGTTTTGTATGCAGCCTGAGAGCCTGTGTTTCTTGTGTGCCATCTTCTCTCCTCATCATTCCTGTACCTCTGAGCATGCTAATGGATGTCTGTGCTTTGGAAGGTCAGCTCCAATTTCTTCTGCTCCCCACCACACTCTTTCATTTCCTCAAAAACTCTTTTTCCTAATTCGCTTCCATGTTTCTATTGATCTGTACTTAATATTGAATCTGTCCTCCAAACATTTGATATTGATTGTCTTGTCTAGAATACATGAGCCAATTAAAAGTTAGACTACAACTGCTGAAGATACGGGTGGGTTTATTGAGTGATGCTCATTAAAGCACTGGTTCTTTCCATTGAGAGACTCCGTAGGCTTTCTCTGGAAGGAGTCTAGTTCTCTAAAGGAGAGTTGTGCTGTTGTGCTGTCTCTGGTTTGAAGAGTGGAAGGTGAGCATCTGCCTGACTGTGTCTGAAGATGAAGGGGGCTGAGGAGGTAGGGAGCAGAGGTGGGAGAGGAAATAATCCCTCTGCACCTGTCCTGTTCATGATTATAAATTTTCTCTCCTAGTTGACACCATCCCCAGTGGTCTGGAGTCCACTATGTCTCTGGTTCGACTCCTCAGAACATGGTTTATAGCCTGGAAGTCGTAATGAGATTTCAAGTGGGCAAGAGCCTCAAAAATCTTGAAACTACCCTGAGTGAGGACTTTCACCCAAGTAACACACTTTCAGTTCTGTGTCCTGTGGTGCATCTCCTAAGTCCTGCTGCACAAATCTCTGAGCCTCTCTGACATAGCCTCCCATGCTAGTCTGCAGAACCCAGCTTTTCTCGGCAGCTCCCCTCCCCAAGGCATGCAGGCTTCATCTTCTATGTTTCATCTATCCCTTGTTCTTCTTCCTAATTTACATACATTAATAGTAACAAAATTTTGGTTTCTCTTTAACACTAGAGTTATGTATAAACAGGTTGCTATTATAATTGTCAAATTTAAAAATAAAAAGTTGAAGAATTAAAATTTAAAAGTGCTTTAATTGACACCTTCTTAACTACCTATAATTTTATTATGTGGTACTCAGAGACTGTGGTTCCATGACTCCTGATTTGAGCCTTATTTTAAGACTTTCTTCATGGTCCTGTACCTGTGTGCTGGGATTGGGAGGAAGCAGAAGATACAACAGCAGGCAGTCGACCCCTTACCTTAAGCTAAAATCCCCTGGAACATTTTTAAACACTATTAACAAAAGGCCTGTCTTGGAATGTTTGATAGAAATTACCCACAATGTCATTTATGCATTTAGGCCAAATAGTTTTTTAGAACTAGCTACAATTTTTCCCCCATTCTATTCCTTTTATACATTTAGTTTTTATTCCTTAAATTATAGCCTAGTTGTTAACATTTTCCTAGAACATCTATTTCTTCAATGTTTGAAGTTTTTACTAAAGCACTGAATGCAACCTTGGCTGTCCAGGAACTTTGTATTTTTGCAGGTGGTCTTTGCCCACTTTCACTTTTGTCCCACGATGGTTCTGACACCTTTTAAATACTCCAGCATCCTTCTGCACACTATTGTCCTCTCTCATCTCCTTTTTTGTTGTTGTTTGTTTGTTTGTTTGTTTGTTTCGAGACAGGGTTTCTCTGTATAGCCCTGGCTGTCCTGAAACTCACTCTGTAGACCAGGCTGGCCTCAAACTCAGAAATCCGCCTGCCTCTGCCTCCCAAGTGTTAGGATTAAAGGCGTGTGCCACCACTGCCCAGCATCTCATTTCCTTTTATTCCACATTATTTTTATTAGCTCTCAGGAATGCATGTTTTTACTGAATGTATTAAATAGCTAGGATATATATATATATATATATATACATATATGTATATATATGTATATATATATATATATATATATATATACATTCTTTTGAATTAGCCTAAGTCGTTGTTACTTTTTCCTACATTTTATATGCTTGTTTTATTGCAATCTTCATAACCTCATTAGTAAAATGTACAATAAGGTGGGTACCTTATTACCTCTGAATTTATACAACACCACCTGCACTTCCATATGTCATTTATATCCTCAATAGGGTACAGAGGAAATTTGGGGTTCTCCTTGATCTGGCAGTTACCTGTGAAAAAGCTATTTATTTTTGTTGTTATTATTTTATTCTTTTGAAGTTTTAACCATTAGGGTTCTTTAATGAATGCATTCTTAGGTACCTATAATTTTGTCATGTGATGATGGACAGAGATGGTGGTCTTCATGATTTCTGACTTTGGAATCATTTTAAGTACTTTCTCTGTAATCCCAAAATAGAGAGAGGGCTTTCTAAGTCTTCTATAGGAGCTAAATATACGTCCTTTCTTCGTAAGGTCTATACTTAGATGTATTTATTAAGTCACCCCATTGCTTTGCTCTATAATTTTGCTAAAATACGTGCACCAGTAGCCTCGTGAGAATAAAAGCAATGAAAGGAGACATGTTGGGTGTCTTAGTGTCTAAAAACAGCCTTATTTTCACACTTGATTGGTGACTGGGTTAGATAGACAATTATATATCGGGAATTATTTGAAAGCCCTGCTCCACTGTGTTCTGGTACCCACAGTCATTTATGTGCTCTGCATGCAGATTTATATTTGTCTTCTTTATTTGGCAATGACCCAGAGAGGTTTTACAGTCTCTCCAGATATTGCGTTTCTGTCAAATTATCCTTGTATGCACAACATTTTCTCTGTGTGTGTTTCACTGTAATCTTATTTGCAGAATAAAGGTTCATGCAGCTTCATTTATCATGAAGTCTCCTCTTTATTATAAAATAACACTCACTGTCCTACTTAGCATTTTTTTCTGTAAATGTTATCTTTGTGTTTGAATTTTTTCACTTGCATTTACCTAACATAACTTTGAGCACTGACTGGAAATATTCTGCATCATCTTGTTTTAGCAATATCCTTTCCTGTGAGGAAGAGATGGTTCAATTTTGTTCTGCAAGCAAAGAAAATATATTTTTTCATGGATGAGCTTTTCTTTTTTCTGCCTGTTGTTCCTTTATATTTGGTGCCTTCTCTGAGTCGATTTTAGTTAAAATGATTACAGCTTTTGCATCTTAATATTTCTTTGCTGTGTTAAATCTCATTCCTTTGCCTTTTCTGCTGTAAGCATTTAATATTCACTTAACTAATACTAAACTTGAATATGGCTATTCTCTTAAAATTGTGCACATGTGCATGTGTGCATCCCGAAGAGGCCATCTGGTCTCCAGGAGCTGAAGTTAGAGGTGATTGCAAAGCACCCCATGTGGGTACTAAGAATTCAATCTTGATCTTTTTCAAGAAGGGTGAGCCTTCTTCTTAACTACTAAGCCATCTCTCCTACCCCAGAAAATTCTTCCTCTTAAGACTCTAAGTAACTTTTAACTTTTACTTCATTACTTAATTTTGAGTTGGAGATAAAAATTATTCCATTTCTCTCTTATGTAGTTTTATACTTCTAATATTATATAAAAATCTTATTTAGCCACAGCCATCACGCCACAGATGCACCCCAAGTCCCTGCTGAACACATGCTGACAGCTGCTGAAATCCTCACCACTGGGCTACACTGCTAGAAAAACCATTAAGTGCCACTTTATTGAGCTTTCTCTCTTTCTTCATAGAATAAAAACTATAAAATGATGGCAGGTTGTTGGGAGCCGACTTTAGTAGAAAGCGGCTAGATCAACTTTGCAGCCATCTGGAACCATATACCCTGATGAAAGACTTGGTTGTCAAAAGCCTATAACAGCTGAAGCACACTCTGATAAATATATTGTTTATCCCACATAGCTTGTTTTGCTGTTTAATGACCTCAGCTGTATGGTGCACGTGGTAAAATGTTTTCACCTGTGTTCTCCTGCTTGTGTATATAAATACCTCAGAATTCCCTTCAATGAGGGAGACTTGAGAAAATAGAAGAGACTGAATCACACCCTGTCTTGTCTCCATTCTTCGCGTCTCTTGCCCCAAGAGCCACACTCTCTCTTGACCAGAGCACTTAGCCCCCAAAGCGTTGAGGCAAAGTGTTGAGGCAGAGTGTGGGCCTCAACAGCAGGTTTTACAACACACGCATTTACTTAAGTATCTGGGCCTGATTTAAGTCAAATATCAGTGCCCTGTTTTCATCGCAGATAATTTTCACTAGAAAATTATTCATACTTGCCCCAGAACATTTCATTGTTTTTCATTGATGATTTATTCGTGTGTCTGTGTCACACATGCACTTTAAAAGTTGGTAGGCCATAATTTCAATCATCTGAGGACGTCATTTAAACCAGGCCTAACATTAGCAATAGTGAGTACCACTGCTCTGAGAGAGGGCTTTTCTTCTTGGAAATGTATGTACCTTCAACTCTTTATATAACATGAATAGCCTTTATTACAAGAAATTGGCGCACAAGGTCATGAGAATTTTTTTAAGCTTAGTGTTTATTTTTTTTATTTGTGTGACTGTGTGTAAATCTATGTCAGGTGTATTAGTGCCCGAGGAGTCCAGAACAGGACAGCAAATCCCACAGAGCTGGAGTCACAGGTGGGTCAAGTCACTTGACACAGCACTGGGACCTGAACTTGGATTGTCCATAAGCAGAAAGAGCTCTTAATGCTTGGGCCTTTTCTCCAGCCCTCTGTGACAGGTTGTTTGTTTGTTTGTTTGTTTTTATTTGTTTTATTTTATGTGTGGGAATGTGCTATCTGCATGAATATATGTGCACCCTGTATGTGGCTGGTGTCTGTGGAGGTCAAAAGAGTGTAACGTTTATGAACCATCACTTGGGTGCTGGGGACTAGATCCCTGTCCTCTGCAAAAGCAACAAGTAATCTTAATTCTAAACTATCTCTCCACCACCCACCCAGTCCTGTATGGTCAATTTTAGTGCATCATGGATTCAAAGGGCAGTTTGAGACTGGAGAACAAGATTTTTTTTCATTCAGTCTAAGTTAAAGCTAACAAAAGTTTCCTCTTGATTCTAACCTCATGCTGATAAACTAGAGAAAATGGATAAATACAAAAAAAAAAACTTTGAGTTGATTCTGGCTTCTAGATATGATGGTGATACAACTTTATCAGGCTTTCTCTCATTCCATTGTATAAAACCTACAAAATGGTGCCAAGTTTTTCAACAAAATCACTTGTCTAATACTTGTGCCTGACCTAAGTCATTAATCAGTGCCCTGATTCATCACAGATAATTTTCACTGGAAAATTATTTATATTTACTTATCAACATTTCAAGCTTATATTCCTGTTAAGAAAATCTGGATGAAATGTTTACAAGTTTTTTTTTTTTTTTTTTAAAAGAAAGTCTATTTAAAGAATCAGGGAACTGTAAAGACAGCCAGATCAGACAAAGCCAAAATAACAAAAGCAGGAGCTAGACATTATGGGGACATTGGATGATCCAGGTTTTTTAATTATTCAAGGGGAGAGTGTTAGGGATTTTCCTTCCTTCAAAACTTGGCAGATTATGGGTAGCACAGAATTAACAAGTATAGAAATAGGCCAGGCGCAGGTCTGTGGCTACATGGAATGAGAGCCTAGTTTCACATCACCAAAGAGAAAAGGTTGGCACCCCTCTGACGAGATGCCCAAGACTTCAGGAGCCAAGATCCCATTCAAAGAGCAATCTCAGCACAAGCAGACTGACTCTAGTTGCTGTTCTCTTCCGAGTTAGCAGGGTTCTCAAGATGAACAGCTGATGATGCTGGGGAGAAGCTGTTCCAGAGAGCCGGTTCTGAGATCTCATCACAGATCTGAAGGAGTAAAGATTAGAGTTCAGAACACTCCCAAGGAGGCCAGCTGTGGTTCCTGGAGGATTAGCTAAAAAACAAAAACAAAACCACAAACTGTCAGTTAATAGAGATGTACAAAGGCAACATCTCAGCCTCCAGTCAAGTCAATTCTTACAAATCCAGATGTAGAACATGTGACCCTACACCCACCTGTGACAACAGTTCTCTTGAAGGAAGATATTACCACCCCGAAATTCTATACAATGTCCACACAGTGTTTGGCATCCCACCAAAAAAACAAGGAAATGAAAAATTAGACAATAAAAATGGATTCACAGATGGCTTAATATCTGCCCAAAACAAATAGGTACTTAAAAGCAACTGTGGACCCAACAAGATGGCTCAGTGGGTAAAGATGCTGCCAATCAAGATGACATGAGTTCAATATCCAAAACCTCACAGTGGGAAGAGAAAACTAAAACCTGCAAGTTAGTTGCCCTCTGGTTTCCACATGGGTTCATGGCACACACAAAAAAATAAATAAAAATATCATTAAATTTAAAAATGAAAATAAAAGCAACTGTGGAGATCAGGATGTAGTATAGTTGGTAGAGTGATACCTAACATGTATGAAATCCTATTCTTCAACCCTAGCACTACATAAAACTGTATATGTAACGTGGTACCTGTCATCCCAACACCTGGGAGGTGGAGGCAGAAGGATAAGTGCAGGATGATCCTCAGATATCCAGTGAGGTTGACGCCAACCTAGGATATATGAAACCCTGTCTCAGAATAAAATTTAAAAAAATAAATGAGTAACTAAATAATAGGCAACTTGAAGTAATATGATCAATAATGAAGAAAATGGATAGGAAAAATTATTTCAACTGATAATCAAATTAAAATCTGTAAGTAAAAAAATAAATAAAAGTGAGCATTGAACTGATAATCAGGAGAACAGATCACACCCATCATTTAAAAAAAAAAAAGGCAAGAACTAAGAATGTGTGAAATGAGGAGATAGGCATTTAGTAATTATTTGAATCATCCGTGAATCAAAACTAAGTGTTCGTTCACTCAGGCAGAGTACACATATATATTAGCACATCACACTGGTCAGTACACCATAGCCTCTGAGCTTAAGTATACTTTGAAATGTCAACACAATGACAAAGATACCTCAGAGGAATACCCAATGTTTGATAAGCATGGTTATCCATAAAATGTCTCAGCTAAAGTTTAGAGAGGAAGATACAGAAAAGAATATAGTAAGATACTCAAACCTCAAATTGGAGTATCAGAAAAAAAAAAGACAGGGTGCCATTCGTGAAGAGAGAAGGGTACTGGAAAAAGGTGAAGAGTAAACACTTCCCATGCAAAGGACTCAGGGTTGGTTCCCAACTTTCATACCCAGTGGCTCCCAACCTCTTGTAAATCCAGCTCCAGATATAATGTTCTCTTCTGGTCTTGTAAGCATTACACTCATATGCATATACTCACACACAAACATACATACATATACATGATTTACAAATAAAATACATCTCTAAAAAAAAAGAGACAACTATTTAAAGGTTTCTAAGCCTAATTAAAGAAAGGAATCCATAGGCAACTCTTTATTGAAATCCTACATGTGTTTCCAGGGACATTTGAAGTCATGCTGAAGATTCTTGATCAAGCCAGAATAGAATGAGCTACACGTAGATTAACTACTGAGTTTTGTGTCAATGTAGCTAATGAGTACACACCAAGACAGAAGCGATAACAGCTTGTCATTGTTGCTTTAGAAGTGTACATATATGTTGGGAGCCGACTTTAGCAGAAAGTGGCTAGATCAACTTTGCAGCCATCTGGAACCATATACCCTGTTAAGAGATTTGGTTTTCAATAGCCTACAACAGCTGAAGCACACTCTGATATCCCACATATTTTGTGTTGCTGTTTACTGCCCCCAGCTGCAAGGTGCACGTGGTAGTCACGCCTGCAAGGCATGCAGTTCACGTGCTGTCCACGTGCTATCTACACCATACATGCTCATAAGGCACACGTGCTATCCACGCCTGCAAGGCATTGCGGTGCACGTGCTGTCCACGCTATAGACGCCTGTAAGGCTTACGTCATATCAACACCTGCAAGGCACGTGGTATCCACGCGCCTACAAGGCACGTGGCAAAAGCCTATAAATAGCTCAGAATTCCCTTCAATAAATGAGACTTGATCAGAATCTCTGTCTTGTCTCCATTCTTCGCGTCTCTTCCCCTTTATCCCCACTCTCTCTCTCTCGCTAGACCCTGACCCTCGGACCGGAACGGGCAGTACGGGCTGCAACAGTTTGGCGTCCAACATCGGGCTCCAGTAAGCGCACATATAGAAGCAGGGTGTGGTGGCGCACATCTGTAATCCTGGTACTACGAAGGAAGAGGCAGCAGCATCAGGAGTTCAAAGCCAGTGTTGGCTACACAGCAACTTTAAGTAGTCTACATGAAACCTTGTCTCAATAAAAGGAAAAAAAGTTAATAAATATGGCCAGCAAGATGGGTAAAGGGCCCCTTCAGCAAAATCTGAGCAACCTTCCCTGATATCCATGTCTAGGTAAAAAGAAAGAATAAGTTCCACAAAATTTTCCTCTGATTTCTACATGGCACGACACGTGTACACATATATACGATAACAAATAAATTTCAATGCACAGATTACTGGAATGGTTTCTGTAATGTCCTTAAGAACAAGGCCTGGTTTTGAATCTCATCACATAGCCTTGCTCCAGCTATGGTTTGTGAGCCAAGGGAGACTCAAATGAGACTGTGGCTTCTCTGAAATCATTTGAGGCTGAGATCAAGGCCAACCTTATAACTGAAGCAGGACTCCCAATTTGGGGATGGAAAAAGTGGGCATCCTGTTGATACAGGATCACCAGGGCCTGCTGCTTCCTTCCATCCTGTCTCAAATCAGTCTTTCTGTGAGTGTGAGCACCCTTCGGTTCACACAATCCACAAAATCAAAACATACTTTTCAAAAAGCCCCTCAAATCCCCAGTAGTATAGATTTATTTTAAAAGACAGCTTGACACACTGTAGAAAGACTACTGAACACTGGACACAGAGCATAGATCTTCATTGCCCAGAGGTAGGGAGATGAGTCTGAGAGGCTTTTAGCCAGCTTGTGCTTGCCAAATTGTCTCTAGTGGTCTTATGAGGTTTGCACATTTTAATGAAAAAATGTAAATGAGTACTAGTGTGTTTCCGTGCAAACATTTGCTTTCTAGCCTCTATGTCTCAATCTCCAGTGTGCATACAGACACACACACACACACATCTCTTTTTATTAATATTACCTAAGATAAGGTCCAGTTTTTTACTTAGGAAAATGCTCAATATTTCAGGTCTGACTATTCCCATTTCTCTCTCCCCAACAGTGTGGGTGCCTGATACAAGAAGGGAACAGAACCATCCTGAGAGTTACCGAAAGACTGTTAACAAAGGAACCCTTAGATGCCTTGGTTCTCTGTTTCCTTCCTAGTTTCTGCTAAGAGTGCAAGACACTTGGCCTCATCTTCAAAGGTTATATTGAAGCCTTTGTTCTGAAGAGGGGCCCCAGATCTCAAAGAAGAGGGAAATTTATCAAAATATGAAGACAGTAATGGGAGAAAAAAAAAAACTCCCCTAATGATTCCTTCCTGGTGTTAGGGTAGACAGATCCTTAGTGGATGACAATATTTGTCGTATAAACATGAGAATATGAGTTCAAATTCTACCACCCGAGTAGAAAGTTAGTAATAGTTTACCAGTAACCCAAATATTGGAGGGGTCTAAGACAGGCAGATCCTGGAGCTCCTTGCCCAGCCAGACTAGACAATGTAATGATTTTTCTAGTTCAGCAAAAGACTCTGTCTCAAGACAATCAGTTGGAAGCAACAGAGGACATGACATGATGAACTACTCTGGCCTCTGAATGAGTGTACATGGGCAGGCACACCTGCACACTCACATGCATATAACACACACAAACAAGGCAGCACACACAGAGACAATATTTTAAAAGCAGCCTTCACCAGCTTTAGCTTATGTGATAAGATGGTAGCGTGTTCAGAGTCTCAACAACCACATGCTTTTATAATCTTATAGGTAGCCACAGATTTATGGCTGACTTCATTACTGAATTATGATCATGAGATGCAATACCCACACATTT
Organism: Arvicanthis niloticus; assembly: GCF_011762505.2. NCBI lineage: Eukaryota > Metazoa > Chordata > Mammalia > Rodentia > Muridae > Arvicanthis > Arvicanthis niloticus. The sequence goes on from NC_047666.1 coordinate 21,417,620, forward strand.
ATGAACTTCTGTGAGACTGGTTTCTATAGACACTGTGGTTACAGATTCTTCTCTTTCCAAACAAGAGCAACACCGCCTCTTCTTTAACCATTTAAAACCCCACATCCTGAGCCTCTGCAAATTATTGAGAAAATATCTTTTCCATACTGTAGTTTTTAAAGGTATTCTTTCTTCAGTCATGTTTATTAGCTCTACGTGAAGCAATAATCAAACCTTCACAGGTGAAGAGCAAAGAAGACCTTTCTTTTTGAAAGTTAACTTCTCTGACAGTTTCCTGTGTGTTTGTAATGAATTTTTGCCATTTTCAAACATGGCCACATTCCCCTCTTCTTGCTCCTTTTGCTAAAACCCTTCTTCTCAAACTCTCAACCCCTGAGCTCAGTAGGTATTGCTTACGTGACCATGGCTGAGAGGTTATGTACCAGAGCATGGACAATTTACAGATGGCTACACCACTGAAGAAAGTGATTCCTCCTTCCCCAGCAACCACTAACCTCAGGAAACGTGGGATCTTATCAGCCCCTCCTCCACCCATGATGAAATGTTAATTGGCCCAGTCTGGTGCTGGTCTTATATTGGTAACCATAGCGATTCTGACTTCACGAGTGCAGCAGCCATCTCACACGTAGACGATGCCTTTTTGCAAAACATCTTCCTACCCCCAAGGCTTCCATTCTTCCTTCCCCGTCTATGATGCTCCCTGAGTGTCTTAGTTACTTTTCCATTGCTGTTATAAAATACCATGATCAAGGCAAACTTACAGAATAAAGGGTCTATTAGGTCTTACTATTCCAGAGGGATAAGAGCTCATTACTATCACACAAGGAAAATATGCTATCAGGGTAGAAAGGTTTCCATCTTGAATTACAAGCAGGCCATGAAACACTCTCAAAATCCACCCTCAATGACATGCTTCACCCAGCGAAGCCACTCCTCTTAAACTGCCCAAACAGTGCCACCAACTGGGGACAAAGTGTTTAAAATGTCTGAGACTGTGGGGGACATCTCATTCAAACTACCACACCAAACAAGACAAATCTAGGGTACTTGACCCCAACCCCACTAATTATGAAATTGCTATATATGTACAAAACAAATAAAAACTTGACTCTGTGATGCAGGAAGATAGAATGAGCCTAGGAATCCATATGTTCTTTATCCCATGATGCAGGAGGCTGGGATGCTTCTGTTGAGCGGCCAGAATGACTAACCACTATCCTGCCACAGCAATAGCTTTTTAACAATAACACTGAAGCACCAGGCCAAGAAAGGACAATGGTTTCTATACTGTCTGATTGATTATTTTTTACTCACCTTAGATGTTTGGTAGAGGTCCACTCTCCTTGATGACATTATTTTGTGTCTTGAGATATGTGCATGCCTACATCCGTGTGTGCATGTGTGTGTGTGTGTGTGTACATGCGTGTGCATGTGTGTATTTGTGTGTATGCACATGTGTACACATGTGTGTGCTTGCAAGTATGGTGCACACCTGTATGGAGACCTAAGGACAACCTCCAATGGCTTATTTTGAGACAGAGCATATCATTGGACTGGGGTTCAAAGAGTACCAGCCCTCCTTCTATCTCCATCTCCCCAGTACCCAGAGGACAAGCACTTGCCAATACAGTCACCATTTTTTTAACAAAAGTTCTGGCTATCCAAACTCAGACAAGCACTTGACTGAGCCATTTACCCAGCCTTGATGAAACTCTTAAGATATAAAATGATACATTAAAAACTAAACTAATTCTTTTCTTTGTGAGAGAATGATCCTCAGCCTCAGACATTGGCAGCATCACTGGGAGGGGGTGGGGAAACCGGCATGTAGACAATCCTGAACTGACAGGTAACACTTTGGGTTTAGAAAAAGCAGAAAGCAGTCTGTCTGACCGTTTTAACTTGTATTATGGTAGATGGAGAGATGGCTCACAGGCTAAGAATAAGACTGCTCTTCCAGAAGATCCAAGTTCAGTTTGCAGTACCCATATGGGGCACTGTATGTACGTGCACTGATATGATGAGGCCCACAGGAGGCGCACTGGAGGCTTCCTTAGCAAAGGCTGACTTTAGAACATATAGGACTGGGTTATAAGACGTCATGTACTCTTCTTTTTAAATAATACCTCTATTTATCCTTCAGAAATTTCCAACATTTATATATTTCCTTTATCACATTGTTCACGCACACTCTCTGCAGTGTGACAGCTAATCTTGGCTGTGAACATGGCCTACCTGGAAAGAAGAAAGCTCATCTGAGAGATTGCTTCCACGGACTAGCCTGTGGCCATGTCTGTGGGGCATTTTCTTGATTGTTAATTGATGGGGGTTGGGAGCAACACATGCTGGGCTGATTAGGCCAACTGTATAAGAATGATAGCCGGAAATGTGGGCCAGGGAACAAGCCAGTAAGCAGTGTTCCCCTATGGTCTCTGCTTCGGTTGCTGCTTGAGTCTCTGATTTTCCTCAAAGATGTATTTGGGCTGGGAAGTGTAAGATGAAATAAGCCCTTCCCCACCAAACTTGCTTTTTTTGATCATGGTTTTTATTACAGCAACAACAACAAAAAAAAAAAACCAAAGTAGAACATGGCCCTTCATTTCTCCCTGGCACCTCACTCAACACACCTCCCTCCTGACTTCCTGTTTTTTTTTTTTTTAAATTAAGTAATATTTATTTTTTTAACTCACTGAGGCCAACTAGTGCTCCCCATATGTGCATTAGTGTGAGGTCATCCACCCTGACAAGTGCAATTTACCAGTGGTAATTGCCCCGTCCCCCCCACCCAAAAAAAGGTTCTCCCTCTGTAAGAAACCACAAACTCTTCTTGGTTAAATAAATAAATAAAGGTTGCTTTGTGTACTTTAACCTGTATGTTAAAGTTTTAAAATCGTACTTGAAGATTGCTTTTTTTTATGTCTGACACTTTGAAACACTAAGTAGCATTTGGGGGAAACTAGCTTTAAAAATATATTTAAGCTAATAAGTCCAATACGCTCAAGCAGTAATTATAAGTTGAGAGGGGCATGTGAGCAAAGGATTAAAAAGAAAGACTTTCAAAAGTTCCCTTATCCACAAAAGCAACCAGACAGCTGGCAAGGGTCAGCCTCAGCTGGTTCAGGAGTGGGGCAATCCACGGAAGGTGTGCAGCATTCCCGAGAGCATTGGTTCCACAAAATCACAGCTGAATCTACACATTTTAATTGTCCCACTCTCGTGCCTACTTCTCCAATTCTGAAACCGCCTGGAAAGCCAATTGTCTGGCAGTTTCCTTGGGGTACAAAATGAAGCTGGAGTTCACACGAGGCTTCCAGAAGAAGCCATGTGTAGGAGTCTCTTTATCTGCCTGAGCTGGGAGCTCACCCAGTGTGAAAAGGCTTTCCCCTGGAGGCATCTGCGGGGAAGAATTCTGCTAATTGTTTAACTTCAAGGCTGCCTGTGGTGGTGGATGATGCTGAAGCAAAACCAAACTAATCTAAAGGTTTAAAAAAGGAAAAGCTGAGGAAAGAGGAGCGTACAGTAGCTTTGAACAGCCTAACTCTAAGGAATTCTAGGAGAACCATAGAGCCTCACAGATGCCAGAGGCTAGGAGGCCCCAGGAAAGATATGAGAAGACTTCAAATGCTATTTACTGTTGGGGGCCGACTTTTAGCAGAAAGCAGCTATCAGCTTTGCAGCCATCTTGAGCCATATACCCTGACATGAGACTTGGATTACAATAGCCTACAACAGCTGAGAACACTCCGATAATCTTGGTTTAGATACCTTGGGTGTGTGAGATTAAAGGTGTGTGAGATTAAAGGTGTGTGAGATTAAAGGTGTGTGAGATTAAAGGTTTGTGACTTAAGAGTGTGACCTAGAGGTCAGATTTAGAGACAAGACCTAAGGGCATGATTAAAGGTGTAACTTAGAGGCGTGGCTTAGAAGTGAGACATATAAAAGGCAGAGGCAGACAGAGAAAGCAACAGATTACTTGACATTAGTTAGAAGACACTTGGCTCTAGAGAGAATAATCAGACACTTTTAGGAGACACTTAGAGGAAGAAAGACTGAAGAATAAACGGGATTGAAACACAATGTCTGGACTCCATTCTTCGAGTCTGTCTTCACTCTCTCTCTTGCTGAACCCCGACCCGAGGAGCGGAGTGGCAGCTTGGACCAGGATACAGTGGCCGCCAAACGCAGGGCAGCCCGGGCCTCAACATTTTGCTCGGGCCACGACATTTTAGGCCACCCAAAGTGGGGCAGCCTAGGCCCCAACAATTTACAGATGACCTTCAGGTGAAGGCGGGAGGAGTGGCTCACAGTTAAAATGAGCATTGCTCTTGCAGAGGCTTAAGTTCAGTCCCCAGCACCCACTTCAGGCATTTTACAATGGGCTGGAACTGCAGCTTTGAGGATACAGTGACCTCTTCTGCTCTCCTCAGGCAACTGTATTCACATGTACACTGTTATGCACACACATATGCATAATTAGAAAACCAATTCCTTTTTTAAACGAGATAAAATAATCTGTAATCATTTCTAACCATTAAGCATAAAAGAACACGAATCTCCGCGGCCATGCACGGGGAAGATTACCGACTGAATATAAGGAGCTCAGAAAAGCTGCTAAGCAAAAAGCCATCAGCAATCCACCTTGGTGAAGAGACATTTATGCTGCCCCACAATGACAATTACTATTAAAGTTACCAACAAAGATTACAAGACACGCAAAGAACCAAGAAAGAGTGGCCCTGGAGACCTGACACTGCTAGGAATGGCACAGAGCTGGGGTTCCCTCCCTGACTGGAGTAGGCACAAACCACACCCAAACACCTGTTTGCACAGAGAGATCCTTTATTAAGCAGGGAAAAAATGTTAAAGTGGCTTTACGTGTAGCCACTGCACTTAAGGAGAGAAAAGGGGAGTCTGTATTAGAATGGGCTAGCATATGATGGTATATTTTGATTGGGCATTTAAATAGGTGAACCAAGGTAGGCTTTTTGATTGCTGGACTTCAAAACTTTCATAGGTGGACCTTAGTAGTCAGCCTCAGGAGAGAGTGGCCAAATAAGGGAATGAACTTTGGTGGCTAGCTTTAGAAATGTAATCTAATGGTTTTCAGCAAGGCAGAGGGAATATGGGAGAAGGGCAAGACCTGCCAGGCCAAAGTCCTGTCAGGCATACACCTGCAGTCCTGGCACTCTGGAGGCTGAGGTAGAAACATTGTGAGTTCAAAGCCAACCTGAGTAAGAGCTTTTCAAAAACGAAGGAAGAAAGGAGGGAGGAGGGAAGATGGCAGGGAGGGAGGGAAGTAGCGAGGAACTAGATCCGAGAAATAGAGAGCAAAATAGAATCTGAAGAAACTGAGACAATGAGCTTAAATACATCACTTTAAACCGATTAAAATTTCTAACTTTTTTTGTTTTAATGAATACTAAATAATTCTACTTAATATTTAATAATATAATATAAATATATAAATAATAAAAATAAATAATATTTAATTATTTAATAAGATAATCACTTTATTCAAACAACTGACGGTAAACATCAAGACAGTGCCTCATCAAATAAGAATATCAGTATACAGGAGGCAAATGGTTTTCTAAAGAACCACTGGAAAAATAAGTGTTGAAAGTATAACCAAAATGAAAAATCCACTAGAGTCGCTGACCAGCAAGATGAACTTCAACAAACTCAAGCAAATATCAATGGAGACCATCAGTCTAAAGAACAGGAAGAAGGAAGAACTAAGAAAAATTAGTAACATCTCAATGGTATCAACATGCACCATAGGAGTCCCAGACAAGTGTTAGGAGAAGACAGACAAGAGATGTGTGGTGCTGGGGGATGGGAGTTAATTAAAGGGCCCCAGACACTGTTTCTATTTGTGGAGCCAGGAAAGCTATGGCAAACCCCTCGCCCCTGTTTTCGTGATAAAGTCTCAATTTTTAAAATAACACCACGACTCAATCTTAAGGCAACAGACAAACTTTAAGCATCTCAAAAAAGGGTAAGAGACTGGGAGTTCGAATCCATTCAGAGAAAACATGAGGAAGAAGGTAGATTGTAAGCTCGCCAATGCAGAGATGGTGATGTAAGCAAGAATGCGCAAGAAAGACACAGTAACAAACCCAGGCACCTCGGCTATCTCCACCTGTCAAGACTAGTCCTGCCTCCACCTGCACGCTTTCTCTTTTACAAACCTTCCCATTTTTAGAAAAGTCAAATTCTTTGATAATGAATAGTAATACATGGTATGTCAAACTAACATCAGACACTAACGAGATAATAGTCGTCATTCACTAGGCTGATTCTCAATACACAGCTGTTTGGGGGTAAAATGATTTTTTCACGTCAACAATGATGGGAGAAATCATTTGATTTCCCAAGGAGAACTTTACCTTAAAAGAGTTCTCCCTCCTCTACATGCAAGTAAAGTGTCTTGGATTCCGTGCATCCGACGGTGATAGACAGGCACTCTGTTACAAGGTCACACTGCGTGTGTACTCCATAGATCTGGAGAGAGCCATACTCCATTCCTATTCTCGCTTTGATAAATCTTGCTTGTTGCCTCTTTCTTTGTGTCTTCCGGAGTTCTTGTTGAAGAGGGCATAAAAGCCAAGAGATACCAGAAACAAAACAAAGATACAAAACGCAGGAGGAATATTTGAAGAAATTATGTTTCAAACATTAGGAAAAGCTTCTTCACTATACAACTGAGAAGTTCAGTGAAGAGAAGGTGGATTAATCTCAGAGTCACGAGCTTCAACACAATCATGAGCTGTTAATTGTCCAAAGCAAAAGGAGGGTGTTGCAGATAGCAAGAGGGAATGCAGACACTGACTCCATACATCGTTATACAATGCAGTCAACACTGGCCATTAACTCCTCATAGAGATCTTACAAAATTTCCTTGGAGAAAAAAAAAAATAGACTTTTCAACAAATAGTACCAGAACCAATGGATAGTTCCACAAAAGAATTAAGACAGTCTTTGGTCATACACAATACATAATATTTTGAGTCTAAATGGATCAAAACCCTAATTTAAAGATTTACAACTACAAAAGACTTTAAAGAAAATGGAAGTATAAATCCTTGTTGACTTTGGGTTAGAAAATGACATTTATTTATTACCATGAGATGCACTAAGGAAAAAAGTAGATAAATATACCCCCCAAAAAAGATAAATACAAAGAAAAACATAATTTTACAAAGAAAATAGTTGTTAAACATTAAAACTTTTTGTGCTTCAGAAGACACTATCAAAAAATTAAATCTTCCTGCCATTTTCCCATGCTACCAATGGCAAGCACAAATGCCCAGGCGGATGCTCTCTGGAGTACCAACAAAGCTGAGAAGGAGGTCCATGCCAGCTCCTTTATCCAGCCTTGCTCCACAACAGTAGCTCTCCACTGATGTGAGGGGTCTTAGGAACCTCCCAACCATAAATTTCCTCTCATCACTACTTCATAACTTTAATTTTGCTACTGAGTTGTGTCTCAGTGTTGGGAACAGATAAAAGAACTCGCCCTAAATACTGCCATTTTGACTTCAGACTCCATTTTACCTATAGCATGAACAAAGTTCAAGTTCACAGGCCCCGGGGAAGCTGAGGACTTTCAGGAAGCACTTCTAATCGACAATAGTTCCCTAAAACATAGTGCCTGTTCCAAACAACAGAAAGAACAAATGAATTTGATTGGTTGGGTAGAAACAATTACATTCAATGTCAGTTGACAATGATGGAACACTCGGGGAAGTCCCTAATGCCTGAGTTCTGATTTATAACTGTAACTTAGCTCTGATGCTCACGGGTTCTTGTGCTTATAAAGCCTGCTTCAGCCCCTGCTTAGAGCTGCCATAAGAACCAAGGCTCCAGGTCCTTGTTTGGTAGCCCGGATGAATCAGCGATTCTGCCTATGTGGTGAGAATAGTAGCAAAAATCTGCTGTTTCATGAGCTCACTGGTGTTTTTGCTACCCTTCCTTGTGTCACAGAATGAACACAGTGTGTCAACAGTTTCTAAGCCCCTCAGAAATACGCATTTTCCAAAGGTCACATCCCATAGACTGAAAACAGCTGCTCCAAAGTCATTGCCCAATTTTAACTGTAATGATGAAGCATGAATACATTGGTAAATTTTAAACCACTGCTGATCACACATTTGAGAAAATCACCACAAACCTCTCAGGCAGGTTAAAGAATTGTGGGGTAATGAGTCCCAGACCAAAGATCTAGAAAAATGCCCAGGTGATCTGCCGCCATCTTACTGATTTCTTTTATTGTTCTGACAGCCTCAGTGCTAACATGGAGCATGAAGAAGCAAGACAAAAACACACAGGAAAAAATTCCTGTGATTTTTTTTTTCTGAGGATATGAAACATATGTGTAAATGAAGTGCCTCAATGGGGAAAAAAAAGAAAGCAAAAAGATAATCCACAGAATGGAAGAAAACGTGCAAATTGTACAGTTGACGAGTCTAACATCTAACATGTAGATTATTATACAAAGAACTACCACCACTTGACAGTGTTAAAAGAAATTATTGGATACAAAAATGAGTAAAAGATCTAGACACTTCTACAAGAAGATAAAGAAAATGGCCAAATAAGGACATGAGAAGAGGCATTCACCCCATTCTTTATGGAAACTGAATCAAAACTACAGTGAGCTACCGATTCAAACCACCAAGATGCTCTAATCACAGAAATGGCCAATGTGGGGAAATTGGAATTGTCATTCTCTGCTGGAGAGGATGGAAAATGGTGATAGCTGGTTTGCAAAATACTGAGGCACTTCTTTAAAAAGTTGAATGCGTGGTGAATGTAAGATCCAGCAATTCCATGCACAGAATGAATATATATTTGTATTCATGTAACTAAAGTATGTTCATAACAGCGTAAGATATAGAATAGTTAGCATGATCCTAATGTCATCAGTTGGTAAATGAGTCTACAAGCTGATGTTTGTGTGTTCACATAAAGTAGAATAATATTCAGCCATAAAAAGCCTTTGGACCATTGATGAACTTGGAAAGTTTTCTGTTAACTGAATAAAGACAGGCAAAAGGATATTCAATGTATGTATTCTTTTACATGCAGTGTGCCTGCTAGTAAACCCATAGAGGCAGAAAGTAGACTAAAGGTAGCCATGAGGGGGGAAAGGTCATCATAAGAGGAATGTAGCTTCTTCTGAGGACAAAGAAATGTTGTGGATCAGAACAGAAGGCAGTGATGTTTGCACAGCCATTTGGCTATATGAAAAATATTGATCGCAGGCTTCAAAAGAACAAATGTTATCCTATGTTGTTGCAGGAGATATTTAAAACGGTGACACTCAATCTTGTATTATGGAGCAACCATGTTCCTGACTAGGCTAGGCCTGAAGCCATGAGTGAGCAGCAGAGGTGTGATCTCTCAGGTGGCCAGAGATACCAGCCCTGCCACCCACGAGTAGATGGCTCTGCCAATCTTCCATGCTGTCTCTACAAGGCTAGGTTGTGCCCAGGCCATCCTGCCATCCATGCGGGCCTGGTAAGAAATAAGACTCTAATGCTTAAATAATAATCAAAGGCTTTATATGTTTTGTAATGCTCAATAACAATATGCCCATACAATTAGAGTTGTTTCCCAATTAGCTAACCTAAATACAAGTTTTTACCCGTGACTGCTCTCCATACCTGTGTGTTCCTTCATCCTCCTGCATCTCTGCTCTCTCTAGCTCCTCCTCTTCCTTTTCCTCTTCCTCTCCTTACTCCTCCCACCTTAGCTCCTCCTATACTTTGTGTTTTAGCTAAATGAATAGAATAAAAGTTGAGTATCTGCGTTTTATTTTAGTCACGGTTATAGACACTTGGGTTTCAGCTAGGATAGTTTCCGTCTGATATGTGTGTGTGTGTGTGTGTGTGTGTGTGTGTGTGTAGACTTTCTTCACCACATGCTGGCCCTTGAGCAGATGTGTGTCCTCATTCTAAATGTTCCTCCTGGGAGTTGCAGAGCAGTTCTGGAAGACATTTACATAATAATCTCCTAGCTTCAGAAGAAAAGAAAAAAGAAAGGCTGAACTTGTGTGTACGAAGCTTAGCCTGCCCTGGCCCAGGGAGTCTTATATGGAATAAATAACAGGTCAGTAAAAGAGATGGAGACTTCTTTCTTCATCATCCAAGAATAAAAAGAGCCCAGAGTGGTACCAACTGCCTGTAAGGTAGAAGCAGGAGGATCAGGAGTTTAATGCTCTCCTTGACTACACGGTAAGTTTAAGTAAGGTCAGCCTGACATACAGAAAACCAATCCTGAAAAACGGGGCAGGGTGGAGGATATAAAACCACCATGCTTCTTTCTGCACCGTTTGTTAAAATCTTGAAGTATAGTAATAATCCTCACATGAACTTCTAGGGAAACCATGAGGCAAGACTTCAAGAATCAGCAGGGGAGACAGTGGAGTCCATCCTTGGAAAGCAGGCATCAAGGTCGATGGGTTAAGAGGAGACAAGACCAGCCTCAGTCAGTGAATCTAGGCCAGAAGATGTTGTGGTTACCATTTTGTGAGTGTGCTGCTGCTGCTGCTGCTGCTGCTGCTGCTGCTGCTGCTGCTGCTGCTGCTGTCTTGGCCTAGCACCTCAGATGAGGCTTAAGCCATTTGAAGGCACTCTCAAGAACACTTGAGAAAGGGTTCCTGCAGGGTGGCTGATTAGCTCTGGAACCTCTGAGGGAAGGACTTCCCAGCTAGGCAAGACAGCAGCATGTTCTGGAACAGAGTGACAATGAGTAGAGAGGGTCAGTAAGCCAGAGCAATGACAATTGGTTGTGGGATTTTTTTTTTTTTTTTTACATTGAATCCCTTAAGTTTTCTCTGGCCTTAATACAAAACCAAACCAAACAACAACAACAAACTCTTTATTAAAGGTTAACCATGGCCTTCTCATTTCATGCAAACTAATAAAAATATGTCTGTTTCATTCTGTCAATAATTAGTGAAATTATTATTGGTAACTAGTGTCCAGACCCCTGGTATCATGGTGGGTAGGGATGGGACAGATATGCTTGGAGTTCTTTCCACAAGGAGAACGCTCCATGGCTGAACTGGACCGTCCAGTCTTATTTTGCTGATGGAACCAATTGGTTTTCCTATGGAAACAATTGAAAACAAGAAATCCAAGAGGGGATTAAAGATATGGCTCAGTGGGTAAGAACACTGATGTTTAAGCTTAGGGACTGCAGTTCAGGTCCTAACATTCACATAACAACCTAAATATAACAAAGCGTACCTGTTACCACCAGCTTAGCCCCAGTTTCAGTAGGAGATGCTATCTCAAATAGGAAGCAGAAATTCATAGAGGAGATTATCCAACACAAAACACACATAGAGAGAAAGAGACAGAGAGAGAGACAGACAGAGAGAGAGAGAGAGAGAGAGAGAGAGAGAGATATTCAGGAACATGCTAAGATACTTGCTAACACCAGAAAATGAAAATTTCCCCAGGAAATGGCATTTTAAGCATGCTTAATTTCTTTTCTTCACACCCCCAAATATACATGCTAAATGAACGTTTAAGTCCCAATCTTGACATGTATAATGAAACCAGGTGTCAATCACATAGCATCTCCACCTGCCACCAACTCAGTTGTACTATGGATCCTTGCCCCCAATCACCTGTTATACTTCGATGGTCTCAAGATGGGGAGGAGCTGAGGAGGAGCTGAGGAGGAGCTGGGGAGGAGCTGGGGAGGAGCTGGGGAGGAGCTGGGGAGGAGCTGAGGAGGAGCTGGGGAGGAGCTGAGGAGGAGCTGGGGAGGAGCTGGGTGAATACAGTAGGTACACTGTGTCAGAGGACAATTGAGTTAGGGGAGAGAGAAGAGAAAGGATGAGGGGGAAGTGCTACCGTGGGGTTGGGAACTTTCCAAGCAAATCAGCTAGATTAGACTGCCAGTGGCATGATTTCCAAGAAGCCAGTTCTCTGGCTGGGAAGCAGAAGTTTAACTGGCTTTATCACGATGCGGCCTTCGTCTCTATAGAGTTGAGTAGGCCCAAGCCTGATTTGAGTAGGGAGCAGCCCCATTCCTGCTGTGCTCTCTGGGTATGGGCAGCACTCTGATCAACTGGATCAGAACCCCAGAGAGTAGTCCAGAGAACTATTCCACTGTGTTTATAACACATTTGTTAAGCCCTTTCTACTTCCAGAAAGTAACCAAGCCAGCCTCGGCCATCTCCCTTTTTCTTCTATTTTTGTCCTCGGGATCATGGCCAAAAGCCTAAGCAGGCTTTCCCTAACATTTCACTTTCTCACTTTTCTCTGAAGTCTTGACTCCTTGCACCGTGAGGTTGCTTGTCCACCTCCATACCTAACTGAAAAAGCATGAATTTTTCTCCATCTCTCTCCTCCAGGCAGCTGCCAAGATTTGAAACATATCTACCCTGTTAGTTTTCTCTCTGATGCTAATAAAATGGTCCTTGGGCTTCAGAAAATAAAAAAACAAAACCAAGATATTTAGAAAAAAAACCTCAAGGGTGTGGTTGTCCACACTCAGCCCAAGTTCTACTTTTACATCCAACAAAATAAGCTTGAGGACCCTCCTGGTCAAGGACTTAGCACTGAGCACAAAATGTCTGTTATTTATAAAATTGCAAAACTGAGGAGATGAGACAAGGGGTTCTCAAAGGATGTCACCAATCCCAACATCCAAAGAGTCTCATGAGCACTCAAGTCAGTGATGCGCCATCTTCATGAGGCATTTTATAAGATAGGTGGCCACTCATCTGCATATAAGGAGAATGCCATTATTTATGGTGCACATAGAGTCTAAGCTCCAAATCAGTATTAATATGTTGCCTAATGATTTAATTATGTAGATATCTACATTAAGCAGCTCGCCTACCACACTTTGTCCATTAAGGAGATAGAGAGGCATCTGATCTCTGTAGTAACCTCTACTCCAAGGGCATGGGGAAACAGCAAATCTCAGAATGGCTGTGTTCAAACGATACAGGGACAAGCCATATGCTGTGAAAACAACAAGAGTGGGTAATTCTAATATGCTCCAGATTGGGGTTTACATGTATTATTTCATTTCCTAATGATAACCAGGCTTTCTCTTTAGCTAAAGAGTGCTAATATCTTTGCTTCTCTCTTTTCTTTCATTTTTTAGCCTTGCTTTGCCACTCTGTTTCCCTTGTCTTCGTCACTGAGTATTTCCTCATTAAACCTACATAAGTTTAGTTCTCGTGCATTGTTCTGTGTTAGTTTTTGCTACTTTCTGTTTTATGCTCACTGGTGATTTCTTAGTAAAGTCTAATCAGTGTAAGTATATTTCTATATCTGTAGCTTGATGTTGCTTCAGTTACAGGCATTTGTTTTCTTTTCTTTTAGTGGTGTCTGGGACTGAACCCCCAAGAAGCAGTAGATACACACAGTCGTAGATGAATGCCTCAACACAGAAGCTCAGTGAACATGGAAAATCCCAGCAATCTGACTCCTCCAAAAGAGTGTAACTCCTCAACTACAGAACTGAAAGGTGATGACTTCAGAAGTGCACTAGTGAAAATGATCAGTGTCCTCGAAGAGAACACAAACAAGCAGATGATCTCAGTGCAGGATCTGGAGAGGAAGCTGACAGCAAGAACAAAAGCTAAGCAAAGTGGATGGGAAGATCAACAACACATAAGAAAAAATCAGCAAGAAAATTGAGAATCTGAACAAAATAGAAGTTATGGAAATGAAAAGGTTAGTGAGTAAATCAAGCTTTAAATACAGAGAGAGACAGAGAGAGAGAGAAAGAGAGAGAGAGAGAGAAAGAAAGAGAGAGAGAGAGAGAGAATAAAACCATCATCAGGAGTCAAGTTTTACAAAAGAAATGGAGGACAATATCAAAGAAATGCTATATTCAGATATTCATAAAGGAAAAAATAGGTAAAGAGTATGACCATACTGCCCAAGAACATTACAGTGTGGTCAAGAGTCTAAACCCAAGATGCTAAAAAGTAGAAAGAACATAGATTAAAAACTAAAGCACAGAGAAACTATTTCATAAATTTATAGCAGAAAATTCATGGAGGTAACCAACCACTCTCATGATTGGATTGAAGGCCCACCCCCACAAGTTGAAACCTATATTTGACACTGTCATGGGGCCAGATCTTGTATCTAGACAAGTCACAATCTCCGGGAGAGAATCTAGTACCACTCTACGAAATGGACGTACTACTAAATCAGTCACTAATAACATCACTTTATACACAGAATAGTATCTCTCAGCCTTCACCAGAGAAACTTCTTTTTGTACTGGATGGCAGTTAACTCAGAGACCCCAAACTGATCAAGGTACAGAGAATTAGAGAGGAATTTATCTGTATCACACACACAGGCACACACACACACACCCACAAACACACACACAAACATCAAGGCTCAGGGGTAGTATGGTTGTAAGAGCCATACGAGATGGATGACTATAAGTAAACTGTTTTCTGGACATAGAAAAGCAGCTGAACATGAACTCACAGCAGTTGAGACAGCATGCACAAGACCTGTGCAAACTCAACTGAGACAAACTGCAGACAAAATTCCATCATGGAGAGAGTGAGGTGAGCACCAAGTCCCACCTCTAAGAAGCTTATTGGCAATTGCTTCTTAGAGAATAGAAGCAAATTTTCCTTAAGGATGTGGACCCTGGAAGTCTGACATACTCCAGTGGAAGGCCTGTGGTGGTATGAATGAGAATGGTCTCCCATTAGCTCAGTCTTCAATTGGTGGAAATGTTGGAGGAGGTGTATCACTGAGGGTGAAGTTTGAGGTTTCAAAAGACTTCTTTGTTCTTAGAGTGTTCTCTCCTCTCTCTCTCTCTCTCTCTCTCTCTCTCTCTCTCTCTCTCTTTCTCTCTCTCTCTCTCTGCCTCATAGTTGTGACTCTACATATGAGTTCCTGGGTGTTCCTTCACTCCATCATCAAAGTTAAAGGAATACCAGATAGAAAACTGAACAGACATGGCAGATGAGGAAAGAGATGTGCTGACTGTTGACAATGTCTATGGTCAAAAGAAAAACAAAGTCATGTGAAAGGCATGCGATCAAATGGAAGAAAAGTGATGTGCATGAACTTGATCTGATTGCAATTTTCTGGACATTATCTAGATGACAGGGTTTGGTCATATGATATGTCACATTGTGGTACTAACCCAGTAGGAGATAGTAAGACAGCTAAAGAGCTGTGATCGTGTGAGAGAGGCTGGTGTGTGGGCAAGCAAAACTCTTTTCGTTGCACTCTAACCAAACATAAATTTAGATGTCCTAAGCTTGACTCCCTGTAAATTCCAACAAGTAGAAACTGTAACAGCTCTCTCCAAGAAACACATGGGGAAAAGAAAAGGAAAAAATAACATGTTTCCCGTCATCTCCACTTTGAATTTATCTTATGTGCTCCTGTGGAGCAACTGAAGATATAATTAGCAATGCCTGGAAACTTACATAATTAGCAAAAGATCTTACACTTTTGTTTTTAGTGCCTCTTAAGCCAGCCTTTCATTTTCCTTAAAATAAATGCTATTGTCTTCTTGTTACAAAAATAATTCATGAATTTTAGCTGTTCTAGCCTCTATTTTAAAATATGGTTGGCTTAAACAACATAAATTTAATTTCTCATGGTTTAGAGGCTAAAGTCAAGGTCAAAGGTCAGGACTCTATCGGGATTAAGTAAGGTCTGTCTTTCTGACTTGCAGATAGCTGCCTTCGTACTCTATCTATATGGAGGTAAAAAAGGAATTGAGTACCCCATGTCCCCTTCTTATAAGGGCACTAATCTGATTGGGACCCATCCTTATGACCTCAGCTAACCTTAATTAGTTCCTTCTCTGTGTATAGTGGCATTGTGGGTTAGCACTTCAAAATAGAAACTTAGTGTGGTGTGCAAAGTTTCAGCTTCCAGCATTGTGTTCACTTTGGAAAATGTAAGAAGCATGAATAAGCAGAAGACTATAAAAACTTCCTTCTTAGTCCCCACAGCCGACTACCATCAACACTCTGCTATGTCCCTTCCGGGTCTCTTTTTAACCTATAGAAAAATAAAGCTATTAATTGTACTCCATTAATGGCAGTGTCTCCTAAGTGCTTATTTTTTATTAGTAATTCTGAGAATTTTTAGCATGGAAAATGGTGTAGACATGACCTAAACGGAAGGAGTCAATGCACTAACCAGGGTCAGTTCTTGGATTCATGCGCCATGTGCTTCCAAGTTAAAGTCACGGGAGGGAGGGCATGTGTTAGAAAACCTACCAATCAAAACACTGACTCAAGGAGGTCTGTTGGTCTGATGTTTGACAATGGGCACAAAAAATTTAGTGGGAAAGAGATAGCTACATTAGTCCATATAAAGAGGGTCTCTCTCTCTCTCTCTCTCTCTCTCTCTCTCTCTCTCCTCCCCCTCCTCACAAAATCTATTGCAAGCATCCTATGGTTGAATGTTGACAAGGCAGGAGAGACTTCCTATGGAAAAAGATAAAGCCAAAAGTCATAATCAGTTATCCCATTATATTGTAAGTCTTGAGACTAAACCTTTGGTTCAATGCTACACACCCAGGCCCACTGGCTGGCCCCGCCTTTAGGTCCCACAAGTGCAGTGGTCTTTCCTCTCAGCCTTTCATGGCAACTTGAACTTCTGAACCTGAAAAGATGATGCACCTTCTGAAAACCATGAGGCAGGGCACCTTCTGGAGTCATGGCAGCACTCCCAACCTCAAAGCCTCCTCCAAAGTTATTCTTCCCCTCCTTCTGAAGGGCAGCATCTTTACACTGGGTAGCTCTATTGACTAATCCAATAGACTCCAAGAAATCTGTGAGCCTTCCTCCATGTTATTTCTTCAGACATGAAACCCTCAGAAACACATTGACTTTTGAATGTAATACTGGGTAGCCAAGCCATCAGACAGGTCTTCTGCAGTCCTTCCCTGAGACCTGCTAAGGTTTTCAAATAAATTCATGAATTACCCCCTTTTTGCATATTGCTCAATACTGAAAGGTTAAGAACATTCTAAGTCTTTTGAGTTCTCATTCTTTTGTACTTAAAAATATATATGTTTTGAATTTCTTTCTTTCTGCTTACATGTTTCTGTCGGTAGTAAGGGGAAAATTAGGACACACCTTCAATACTGATTAGAAATTTACTCACAAAGGGTGTGTGTTCAAAAACCTCTAAGTCTGACCACAGAATAACTTACATATCCATGGTTACCACTGTGCTACAATAGCTGAGACATGGAATTACCCTAAATGCCAGCAAATATATGACTAGTCAAAAAACATTTGGAGCACATAGACTATAGCATTTTCTTGAGGTATAAAGAAAAATAATTATTTTCAGAAAAATAAATTCAACTGGAAAAATGTACTAAGCAAAAGAGGCTAAAAACAGCAAGCAAATGTTATATTTTCTTTTATGTATGGAATCCTAGATTTTAATTTTACTTATATGTATGTGTGTGTGTGTGTGTGTGTGTGTGTGTGTGTGTATGTGTGTGTGTGAAATGAGAACATGAAATACAAGAAATGAGGACATGAAAGGTGAAGAAGGATAGGAGAGAAGCAAGGTAAGGAAACACATGAAAGTGGATGGAAAGCCAACTGGGGACAGAAATTCAGCAGAAGAAAGGCAACCATGGGGAAGAACCCACTACTGTTACTCTGCTTGACAGTTATGTAGGCAAGTTGACCTCTAAATATTTATATTTATACAAATAGTCTTGGGTTGCTCTCTGTTCTAGTCAAATAAGCTTCTTTTTGGAGTGGGCAGCCGTCAGTGGAGAAGTGAATATCTGGTCATAGTGCTACAAGGAGACTCAATGCTCACCTCTAAATTAGATATCCTTCTAACTCCTGACTCTCAATCGGACATCTGTATCATCCCCATCACCCCATGCCAAGTTTTGGGGAACATCTCAGAAGTGGAGATAGGGAAAATTTAAGAGTTGGAGGACTGGGGAAAGCGCTGCAAAATGCTGTCCTCTGGATATGGCAGAATCACTATGGTCATGAGCTCACAGCAGCTGTGGTTATCTGCATAAGACATGAATAGATCAAGCCACACAAACTAACAGCATAGATGGGGTAGATCTTTTTCAGACCCCACACCTTACTTGGGTATCTTTAGGTAGCTTCTCGCTGCTGGGGGAGGGAGAAAATTTTACCACTGATAGACATCCCACAATCTGGTGGATGACCTCAGACTCATACACATATAAGCAGCACTAACTGAATTTAGTAAGCTATCAATGAAAAAAAAAAAAAGACGAGGAGGAGGAGGAATTGGAAAAGAACTCTGTTAGGGAAACATGGGAAGAATTGAGAGGTGATCATGGGAGATAGATATACTTTATTGAATATGTGTATGAAATTCTCAAGAATAAAGAAAGTTATTTAACACAAGTGAAGGAGAGATGAGCAAAGAGTACCAATAAAAACAAAGTAATATGAAAAATCCATAAAGAAATTCATCCCCATTTGTGTGAGGGGTGTGTGTGTGTGTGTGTGAACATAGTTGTTTACCACTTCTTCATAACAAACTTTGTCTGGAATTTCAAACAACAAAAGCCTGTACATAAAATTCCTAGCAATCCCATACACAAACACGGACACAATCCAAGTGCCTTTTAGCAACTAAATAGGTAAACAAACTGTGTTGCATCCACACCACGGGACACTGACCTTCGATATCGAGGAATGGACTGATGATGGACATCCACTTTAATGAAGTTCAAGGCATTAAAGAAGGGAGATCTTAGCAGTTGCATATTATAAGCTTTTACTTATATGAGACAAAATACAAAATGATTCTGCAACTCACAGAAGCTGTGGCTACCTACACAAGACCTGTATCGGCATCCCATGATGGATAGGGAAGGAGATCAGGAGGCCCCACCACTGCCTTGGAAGCTATTGGTAGTTAATGGTTGCTGAGGAAGGCGGAGTTGTTTCCTCCAATGGTGTAGTGGCGTCTAAGCTGCCTGTGCTATAGTAAATGACACCCCCCCACACACACACACACACCGCAGGCTCCTATAAGCAACCTTGATTAAACTCAGTAGTTTACAAAAAAAAAAAAAAAAAAAAAAAAAAGACATGGAAATGGGAGAAAGGCTTGCAGGGGTGGGGATGAAGGGTATGGGGAGTGAGGGGGTGATGGGGGGTGAAAGTGTCAAAATCCATGACATAGTTGCATGAAATTTTCAAAGAGTGATATTTAAAAAAAAATAGAGTGATCTTCGCTGTCAGGGCTTAAGGTGCAGAAGTGTCTGCTAGGAAGGACTGCCCTAAAGGCGTTTCCTGGGGTGACAGAATTAATGATTCTGGGCTCTGGCTTTGCCGATGGCTACAGGGATATATTTATATATCACAAAGCACAGGATGACACGCAAGAAAAGAAATCCATTTGACTGTATACTACCTTTAAAAATAAAGCTGTCAACATTTTCGAAAGAACTTAATCTCTTATGGTCAATAGTTCTAACCCTCCTGTATGGAAACTAGGCTCTCCACAACAAAATTCTCAACATAGGTATGATCACAGATAAACCCCACTGAGACTGACAGCATCCGACAGGTTGCCGAATTCTAACCTTTCAAGGTCTTAATGAAAATTAATATCAGAGGCATATGCCCAAGAGGAGCAAGGCTGTCACCAGACACACCCGTGCATGAAGTGCCATGAGGAGGAGGATATATTGAAGATGTAAACAAAAACCCACTTAAAGGGACCATTTCAGTGGCTTATCATCACTAATTCTTACATTTGGGTCTAAAACTGAATTACCATTTCTTGATGTGAGTTCTGCTCAGAATCCTGAAGGCTGTTTCTCTGGAGGTCAAACATAAGGGCTCACTGACTGGATCAGGAAAAAAAAGCAACTGTGCCACAGGATTGAGTAGGAAAGAGTGTCTTCCAGTAACTGGTAAATCACATGGCAGCCTTGCAGAAGCTTTGCTTTCACCTGCTTTACTCCTGTGCTGCCTGCCTCCCTCCTTTATTTGGGCTCAAGATAAGTTCATTATGCCCCCCTCCCTTGTCCTTTGCCCTGTCTTTTCTCTTTTTTTATGTTAAACTCTCTGAGCTGCTTCTTCCTCATGTCTCAATGCAAATAGCTGCCAAAACTGAATTTGTTACACAAGTTTCAGGTCTCCCTGCTCGGTGTCCTCCAATCACATGTAAACTCCAAATGGTACTGTGCCCCATGGCTTCACCCAACAGCACATTCCCTTCTGAAGCAAGAATAGGGTGACCACTAACCCTGATCTAAGAGAGGGTCTGCCCTTCAAATTGAAACAGTCTCTTATGAGAGGGAGCAGAGGGTTGGGGGATGTTCACAAGAGTCAGGAAGTTCTTGAAACTCAAGAGATTCAGTGTTATCCTCAAGGTTATGCAAGCTGTAAACACGTGCAAGAGAGGAAGAGGTGCTCTTCTGTGGAGCTGCCTGTGAGCTGGGCAGCTTCTGTGAGCCATCTCCACCTCTGCTGGGTGGGTCTCTCAGTGATACAGCTGCCTTTGAGCAGCCCATGTTACTTAAGTGACTCCTCACTCATCCTCCCATAAGCAATCTGAATGCACTCATTGGCTCATCAAGCTACACTTGGGTGGACCTGTTTCTCTGGCCTCTCCCTGGTGCTCTATGTGGGGTAAAAAGACAATTGTTCATACCTCCCCATGGAAAGTGGCTAAAGACTAACACATTCTAAGTGAACCTTAGGACACCACAACTAATGCTAACATCTCCCAGAGCCAAAGAACGTAAGAAATGCTGGAGACTGAGACATGGTGTCTTTCATTACATCTAAGATGTTTGTCCTCCACTATGAGACTAATTAAACCACAAAGCAGCAAATGGTCCTGAGTTTCAACCTGTGGTCATGAACAATCCACTTATGTACCCCCAGTGTGAGCCCCAGGGTCCCTCTCTTGCACGTGCAGTTGAGATGACATCACCACCCATCCCTGCTCCTCATCTTTCTCTAAATGCCTAATGCATTCATTCAGTGGGAAGGGCCTGAGATGTTGGATAGCCCACATTACAAAAGGGTTTCTATTCTGGATAGGAACTCACAAACAGGACTCCTTGTCCTTAAGTGTATTGCTGACTCCCATCCAGAAATGCCAAAGACGTGTTGGATAGTAGTTTTCTTGGTTATACATACAAACATGTGTCAGATAGTCTGATTGGTTATATATACGTAAACATGCCTGATGGCGGCACAAACACAGACCAGTACGTGTAGTGTCTACCGTTCACTTCCTGTGCATAAATGTAGTGATTCGTGTTCTACTGCAACACTAAGATACTCTCACTATTAAACACTAATATTATAGGAATCTTTTTACAATTATACATCTTTCCTGATTATTTCATTTTGGGCATTTTTGAGGTAGGCCTGATATACAACATCCAGTTGTTAAAAATTTAAAAGGAGATATTTTTGGGGTTTTCCAGAAAAAAAAAAAATTCTAATTGTCTTTCTGCCAACAATAAAAGACAGTCACCTAGAACCAGGAATTATCATTCATTTTTAATCACTGGCCCGTGAAGAAAGAAATACTGCTGACTCTCTTTCAACAATTTCTGTTTTAATGATTATTCATTAGTATGGATCCAATATAAATTTTATGTGCCATCAGTCACTTTTATTTTATTATTGGCGTAATTTGTGATGGTGTGTGTGTGTGTGTGTGTGTGTGTGTGTGTATCTGTGTGTGTATGTGTGAGTATGTATGTGTGTGTATCTGTGTGTGTGTGTGTGTGTATCTGTGTGTGTATGTGTGAGTGTGTATGTGTGTGTATCTCTCTCTCTCTCTCTCTCTCTCTCTGTGTGTGTGTGTGTGTGTGTGTGTGTGTGTGTGTGTGTGTGTGTGTGTGATATGCATCTGTGTGAGTGTGGACACTCTCACCACAGAGTGCAGCTGGTAGTCAGAGAAAACCTTTTGGGAGTTGCCTCTCTCCTTCACTCAAAGGGTCAAGGGATTAAACCCAGGTCACCAGGCTTGGGCAGCACTAAGACTCCTGAGCTGTCTTGACCCCCTCCATCAGTCTTTTGATTGCTCCTCAGTTAGCTGATCTATACACATACTTTACATGCTTTTTTATTATTCAGAATGACAGCTTTGCATATGTTAATGAGAGTAAGTATAACTTTACAAACTGCACACTAAACTTTCAATCTCAATCAAAACTTGGTGGTAATGTCTATGGAAGTTAATATCCTAATGGTAAAATTAATCTGGAAGAATAAACGTATAGAGCTGGAATATTTTCCATAAAGCAGAATGCTCTTCCCTACTGAGTATATACCATGCAACAGCCTTTTAAACACTGCCCGGAAGACCAGCGTCTTCCTTCTTTTACAGGATGTAACAACAAAAACAGTAGCACCAATGAGAATTACAGTTAAAAATGGAAATCTGAACTAAAAACAACCTCAAGTGATAGAGAGACTTTAATTAAACGTGTACTTTTAAATCATTTTAGGTTTATAAAAATGTTTCATATGTTCATATATGTGTGTAGATATATGTAGAGAGAAAGACAAATAGAGAAAACCCTGTCAAATCCTCGTCTAGTTTTTTTTAATGTTAATATCTGTTGTAATTCAAGAAATTAGTGAAATGTTGGTATGAGATCACTAACTAGCCATGAGATTAACTCAGGTTTTTACTGGTTTTCCACTGTTGCCTATTTGTTTTGTATGATGGAAAATCTTAAGATGTTGGGATCTTTTGCTGAGGAAGACATGAAATGCAGTCACCATAAGGACTGTGCTTTAGGTAGATACTCTTTTTTTTTTTTCTATCTGGAAACCCCTTTGTGGGTAGTAACAAGTCCATAAAAAATGACCAACCAGGAAAGCTTGCATACGCACACCTCTCACCACATGTCCCTGCCCATCCTCTATCTAAATCTAAAGTTCATATCAATACTTCAGCAATGGAGTTAAACACCACTCTTCTGTGTGCATTCCTCTTTTGAATGTGACCTTATATATTCTTTCTGATTTTGTCAATTATTCATGCATTTGATTGACATAGCAGAACATCAGATGGAATCTGGGGTTCCAGACTTTTGTGCTAAACACATCCTTTATCACTGTTCTATAAATGAAATTATATGTACATTCCCTATATTAAATAGTAACATAGTGCATATTATGATTTAAAAAAAATACATGCTTCCTAATGTGTAATATTAGTGACCAAGAACATGATCACAATTTCTGGAGCACAGAAATGAGTGTTCTAACTCATTGTTGCTAAGCAACAGACAGTAGCTCTAGAGAAGGAAGAAAGTGACAGAATGCCAGTTCATGAGGACCTACAGAAAACTGGACTGTTATCAATGAACAAGGTGTTAATGGAAGTAAAAGATCTCAGATATAAGAAAGAAGAAGCCTGTTCGCATGTGTCAGGGTGGAAGCAGTGTTCCAGACACAAAGCCTGTGTTCACACAACTAACAAGATGAGACAATGTAAGAGTTCCATCCCAGTTGAAATAGGTTGTGCTTTGAATCTGAATTTTTCTTGCCAGCTCATATGTTGGAGGGTTTAAAAGAGAGTGGGCAGTGCTATTTGGGGAGGTTCTAGAAATGTCAGTAGGTAGGGCTTCTAAGAAGTAGATTTCTGGGAGACTGTCCTTTTTAGATTTTTAATTTTTTATACTATTTATGTGTGGGTGTATTTGTCTGTGTGTGTGCTTGTAAGTACAGTGCCCACAGAGGCCAGAAGAAGACATCAGATTCTCTGGGACTAGACTTGGGTCTTCTGAAAGATCAGCAAGTGCTCTTAAGTCCTGAGCCATTGCTCCATCTCTGAGAGAGCTTTTGAAGTGTGAATCTCATCCCTGGACCCTTGCTCTAGTCTCCTCTCTGCTTCCTGCCCATATAAAGTGTGCTGCCATGTTCTACGAAGTGTTCTCACTACGAACCTCACCTCACCACAGGCCCACAGCAATGGAGATAACTGACCTAGCTGACCATGGACTGAAGCCTCTGAAACCACCCACCCCTTTAAAATTATTTTCTCCAAAATATATCCAAGACTATATAACAAACTCAAGAAGCTAACCACCGAAAAAACAAACAACCCAATCAAAAAATGAAGTATAGAACTAAACAGAGTTCACAATAAAGGAATCTCAACTGGCTGAGAAGCACCTAAAGAAATGTTCAAAGTCCTTAGTGATCAAGGAAATGCAAATCAAAACGACTCTGAGATTTCACCTTACACCAATAAGAATGGTTAAGATCAAAACCTCAGGTGTCAGCACATGTTGGTGAGGATGTGGAGAAAGAGGAACACTTCTCTATTGCTGGTGGGATTGCAATCTGGTACAACCACTCTGAAGATCAATCTGGGGGTTTCTCAGTAAATTGGAAATAGATCTACCTGAAGACCCAACTATACCACTCTTGGGAATATAACCAAAAGATCCCCCACCATGCCACAGGGGCATGTGTTCCACTACATTCATAGTGGCCTTGTTTGTGATATCCAGAAGCTGGAAACAACCCAAATGTCCCACTACAAGAACCAATAAAATTTATTAGGGCACCGAATTGGATTTTGGTTATACCTGTACTTTGGTTTGTTGTGGGGTCCCTATCTGGAGTAAACATATACATATATACATATACATATATATATATGTATCTCCCAAGAAAAAATTTTGTTACACAACAAAGATCTAAGAGGTAACGGAGGACAGAGAAGAGCCTGAGAGAGTCAGTATTGGCTTTCTTAGTTTGACTTCTGTTTTATTTTACATTGACTTTATTGAACATATGATGGGCTAGAATATAATATTCCTGATATGCACAGCATCCACAAAAACAATATTATAAGCAACTATGAGGAAAATATTGATTAAACCTAACTAAGATTCTTTGGTTTCCCAGGGAAAAATAAGGGACAATATTTTTTCTCTTCCTTTTCCTTAGAGTATTTTCTTTAGAATGCTTGCAGTGGAAAGGTCCTTTCTCCCCTTTTTGAAATGTGTATAAATCCTTCTGAAAACCAGATAGGCCTTTTGTCAGGTTTATGTCCCAGGCACATCTTTCTCAAGGACCTGGAAGCCATCCTTTTGCAATGTAATCATCAAGGCAGATAGAACACCGGTTTCCACCGACAGCTACAAGTTTAACTGTTGGGCATCTTGCTCAAGTTTTAAAGCGGTCTTTTTGTGAAGCTGTGTTTGTTTCCCTTTTGGATACAACCAGTACAGATGAACACCTCAATTAGCCAGTGAATCTGGCTGAATTTGATATGACAAATGCTACCTTTAGATCTTATTACTTGAAGGGTAGTTATTGTTCAGCTCGAATACATGAATTCAATGGGTTGCATCTGTTTGCTTACAGGGAATGCTAAAAATGTCTCCTCTTAGTCAATTGCCTGTGGCATGCATCACCTCAGGTTTAATGCTTATTCACTAGGAAAACTGTCTCTTTTCTTCTGCTACCTTTACAGAGTGGTTTTCTGGGCTGGGAAAAGCTTTTGTTTCTAATTTTCTTTCTCCAACACAGCCAATATAAAGTGGTTGCTATACAGCAGGCGTCTGATGTATTTAGCTTAAGGTGTGATTATGACTCAGGTTATTGATAAAAAATGTAAATCTATAGTCAACATGAAACAACCCAGTGATACAAGACAAAAGAACATCCATATGCAAATAACAGAAGAGAAAAAGATTACCTGGAAGGCTTCACAGTCTTTCTAGTGAGGAGAGATGCAACCAGGGACCAGGGGGAAAGCATGAGGACCTGAGCTGGAAAGGAACTCTAGGAATTAAGGCAGCCATGTTAGTTACTCTTCTCTGAGTAACAAATCCCTGACAAGACAACTTAAGTGAAGTGCATTAGTTACATTTCTGTTGCCGTGACCAGAAGACACTTATAGAAGAAATAAAGTTTTAGTTGATGGTTACAGATGAGGAGTCCAAGACGGTCAGGGAGGCAGGACAAGAGATGGTGAGATGGTCGGAGAAGGAAGCTGAGAGAGCACATCTTCAACCACAAACACAAAATGGAGGGAGCAAATTGGAAGTGAGGTGAGGCTGTAAACTCTCAAGTCCCACCAGTGACGTTCTTCCTCCTGCAAGGTTCCACCTCCTAAAGGCACCACAACCTCCCCAAAAGAGCTGCCAACCAGGGCCAGTGTTGAAATACATGAGCCTACTGGGGACAATCTTCATTCAAATGACCACAGAAGGGTTTATTTTATCTTGCAGTTCCAAGGTAGGGAAGTCATGGCAACAGCATCTTGAAGCAGCTGGTGACACTGCATCCACACTGCAATAGTTGGGGGTTACTGTGGCTTGATGAAACACCATGACCAAAGGCAAGTTGGGGAGGAAAAGATTTGTTTCGCTTATACTTCAATTTCACTGCTCAGCATTGAAAGAAGTCAGGGCAGGAACTCAAACAGAGAAAGAATCTAGAGGCAAGAACTGATGCAGAGGCCATGGAGGGTGCTGCTTACTGGTTTACTCCTCATGGCTTGCTCAGCCTGCTTTCTTATAGAACCCGGGACTATCAGCCCAAGGGTGGCTTCTCCCACAGTTTACTAAATCCTTCCACATCAATCACTAATTGACAAAAATTTTCTACAGGACTGCCTGAGCTTATGAAATTATTTTCTCAATTGAGGTTTCTTCCTTTCAGATATCTATATCTTCTACCATGTTGACATAAAACTAGCCAGGACACAGTCAGGAAGCAGAGGGAGATAACGCCTGGTATGCTCAGCTTGATTTCTACTTTTTATTGATTTCAGTCTATTGGCTAGTGTCTCTCCTAGTTAGAGTGTCTTCCTACTCTAGTTAACCAAATCTAGATAATTCCTTACATGCATGCTCAGATGTTTGATTCATCATTCCAGACCCTGTCAACTTGATAACACTAACAAGCATCAGTAAGGACAAATAACCAGATAGATGGGTATATTTTCTATTTTGAGCCTTAACAAAGAAAGGGGAAGATATGGTTGGAGGCAACTGTAAAAGCAAAAGTGCCATTGCTGCATGTTTCAAAATCTAGAGGAAGCCTCCCAAACTACTCTCCTGATCTACCCAGGATATAACCTCATAACCAGTTGGAAGCTTATCCATCTGAAGAATTAGCATTTTCAACCCACTTTCAAGTACCAGGTAGTACACACTAAGTTATTAATCATGATATTTACTACCACATAAGATGCTAGCTAGCCTTGGAACAGAAACTGGGAAGAAATATCCCCAATAACCTTCTGAAGGAAGCAGCATGCGTACAAGGGCCTGCAGCCAACAAAATCTGAAAACTAAGACATAGTGTTCTTTCCATTGATGTGATAAATATCATGACTAAAAACAACTTGGCAAGGAAGGGGCTTGTTTGGACTATACTTCTAGGTCACAATCCATCACTGAGGAAAATCAAGACAGGAACTCATGGCAGGAGCAGGAAACAGAAACCAGGAAACGAATGTACTTTCTGGCTCCTTCAGTTACTAACTCCTGCTCAGCTAGTTTTCTTCTACAGTCTAGAACCACCTAATGAGGTCCATCCATTGTTCACTAGACCCTCCTACATCAATCTTCAATCAAGATAATGCCCCAAGGACATGTCCATGAGCCATTTTGAATAGAACAACTCCATTGAGGTTTCTCTTTCCAGGTAACTCTACATTGGTACTGCCACATTGACAATAAAAACTAACCAAGATGGCCATGAATATCACTGAGCTCTTACCACTCCAAGAGAGAAAAATATTTGTAATATCAGCGGGATATTCCAACCAGCTATAAATATCAGCAGGGCAAGAGCCTGTCAGCCACTCCACCTGCAAAACTTGCCTGACTTCCAAGCCCCACAATGCAATTTGAAAACGCCTATATGCATGGCCTTACCCCAGAAACTCCATTCTTAGGACATCTGCCCTACAGAAATCCTTGTACACGTGCATAAAACATTTCAAAGTAGAATTGTCTACCAATCTGAATTGGGAAGAAATATAACTCCCAAACAGAGAAAAGTAGAAATCAGTACAGCAAAATATCAATTTGCAAATATTATACACAAAATAACTTGATTGTCATAAAAAGTTTTGTTTATTCTTTTTAATTTTTAAGGAATTTATGTATATTTTGTATGAGTCAGGGTTTGGGTCAGAGGTCAGCCTCACGTTTCTTTCATCTATCATTCTTCGGCTTCCTTTTTATGCAGGATCTCTCATTGAATCTAGAACTCACTAACTGGCTAGTAAACTCCAGGGATCCTTTTGTCTTCACTGTGGGAACAGGATGGGGGAGGGGAATGAGAGGTGATGGAGTCACATGAGGAATCCGGGGAATCACATGACACATCCCACACTCTGGAGACCAACATCAGAGTGCAGATTTCAGTTTATTGCACAGCATATAAGCTTACATATAGTGCTTGAGCCAGTCCCAAGCCCCAAAGAAAGCCCTGCCTGATGAGGTTATCCAGAAGGAGTTGGGGGAGCATCATCACCTGTTAGGACTTCCAGGAAGATGGGAGAAGCAGCCACCACGCTGGCTTCAGTTCCTGTTTGCTGGATCACTGGTGTTCTGGGAACCATCTTACATTTAAGGCTATGCACTGCAGATCAGGACTCTGAGGAGTTACGAGAGCCTGTGGTGCCTTGCTCTCTATCCCACTTTTCCCTTCACAAAGTTCACCTCCACATCCCCCAGACTTTGCCCCCATGGGCTTAGAGGTATGCACTAGCATGTCTGGCTTTTATGTTCATGCTGAGGATTCGAACTCAGGTCCTCATACTTTCACAGCAGGCACTTATCTTACTGAGCCATCTTCCCAACCCAACAGTGACATGGTTAGGTTGCATTTTTTTTTTTTATGGACGTGAATGGCTGACGCTGTGTGCAGTGTGATGAAGTTTTTCTTCCTTCTCTACTACTAACATATGTCAGGGCAAAGCTACTCTGTTGTAATAAAAATAGTAGAACAAACAACAAAAACGAGTGCCACTATGACTTAAGAAGGAATAGTCCAGGGTCAACAATACGGTGAGCGATACGGCCGTGCTCCTCACTAAGCAAAGTGAGGTTTCTTCCAAGACACTGTCTCCCATCCACCTGAGCATGGCTGCATCTTACAGTTCAGCTGTGTAAGGTCCTTGTCCAAAAGGGCATGTCTGATGTCCTAAGTGGCAGTCTTTGGAGTGGAAACTATCATTCTGTCTGAGAAAGCACTCTCGTGCCCACACATATCAGTGTCTGCCGAGGGTAGCCTCAGCAGGTGCCTATGAACGTAGCCTCAATTCCATCTCCATGGTACATCAAATGAACTGTAGTGGGCAATGAGGGATACCACACATACCTCACGGCTTTTACAGCATTGAGCTATAGCACTTTTAAATATATTACAATTCCCTCCACTGTGCTTCTGTTTCTAATCAGAGTCATCGCAATAACATTCGTTCTTTACCGTGTTTTCCTGGCTGTTTCTTGCAGACGTTTTGTTTTGTCTCTCTCGTTTCGGGAATTCTTCATTTCAATTTCTCAGCCAGTTCCAAATATCTCCTTGATTTATATTTTCAGGTACAGCACTTTGGTAATTTGCTTTCTGGTTTCTTCCACGTCTGAAAATGCCTCTCCGAGGCTCTTGCACATGAATTATCTTTGGCAGGTATGCAGTACTGGGGTCACAATTATTGTTGCTGCAATTCTTCATTGTCTGCTGGAGCTGACGAGTTCCAAGGGGAAGTTTGATTGTCAGCAGGAGAACATCCTACCTGGAGAAAGAAACCTCAACATATCTAAATTCAGATCCCTTTCATCAATATCACCCTTCAGATAATTCTGCATTTTTTTTCCTATACTCATTTCATGCTTGGGCGTTGGATTCTCTTATGTTTGACCTCCTACATATGCTCATCATAGTTATTTTCAATCCCAGCTATCATTTATGCATCATTGTTCACTCCCATCTCAGTCCTGGGGCTCACCTTTACCCTTCTTCTATAGAAAGCAGTTTCTGCAAATACACAGCCTCATAGGTGGGGAAGAAACTGTTTTTATTTTGTTAAAATCCAAAGAATAGAAGAGATCCAATATGGTATTTTTGTAGTATAAAGCATGAATCTGTACTTTTTAGTATTCTTTTCTTTATCTGAATGTGTTTCCTCTTTTTAGGTGCAATACCTTTTTATGTGTTTGTAAAAATACAAAATAAAGTTTCTGAAGTTCCCTGGCTCCACTTAGTAAGTTGGCTTCCTGGGGAGGGTTGGCTCCTGCTCCCTTATTTCAAATCCCTTTCTGATGAAGAAGTGAGATGTTTTTATCCGTCTGTTGATTCTTCTCTGTTTTCTCAGTCTTAAAATGTAAGTGACTGTTGGTGGCTAGGGGTGGGTGGGGATCATGCATTGTCCAGAAGTTGGAAAGAAGATGTTTTTGAAAGATTGCCTTAGCCCCTTTGTCAATACTTTGTGGCCATGCAAGAGAAAGGCAACAGCATTGGGCATCGCTGTGTTCTCTATCCACAGAGCAGAGCAGAACTGTGAGTTAGGAGAGAAAGAAAAAATGGAGACAAAGCGAGCAGGCCCTCAGACTCTGTCTGTCACAGAGTTTCTTTCCCAAGTCCTCCCTTAAGTCACAAAATAAGTACAAAAAGTTCCTGGCTCCATTTGCCCTATGAGGAGCAGGCCCTAGGCAGGGCTGTGTGCCAGCTTCATTCACTATTACAGGGATCGTCCAGAAAAGACCAAAAGGTGTAACACCTTCTCCTTGGTGTCCTCTGAGAAGTGTCTGTTTGCCTCAAGAAATGATACATTTACGTTTCTTTGTGTGATATACTTTTCTTTTTATATAAATGTGTTGTCCCGATGTAAGTCAGGTAAGGCATTGCATGGGACACTGTTAAAGCAGTGTGTGAAGACCACGCTGTGTTAGTCAGGGTTTTATAGAATAAAAGAGAACTCTCTCTCTCTCTCTCTCTCTCTCTCTCTCTCTCTCTCTCTCTCTCTCACACACACACACACACACACACACACACACACACACACAAAACATGTGTGTGTGTGTGGAGAGACAGACAGTCAGAGAGAGAGAGACAGACACACAGACACACAGACAGACACACAGACAGACACACAGACATAGAGAAAGAGAGAAAGAAAGAAAGAGAGAGAGAGACAGAGACAGGGAGATATTAGAATGACTTACAGGCTGTGTTTCCAATAATCAAACAATGACTGGCTATGAATAGATAGTCCAAGAAGCTGCTCAGTTCACAAGGCTGTATCAGCTGGTCTTCAATAGACACTAGAATCCCAAAGATGTAGGCTCTAATGCTTATGAAGTAATGGACTTGCTAGCAAGGCAAGAGCAATAAGGTGAAGGGAAAAGTTTCCTTCTCCCGAGTCCTTATATGGGCTTTCAACAAAAGATGTGGCCCAGGTTAAAGGTGTGTCTTCCTACCTCAAGAACCAGATTAAAGTCCTGTGTCTTCCTGCCTTAAGATCCACATTAAAAGCAGATCTTCCTACTTCAAATTAAGCAAGATATCCATCACTTGTGTGCTCCTCCTGTAGCCCCCTCCTGTAGTGGTATGAAGTTAATCCACTCTGAGCTCCAGGCAGTGCACACACGTCCCCCACACCCACCAGAGTTCTTTGGATTCTCAAATAAAAAGACACACACACACACTCACACACTCACACACATTTTATATTTTAATATGCCTTAGCTAACTCAATGTCTGGGCCACTCCTGAACCTCCAAATGGCTACCTCACTCCCCTCTAACATTTCCAAGTCAACACTCGCTAAATCTATACTCCCAGACCCAATCAAGGGATCCCAGATTCTTACATGGTAGCAGGCTCTTAAGTCTGATCTCTCTGTTTCCCTGTCATGAGAACTCTACTCCTTCTCTCCTCTGTGTTTCTTGCACAAGAATCCTAAAACTCCTGCCTCTGTCCCCCTTCCCAGATATTGACTGCTGGCTCTTTATTGATCAATCAAAAACCAACTGGGGACAGGGATCCTCAGCATCTGGACATGTAGATTCCTGTGTGATTCTGGGAACCGAATCAAGACAAAGCATTAGAACCAATCCCCAACACCCTTCACTTTTGTATTTTAGTTAATTCCAGACATAGTCAAATTGTCAGACAAGAATAGCCATCATTCTCCACTGACTGGGCAGTTATTTCCCTCTCTCATAAGGGTAACTCGGTGCCACTCAGGAAGTAAAGGAAACTCAGAGCTCTCAAGAAGCTCCTGAAATTTACAGAATTCACAACCCTGGATTAGCCCTACCTGTCCCCCATGTTATATAAACTGTAATAATCACTGTGTAGAGAAGACCCTCCAATAGTCCAGCAGGCTGCAGGGCATGCAGAGAGCTCTAAGATGCAACTTTCATGCTGGGGTGAGCTTTTTAATGCAGCAATTTTCTTTGAGTTTTACATGCTCCTATGGTGACCTCAAGAAACTAACTGGTTATGCAATCTGGACTTGGTTAGAATGATTTATTTGGTCTGCCATCTATGTTCTATCTAGAGTGGACAGACCTTTGCCCACATCTCCAAAATAAGTCGCCATCCCTGCCTGCTTTATTTCTAATACTAGAAATCTGGTAGGTGTTGGATTCTTTATGGATTGAACAGGAAGTTCGACTTGTGTTTAAATCCAATGAGATACAACTGAGCAGGTACAATGGGCCCTTATCTGAGAAGAGGAGTGGGGAGTGAGCTTTGAATGTCTGTGAGATGTTGGCTTCAGCCAAATCTATACACTATGCCCTGAGCAGGTGCTAAGATCAGAGCAATGCTTTAAACTTTTCAAAGTGCAGCCCAGCTCACTGGGACTGAGCCACAGAACTGGATGCTCCTCCACTTACCCCCAACCCAGGCACTCCTTTCACAGAGTAAGAATGCATACCTCTGGGGTAAAGAACCTTGATGGGGGTTAAAAAAAATCCTCACCTTTATGCTGAGGATGGTGAAGAATGAAAATCTTCCTGGGAGCGATAGTGCATATCTCAGAACGGTGAAAAGGGAATCAACTCTGAATCTCCACATTCTCACTCAGAATTACATACATGTGTTGAATGTATGGCCCAGACCTAAGGGACCAAAGATCCCCACTGTTTGCAGCTCCTTGACGGCATCCATTCAGCATCAAATATTTGGACATGGATAAGGAGACATCTCCATTGCTAAAACACTTGCCTGGCAAGTATAAGGACCTGCGTTTGATCCCCAGAACCTACATACAAAGTGGGGTGCAGTGACAGTGGCATGTGCTTGTGATCCCAGCAATGGTTAGACGGACATGGGGGGACAAGTGAATCCCTAGTTCTCACAGGCCAGATAACTTAGCCTACTTGATAAAGATCCAAGTCAATGAGAGACCCTGTATTTAAAAAAAAAAAAAAAAAGTGAAAGATTTTCTTTCCTGAACGAATATTTAACATTACTCTCTGACCTCTAGACACACAGGTATACACCACAGACAGACATACACAAATATGCATGCTCACATGTGTGTGTGTGTCTGTGTGTCTGTGTCTGTGTGTGTGTGCACACACAGACACAGACACACACACACATACTGAGAATACAATTAGGTGTCTGCCAGTGTTTGTTGACACTTCATACCTCACAGCTTGTCTCAGGATCTTGCTCCAATTTTCATCTGTCACAGCTTGTGTGTGGCGCTCTGTTCAGGGTTACACTCACATCAGTTCTGGCTCCTACATAGGTTCCCTGCTGACTGGGACTCCTTCTGCAGCTTGTCTACACTGCTTCTCGCTGAGATGCCTCTGGCAGATGGAGGGCACCCCTCCTTATTCTGCAACTTATACAGAATTGTTTTCATGCTTTTCTAGTCTCTTGACTACGTCTGGGAAATTTAGGATGGGAGCAGGGATTAAAAGCACGGGGTCAGTCCACTTTCTTGACTCAGACTTCTGAACATTTATTTTAAACTCTCGTCCTGTGGATCCTGACAGCCCATTTACAGTGTGTTAAGTGCGGGTGTTTGGCAGTCAGCATTTGTATTGTGGCTCCTGGGCCTGATTTACTGAAGACACTATGAAGCTGAGATAGAGAGAATATAAAAGCTGGTGTTTCACAGAACCGGGAATTAAAAAACCTGAGTTCCTGTCTTTGATACCGTGTGGGCCCATAACTCAAGGACAATGTCTTTATCTCTTCATCTTGGCTTTGTTGCCTGTGAACAGGAGAATGCACAGCCCAGTTGTAGAGAACATCTTCAGGCAAGCAGCTGTGGTAGACAGGAGTCTGTGAATTCCCATGAGCACTTATGTCAGCAAAGGCCTCTTTCGTGCAGCCTTATAGGCCCCTATAAGTGTGGAAAAGCCTACTCACCATCTGGCACAAAGACAGCTTGCCACCTGGATGAAGAAGTGAAATTTTTAAATGTTTTCTCTCATCCTCAAACTTCTGTCATGATTAATACCTCGATCTGATAGACACAACACACTCTTATCGATCTGTGTATTATTTTTCCAACTTCCATCCTTCTGAAAAAGACCTATAACAACATTCAATGGTTCAGAAGCACACCCTTGTTATTGATCACATGGTTCAAATCCCAGAGGAATGTTAAAGGTAAAGCATAATTCTGGAATTAGAAATCTGATTCCTCTCTTGGTTTGAGGGCAAAACCACCAAGCAACAGTTTCCCACATGGCCGGCTCCTGTCTGCTGTGATGACCCCCTCAGAGGCCGGAGAAGAAATGGAGCCTACCTTTCTTCCCTGATAACGCATCTTGGCTACAGTGTAGCCTTGTTATTTACTACTTTCCTGTCAGCCGCATTCATGTATATTTATGTGGAGTCCAAAAATACCCAGCAACAGTTATTGCCAATGATCATCTGTGTTAATCAGAAGCACTAATCAGAAAACACATAACACACTCAAATCCCATTGTGTACGATAACCAAGACTCATCCACGGTGCAGATGGATGGGGTGGGGAAACCTGTACTGAGACATGCTCTTCAAAGATTCCCCCAGTGGTTTTGTCCATGAAAGGAGAAAATAAAGACCATTTGCTGCTGATCTCTGAAGTCTGAAAGCAAGGAACATGAAAAACAGGTCCTCTACCAGACCTGCCAGCCATAGAGAAGACAGCATCTGACTGTTAATTTAGATACAGATTTTGTTTCCCTGTTTTCAACCCTGAAAGTTAAATGCAGAGAGTCTCAGAGCCTTTCTTTTGTCCATGAATACCAGCTTCAAAATGATGGCCCAAATTCAAAAGAGTGATTCAACCGTTCTAAGGCATGTTCACTGCTGCTGACAGGAGCCTTGATAACCCAAGGGTTTTCCTGACAAATCTAACTCAAAGGGGAAAATGTTTGAAAAGAAGAATTATGGAGTTTTATTTGTGAAAATCTAACTGACTGGATTTTTTAACCTGCAAAGCAATTTGGTTTGTTTCCTTTGGCAGATGATTGCTGAGAATACCCTTTTACATGCTGCTTCTCTGAGTGTTGACAAATGGTCCCAGTTGGCCTTCCATCCTCAGCATCCAACATGGAAACATCTGTCCTAGTGCCAGCACCCTACCACCTCCTCAGGCTCCTGCTCCTGCCTACCCCACCCACTCCCATTCAGCCATCTGGAAACTATAGCTTCAAATTGTCTTCTTATGATCTGGCATCCAGGTAGAAGTTTGGGGACTTTTTGTTGTAGATGTGGTATATTGGTTACTTTTCTCAGTATCACAAAATACCTAAGAAAAGCAACTTTAGGGGGAAAAAGTTTGTTTTGGCTCACAGTTTGAAGATACTCTCCATCACAGCAGGAAAGGCATGGTAACAGGAGCTTGAAGCTGCTGGCCACATTGCATCCTAAGTCAGGAAGCAGAGAGAGAGATAAATGCTACTTTCCAAATCACTTTCTCCTTTTTATTCAGTTTAGGACACCAGACCACAGTATGGTGCCACTCTCATCATGTAGGGTAGGCCTTCCTACCTCAGTTAATTCAGTCTAGACACTAAAGAGTTGTTCTCAGGGATTTGTCTCTTGGATGATTCTAGACTAGACGCTGTCAAGTTCAAAATCAGCATTAGCCATCACATATGTGAATTCAAAGTGGTTGCTTGCACAACAAACCCCGTGGCCTCATTATTCTGTATGCCTAGTCACTTCATTAACAGGAGATACCTTTAGAGTAGTAGAGTGTTCATGAGGGATTCTATTTGAGCAATACTGCATTGTATTTACCAGGAGTTATGCTATGGACGATCATATTTAGCAAACAAATGAAAAAAAAGTGATTCCTCGTCAAGCTGACTGCCTGGAGCTCACTTGGGTGGCTCACCTCTTAGCCAATCCAGTGATAAGAATTGGAATTCTGATTTTCACTGTTTCACAATAAATATTTGTCATGATAGGACAAGAGAATCATAAAATTATGGAAAACATGTGAAGTTGAAAACGAGATAAATTCAGCCCCATGAATACCAACATTAGTCACTGTGTGATGCCTGGAAGAGATGGAGGAGCCTAGCAAAACCTCCACGTGGCTCAGTTTCACATCTGAAAACCTGTTTCTGTAATTTTATTTCTCCCATTGATCAGGAGCTATGTAAAACCATTAATGTGAGGTCAGCCCTTTTGTGGTGAGTCAGAAAACAACCTCTTCATCTAACATTTGTAACAATCTCCCTCATTCCCCAAAGAATGTCATTGCTTGTGACCCTCCATTAGTACCTTGTAGTGTACCTCCAGTAGCTACAGACTCTCTGAAATAATTTCATGTTTATAATACAAATAAATTTGGAAAATAAAAGTATTATCTAAAATATTACATATGATTTCCATTTGAAACGACAACTACTCAAGAAAAAATTATTAGAGGAATAGACAAATGGGATGTTTTCTCTTGTGAAAGAGATCTGGGTTTAATAAAGATATTTTAATATAAATTTTTCATAATATAATCTTAACATAGGCTTAAGCACAAGGATTGTGAAGAAGGCAAAGGCACTCAGGAGAAGGCAAGACATAAGAGCAAGGGTTTGAGCTTCTCAAAGCAGAGTCATGGAAAATAGAACCAAGCCAAGTATAAACAAAACTCCTCGGGAAAGGCAGTCTTTTTGGATGGGAAATGGTTAGAAGGTAGGACCCCACCTACATGAGGAAGCTGAGCAATTAGATTGTATAATGTTATGAAAAGAGAAAAAGGAGCAGAATATGTCCCGGAGAGTACACCACCAAGAAACATGCTTGATTTCACAGTTTGCTTTGGTCTAATTCTCTAAGTAAAGCAGAGAATTCTGTTTGCTCAGTTGCTTAATTAGTTGGTATTTGTTGATGGAATCTCCACAGCCCAAACTTTCGGAGTAAGCATCCAGTAAGTATCTCTGGTGAGATGCAGACACCTCTGAGCATGCACACAGCTTATTCGGGGAGCAGTCGGCTGTGGCTGCACAGGTAGGTGAGGTAGGCAAAGTTAGAGATGAGAAAGCAACAGAAGACACCCTACAGTAACTGCTGCAAATAATGTTTCAATGTTGGGTTTGAACCATGTTCTCAGACACCTGAGTGTGTGGTCTTTCAAAGTAGACCAGAAAGTCGACCATGTCTTGTGCTCACTACAACTGTCTTCATCATGGTTGAAGATGTCTGAAAATACAGTCTTACAGGCCTGACAAAGGTATGTTTTATATGCTGGCATCTCCAAGGCAGCAGAAAACAAAACCCTAATTCAAATATGGCTACACATTCATGATTTATTCTAGCCAAAGGGGCTTCTTAGAACATTCATGATAGGACAGTTAGGGCTGACCAATTCTTCTTGAATCTGGAGGAGTCTGTAGCCCGGTGGCAGAATATGTCTTTAGCAAGCACATGGCCCTAGATGTACTCTCCAGTGCCAATAACATGAAAACAATTTGGAGAGATTCTGCCCAAGAGTCACTTACTCAAGATGCTCCCGTCCATGTGATAATATACTCAATATTGTAAGAAACAGCCTAAGAAGCAAACAGAGTGTGTATCTGGAGCAGAAAGGATGAGTGTTACAGAAAAGGCAATTTCTTCCCTTTATGGCTACTACCAACTGCAAATACAGAAAGCCTAATGTGCAATCAGTCATTGAAATGAGTGTCTCCTCCTTCAGGAGCACAAGAAATTTCAAAGTACAGAGCGCTGTGGCAGCTGCTCACAGATTTCATGGAGGACCTGGTTATTGTCCCTGCTCTTCCATCCCTAGTACATGGGCTCTGGTCCTACATATATCACCATTCAGTGATTACAAAACTTCAACTTTGACCATTCCATTGTATCCAGATAGTAATGAAGAAAAGAGAGAAAGAAATAGCCCCAGGTACCCTCTTCTGAGAAACACCATCATTGTCTCAAGTGCTGGGCACAATGCCATATGATGGCTGGCTTCAGCAACAGAACTCCTCTTTCAGATGTCTGGAAACTCACTTCAAGGCTTATAGCCAGCCATTTTTACTCCTCTCACTATGCAGCCTCACGGTCTTGCCTC
Source organism: Arvicanthis niloticus (assembly GCF_011762505.2). Classification (NCBI taxonomy): domain Eukaryota; kingdom Metazoa; phylum Chordata; class Mammalia; order Rodentia; family Muridae; genus Arvicanthis; species Arvicanthis niloticus. The sequence continues at coordinate 21,456,118 of NC_047666.1, forward strand.
TGTACATGGGGCACGCTTGCAGATGAATCAATAAATGTCTCTCTCCAGGTCTTCATAAGAGCACCAATCCCACCATGAGAGCTGCACCTCATGACCTCACCTAAGCCTAATTATCTTTCCAAAGTCTCTCTTCCAGACTGTCACCCTGCAGGGCTGGAGGTGCAGTTTGTGGACTTGGCAGATAGCATTCGCCTCTCACTCAGGAAGAAGAAAAACAACCTGGGAACAAGCAGTGGAATTCAGCTTCATCTCAATAATAAGGACAGGTTCCATTGAACCCACAGTGAAAGGCAGGAGGGAAAGAGTTAATGGGCCGTGGTCCAGCCCTCCGCAATCTTAGGGCCATAATCGTGTAGAAATAAGAAAGGAAAATAGAACCATGTAGATAAGGAGCAATGTATGTACCCTTGCCCAAGTCAACTTATTAACCACTACTGCAACCTCTTGACACTACTGATACTGATTATAATTATAATGTCCTAAAAGCTTGAAAGGATGAAGAGCTGGGAAGATGGCTCAGTTGGAAGAATAAGTGACCAGCATGCACAAAAACCCAAAAGCCTGGCCTGGTGATGATACACACCTGTAGTCCAGCACTCAGGAGGTGAAGACTCAGGATCAGAAGACACGGTCATCCTCATAAACACAGAAAGCTCAGAGCTAACTGGAAATGCTTGAAACCTTGTCTAAAACACACTGAGAGACAACATCAATGAAAATTAGAATGACTTTAAAAGATCCCAAGACAGGACAGGAAATAATCTTGGAGCTACTAAATCCACTCCACAGCACAGTATTCCCTCTCAGTAAACTTTATCCCGAACTGTGGCGGTTCTTTCTCAGAGACTCAGTAACAACACAAACACTTATTGGTCTTAAAATTGATTAAGGAGTCTTAATGACTTCAGTTTGGCATTAGCTCGTGGGATTTACAAACTTACATCAAGAGGCAGAGGTGCTATTTAATAAAATGATATATTTCAGGGAAGCAATATAATATTTATCATGAGAAGAGTAGTGTTGAAACCACAGCTAGCATCGGTTCTTTCTCACTTGTATTTAAACTCTACAACCAGGACTTCCGGACAGGGAATCCCAGAAACATACTTTTCCCATCCTAATCAAGAGTTCTGTGGGGCTGTTATTATGTGTAGCTGATATGTCTCAGGGGCTGGAGTGAAGCGGCCCTGTATCTCAATATAGATAATAAGAGGCTGCTTTATGATAGTACTCTATTCCACTCTGATTTTAAAATAATGCTTGGAAAGAAATTAAAAATAAATCTCAAAACTGGAGTAAAGAAAGCAGATCCTGTCATGCTTGCCAAAGCAGAGCAGAGTGCACAGCTATGCATGAGTCTGCCCGGAACATACCTTCGCGTTAGCCCTGCCAAGTCTGAGCCACAGGAGGGCTTGTTAGATCAAAGTTCTCCTGAGCACTTGTAGCTTCAGAACACCAAATCTCTCCATTCTGTCTATTCACTGATACATCAGGTTTTTTTATGCAGAAAGCACCTACAGTGTAGTCACTGAGCAGCAGCTCAATGATGCTGCTGAGACACAGAGATAAGTCAGACATCATGTTCAAGGCCAATGGGACAACAGACACATGGCCTCTGTCCAGCCATAGCCTTTCAGTGATTCAGCCAAGTTCTCTGACACACAGCTAACTATCTCCCGATATGATGGCTTTCCAGGAAAAGTCCAGCCCTACTGTCTCTAAGGAAGGACTACCATTCCAAAAACTCCCTGATGCTAGCGATGAGGCTGGAGGTTAGGAATGCTGGCTGCTCTTGCAGAGTGACTGTATTTGGTTCCTCACACCCACATGGTATTTCACAGACATCTGTAATTCCAGTTCCAAGGAATTTAACACTCTCTTTTCTGTAGGCAATGGACACACATATAGTATACAGACATACACACAAGCAAAACATTTATAAAATATGAAATCTATTTTTAATTAAAAAATAAGTTCATAATATATCCTAAATGATATCCAATGCTACTCAGGTAGTGTTCTGTCAAATCTTACATTTTGCTAGCTACTTCCCCTAGTAATAACACTCACCAAAATTCCTAAGTCTCGGTATTCTGTTTAATATTAGCCTATAAATAAATACAAGGTCATCCACTGTAGTGGTTTAAATAGGAATGGACCCATAAACTCATGTGTTTGAATGCTTGGCCCATTAGAAGTAGCACTATTATGAGGTGTGGTTTTGTTGGAGGAAATGTGTCACTGCAGGGGGACTTTGAGTTCTCCTGGGCTCAAGCTAGGTCCAGAGTGGTACAGTTACCTTCTGCTGCCTGCTGATCCCGATGGAGAACTCTCAGCTCCTTTCTCAGCACCATGTTGCCTGTACCCTGGGATGCTTCCCATCTTGATAATAAGGGACTGCCTCAGAAACTATAAGCCAGCCCCAATTAAATGGGTTTTTTTTTTTTTCTTTAGAAGAGTTGCTGTGGTCATGGTGTCTCTTCATAGCAATAGAAACTCTGATGACAATACCCACTTTACTGTGACATAGGTTGAATGAAGGCCAAATTCCCCTTGAAAGAGAATTTTTCACATTTCCTTCACAGTTAGCATTCTGTATGGTTACCTTACTCATTTACTTATTTACTTTGGTATTTATTAATTTTAATTTCTTATTTTTTTCCCTGTGTATCTGTGTGTGCTGTGTGTTCATGTGTATGGATGTTTGCATGTGTTGGGGCACATGTGTGTATGCTAAGATACATATTTGTACTTATTTATGTAGAGGCCCAAAGATGACATCAGGTGTCTTTGCTAATAGCTCTCTTCTTTGTTTACTAAGGCAGAGTATCTTAGTTGAACCTAGAACTAGCCCATTACCTACTTTGTCTAACCCTAGGCCCTTGTCTTTGTCTCCAAAGTGTTGGGATTATGGACAATACCAGAGAGGAATAAGAAATGACAGAGAAAGACTTTGAGGGTTGAAATGGAACAAAATTTACAGAAGAGCTCAAAAGGACGCTCCAGACAAGCCCCTAGGACAAATGCCTTTCCTTCTTGCAGAGTCACCACAGAGCAATGATTGATATGACAACCTAACTTATTTTATTATGGAATCTAGGGATCCAAACTCTGGGCTTTACATTCATAAAACAAACACTCTCCTCACTGAACTATCTCTGGCCCCAGATTTTATATCCCCTGTCTGAGGAACATCATTTCTCTAACTCAATTGTGGAGTAGAAGAAGAAAGGGCAAGAAATAGAAATAGAAACAAGTTTAGTGTGCTGAAATTGAAAAAAAAGGCAAGGAAAAGACCAAGTGATGAGCACTTTTTTAAAAAATACGCATAAGAAAAGGCAGTATAGTCTCAGTTGAGGTAGCTCACTTATACAAAGAACCTCAATTTTACAGAATAAACTCAAGAAAAGAACAAAGAAGCAAAAGTGTCAGTTTATAGTTGGGGGGGGGGGCGGGGGCGGGACTACTTAAGTCATGTGTCTCTGGCCTTCACTGTGCCCTTAAAACCCACCTCTAAGATGTAACTCTGCCATACTTGTTTGTCTGACTTTGTAGTCACAGGACGTCAGAGAATAACTTGGAAGTGGGTGGCAGCATCCAGCTGAGAAGGGCAGTAACAGAAAGAAAAATGAGAAGTGACAGCTGAGTGTTGACGAACATGAGGACTGAAGACTGATCAAAAATAGACAGAAGAGCTCAAAAGAACACTCCAGATGGGGACCCAGGACAAACACCCTTCACTCTCACAGAGTCCCTGTAGGGCTATGATTCATATGACAGTCTGGCTTATCAAGAACAGCTTGAAAAATATTTAATACTTTGTTAACATGGGGGTATATGACAATGCAGATAAAAAAAGGCTTTGAAATATTATAAAAATAAGGAAAATGTCATGTGACAATGGAGGGGGACATGGGTTTGAGTTAAGTTTCTGCTCTGCCCTCCAGTGACTTGGGACAAGTTAAGTAACCCTATGAACTCTAGTCTTTTCTCTGCCAGCCTAAATTAGCATATCAATAGTTGGTTCTTACAGCTATTAAAGAACCAAATAAATCAAGGCTAATTACAACCCTAACACCAGGCCTCATAATGGGGTTCTCTTCACTTCCTTTAAAAGAATCAGCTTCGGTGACCTAGGAAGGGCATCCTTCTGAGAAGACCTGACCCCTTAAAATCCCTCTTCAAACCACTCAGTGTTCATAGAAAGATTTACATAAAATATCCAATTAACCAAAAACAGTCCAAAATGATGGACAGTCTGAGGCAGGAGAGTCTGAGTGATGAGCACCACCATCCTTGGGCTGAAGGCCTGAACAAAAAAAAAAAAAAAAAAACAAAAAAAAAAAAAAAAGAAAGAAAGGAAGAAAGGAAGAAAGAAAGGAAGGGCGGGAGGGAGGGAGGGAGGAAAGGAAGGAAGGCAGGCAGGCAGGCAGGCAGGCAGGCAGAAAGAAAGAAAGAAAGAAAGAAAGAAAGAAAGAAAGAAAGAAAGAAAGAAAGAAAGAAAGAAAGAAAGAAAGAAAGAAAGAACAGTTGAAAGTTAGAGTTCGTCACTTTCTGATTCCTGGCTGCAGACACAAAGTGACTTAACTCCTGCTGCCAGGTTCCCTTCCATGATAGACTGTATCCATGATAGCACTACGAGGGGAAGAAAACCAAACCAGAAAAACAAATTAAAAATACCCCCACCCAAAAAAAAAAAAAAAACAAAAAAAACAAAGCAAAGCAAGCAGCCTATTAAATAAGCCTATTTTTTTTTATCTACTTCAGAGCCTTGCATATGCTAGGCAGAAGCTTTACCACTGAGATGTATTCCATGCCTGATAAACCCATTTGTAAGTCCATGGATGATCACCCCAGCTTGCTACTTCAAGTGTTTCATTGTCTTCACTCAAGGTTGACCATCTTCCATCAAGCTCTTGTGATTTGCAAAAACAAAACAAAAACAAAAACCTGAGCAATGACTTAAGAAAGATGTCCTTCCATTTGGGAGATTCCATCTTGTTCCCTGGACATGATAGTTCTACAAAGGCAGCTTTTCAGCATCTCTCTACCTTCTCATTCCAGAGGCACAGCAGTGAGCTTACTTCCTTGCATGTGGAAGCTGGTGTGAATGTAGACTTTGCACAATTTTTAGAAACAAAGAACCTGGAATGGAGAGAAGTCCATACTCACCTGTCAGCAGCAGAACATTCTGCACTCCAATGTGATTTGTAAAGGACTGAACACTCAAGCTAATCCGCTCACTTCAGAGAAAAACGGTGCTCTCTTATCACCCCCTTATGAATACTGGGTTCAGCATTTTATTACTGTTGAGCTAGCGTGGGATTCTCTATCTCTCACACAGGCAAATGATGACCTTCACTCCAAATCCAACCAAACGCCTATTAGAAAATGGTCACATCTCTGTTTATACGTTGAATATAGACGTTTTGAGTATACATTAGTTAGGATTTCCACTGCTGTGAAGAGACACCATGACACCACAACAACTCTTATAAAAAGAAGACGTTTAATTGAGGCTGGCTTACAGTTTCAGAATAACTGTTAGAAAAAAAAAAAAAAGTACTAGAAAAACCAAAAGAAGAGTAGACAGTACCTAAAGCTAGAAATATATATGCCCCGACTCTTCATGGAGAATGTATACTGACCTATGTTCCTATCCATAGCTCACTTAGATATTATCACACCCAAATGAGCAGGAGTGGAGACTTCCAAGAAAAGGTGCAGGTCCATGCAAAGCAATCCAGATGGTCCCACTGTGGTCTTATTTAAAAGCTCAAAAGCCAGGCTGGGGACATGACTCTGAAGAAAGAGTGCCATACAAGCCTATGTTCCTGATTTTTGACTCCTACATGGTTGTAACCCCAGTGCTGTGGAGACAGACTAGTGGACCTGAGGCTTACTGGCCAGACAGCCTAGAGAAATCAGTGAGTTCCAGGCCAGGGAAGTTTGAGAGCCTATCTCAAAATACAAGATGAACAACAAATAACACTCAAGGATGGTCTCCGGCCTCCACATATTTGCATGTGTATGTGCACACACACACACACACACATGTGCTCACACATGTGCTCACAAGCTCACACACACATGAGAAGGAAACAAAAACTAGCATCTCAAATTCAATCTTGGAACTGAAGAGATAATCCAGCTTGGAAAATTCTGGCCATTCTATTTCTATTTATAGCCCTCCAACCTCAGAGAAACTAAAGAAATTTATAACTATTCAGCACATGTACTTGTTCGGGATGTTTGTTGTTTGTCTGTAAGTGTGACAATTGTCTTGATATAATGGTAAAGAGTCCGGAAGGAAAAATAAGGGTCTGCAGATGGGGAGGCTGACCAGTCACCTCTCCTGGTCCCTCTCCAAACTTGTTGACACCATACATTCTATGTGGACTAATTAAGTGGATTTAAGAATCTTATTATGTATCCAAATCAACTCTTACAAAGGAGACAAGTCACTTTGAAAGATCTCTGCAAAGAAACTACAAACAAAATTCTAGTCACGGGAGCTCGGGAGACTAACAAGGACACTTCCTGCTTCTACAGTAAGAACCCCTGCAGTGTGCTACTAAGTGAAACAATGGTCACCTAAATGGCTTTGACAAAAAGTCAGCTCAGATCAGTCCAAAGTCCTAAAGAGCCTATGTGAAATACAAATTTGCATCTTCAGTCATCTCTAATATAAGTCACTGCATGTAGAGTGTGCTAAGAAAACTAGGAAATTATTATAGTCTGAAACCACGACGCTTACCAAAATGTTGGAAGATACAAAGCTCGTTTCATTTACTCTCAGCCTCTTACTGAGAGTTTGGGGTCATATAATGTACAATATATGTCAAATATGCACAAAATATGCATATACATAATACACAAACCTAATGAAGAAGATGAAAGCAAATGAGTCCCTTGCTTCCCCCCCCTTTACCCACTCTTTCACTTTCTAAGATTTGAGTTACCTGGCAGTCTGAAATAGTCAAAGAAATGTTTTAGAAATAAATAATTTTTACATTTTAGAATATACTTCCTCCCAGTTATAGTTACATACCACCTTCTCACTCAGTCTCAGCCGGGACGCAGGGCCTCCCTTGATCCAGCATGTCCGTGCCCTGTGCACTATCCTCCCTCTGTCCGTTGCTACCAGCCATCTTGAGTATTAGCTAAGCTAGCCTGGTACCAAGTACTTGTATTCAAATAGCCACTTATGCATGACCCCAAAGTGCAAGGTGAGCAGTGCAGACAAGGAACCAGAGCAAGAAACATGGATGGACAGATGCAGTCTAGTGGCTTGTGGCAACCACTGAGCAGTATAGGAAAATTCACTGTATATCTAGGACTCACCGTCCCCCATGGTTTCAGTCACCCATGCCAAGTCTTGCAAAAATCCACCATATACGAATAAGAAGAGACTCCTGTAAACAGATAGATAAAAAAATAAATAATAATTTTCTTTTCTTTTCTTTTTCTTTTGCACTGTCAGGATACATAATCAAAGAGTTCCTATAACAAACACTGACAAAGGTAAAAGCACATACAGAGAGACTCACTCTAGATACCTGTTATTAATTTTTCAAAAACCCTGAGAACTCTACCAGACGTACCTAAAAGGAGGTCGGCCAAAGCCAGAAACACACAAGCAAGGTGCCGCTTCTCTTCCTGAAACAAGGTAACTGGAGTCTTTCTTCCTCTTGAGTTTTCTTCTTTGCATAGCCAAAGGGGTAAAGGAGTTGCCTGGGTCTCAGATTTAATCATGTATTACCTGCAAAAGAGAATTACATTTTGAAAACCAAGAATATTAAACACAGCTGAAAACACACTGTGCAGGGCTGAGTTTCTGAGGCATTCTGAAGCTCAGTATATTGAGTTAAAGCTGAGCTCTAGAGGAGAGATGGTAGCAAGGCCACAGTGGAAGCTCACTCACACTTAAAACTTACCCCTCCTAGGCCACAGCCGTGGCCAAAATGCCATGGCACTAAAAAAACAAATGTTGGGGTTGTTGTTGTTTTCCTGCACAAAACCAAAATATCTTTGTGGATAGATTATATTGAGAACAAATGCTGAAGCAGAAAACACTCACACACACACACACACACACACACACACACACACGTTGAATACCTTCTGTGTGTCTGTGATCCTGCAAATTTCAGGTCTCATGTTCATCAAATCTATGATACACAGATGAAAGGCTAAGGCTAAGGCTGATGAAAGGCCAAGGTCACACAACTGAAGTTCTCATGGAGGTCTGAGAACCCCAAGATGGTGTGCAAGTATGGTTGTGCTCAAGCAGAGGGGTGTGTGTGTGTGTGTGTGTCTGTGTCTGTGTGTGTGTCTGTGTGTGTGTGTGTGTGTGTGTGTCCGTGTCTGTGTGTGTATGTGCACATGTATGTGCATGCTGGTACACACCTTAGAATGAAGAGCAGAGCCTCAGGGTCATTTCTTGGTTGCTGTCACCTTTTGCTTTTTAAGTCTTTCATCAAGTACCCTAGGTTGTCTGGCCACTGACCCCCAGAAACCCCCTATTTCCTCCTCCCAGTGGTGGGATTACAACCAGAGAGACTCTAGCCAGCCCTAGCATGGCAAGCATGGCTCTAGCAGGCCTTACCCTTCTCCTCTATTCTTTCTGCCTTGCTAAAAACCATTACATTACATTTCTAAAGCTAGCCACGCAGTTCCTTATTCGGCCACTTCGGCTCCCTGAGGCTGACTCCCAACGCCCAGCTCTCAAAGCATTGAAATCCAGCATTCAAAAACCCCCTTCCTGGCTCCCCCAGTTAACCTGTCCAATCAAAATTAAACACCTCATCTTATCCCTCGGTTTCCCTGCTTACCTTTATAAATTACCGTTTGCCTACCGATAAACCACATCTGTCTCCTCTCTCTCCAGAAGGAATCCTTTGTGTCTGCTCCCCCCCCACACACACACACACACATCTCCTGGGACAAACACCTATTCCCCCTTTCCCTTGTTTTCTTCCCCTTCTCCCTTGTCCTCTAAGAACTTGGCCTTGCGGTCCTGTCAGTTGATACCAGTCCCCTCAACAGCACTGAGCCATTGTGCTTGACTTTTTTAGGTGGGTTCTAGGGATAGAACTGAGATGGTCATGGCTGCAAAACAAACACTTAGCAATAAGCCACCTCCCTGACTCCTATTCAGAACCTTTGTCGCTGACCGCCCTGCCCCATGCTTGGGGGCCAAAATGTCGGACCGATCTGTCAATGTTGTAACCTGCACTGCCAAAAGCCTTGGGGCTAAGTTGTTAGAGCCTGCACTGCCCCAAGCTACTCCCATTCACGGGTCAGCATTCAGCAAGAGAGAGAGTGAGGACAGACTCAAAGAATGGAGAACAGACAGAGTGTGATTCAATCCCGTATATTCTTCAGTCTCTCTTCTTCTCTCCAAGTCCCTAGTTCCTACTGCCAAGTTCCAAGTCCCTAGTTCCTAGTACCAATTCTCAGGTCCTAATCCTAGTTCCTTGTCCCTAGTTCCTAGTACCAAGTTGCTAGTCTCCTTCCCAGTCACTAGTCTTTTTCCAAGTTACCTTCTTCTGTCTGCCTCTCACCTTTTATATGTCTCACTTCTAAGTCACGCCTTTAAGTCACGCCCTTAAGTCTTATCTCTAAATCACACCTTTAAGTCACTACTTTAAGTCTCACACCTTTAAGTCTCACACACCCAAGGGAAGATCCTGGGTATCTAAAACAAAATGTTATCAGAGTGTGCTCAGCTGTTGTAGGCTGTTGTAAACAAGTCTCTTGTCAGGGTATATGGCTGCAAGGATAATAGCTGCCTTCTGTCGGCTTCCCACATTTGTTGGGCTTTTTCCTCTGAAACAGAAGTCTCTGTTAAGACTGACCAAGACAACTCTATTTAACTCCTTGCATATTTGAACAATGAAAGCAAGTATTTGCTCTTTGCCAAGCATAGAGCTACTATCTCTACATGTGTTAGTATTCAATTCTCATAGCTACTTCAAGATATGTGAACTAACAGTTTTCTTATTTCACCCTAAGTGGTAACAAAATGAAATAAGCCTGTGTTTTCATTTACTGTTTCAAGTCCCCACTGAGTCTTCTATCTTCTACTAGAAACTGTTGCATAGAATTCCCATTCCTTGAAGTGAATAAAACAAAACTATCCTGAGCTTGACCTACATCATATATGACAAAGAGCCTTAATCTTACCTCCAACAAAGTCCTTTTGTGCTTTACAGTTTATGTGTGTGTGTGTGTGTGTGTGTGTGTGTGTGTGTATGTGTGTGTATGTGTGTATGTGTTTGTGAGGGGTACCTATGTGTGTGTGTGTGTGTGTGTGTGTGTGTGTGTGTGTGTGTGTAGACCAGAAGTCAATCTCAAATATGGTCAGTAGACATCGTATACTTTGTCTTGGAAATAAAGTCTTTTATTGGCATGAAGTTCAAGCAGGCTAATTTGGCTAGCTAGCCAGGAAGTCCCAGAGGTTCTCCTATCCCCTCACCAGCACAGGGATTACAGTCTCACACTGCTGGGAACAAGCAAAGGAAACTTATTCTAAGTATACCGTTTCGTTTTCAGACTCCATTTAATCATGGGGGGGGGGGGGGACTAAATTCAAGGTCCCAGGCCCTAGAGGATCTGAGGACTTCGATGTTGCTGAACAGCTTCTGTTGTAAATGGTTGTCTGAGTCCAGCCATCTTAAGGACAACCTAACCGTCTTGCTGGCAGGATTCAAACACATTCATGTTCTCAAGCCTAGTAACGACTCACTCCTTTGTCCCCTTATCATTCAGACCTCCAGACCTAGGAGAATAAATTAAGGACCTTGAAGCCAAATACCCTGGATACAGCCCAGTCTCCAATGGGTACACTCTGGTTTAACTCATAATGTCAAAATACAATTGGATAAACACTGCAGCTCCTCCTATCCCCCTCTATTTTTGTTCCCAACCTATAAAAATATTGTACAATCTCCCCTCAAGGATGAGGTTCAGTTCCTGAACTGGCCATCTCCCTGAGCACTCAGAAAATAAGGCTTTTATTTTTAAGCTTCTGTCTCTAACGTGAGTTTTCCAGGTTTCCACCTTGAACCAAACACCATATGTGGCTCCTTTTTCTTTGTTTAAACTTGGGTTGGAGGTAGGGATATAACTCAGGTCCATGTCAACTAAGCTATCTCTCTAGCCCTACTAGTAGAAACTGGACTGAAAAAGTGAACAAGTCAACATACAGGAAACCCCACTCTCCCACCCCACCCACAGATGGTGCCAGCTCACACACCGGTGCTGGAAATTTACCCCATCCCTCAGGCCCCTCCCCCCACCAAGCAGGGCAGATGTGTTTCCTGAGAAACATCAGCTAGCACTGTGTTTCTCTCAGAAGGCTTCTGTCTTCCTGAAACTCCTGGATATCTGATTTCCACCTATTCTTCTTAATTAGTGTTTTAGATTTAATTCAATCCTTCTTTTGTTTAATTTACAAACTATTTTTTTTCCTTTCAAAGTTTTGACAGCCTGACATTTTGAGCAGCTTTATGCGTTTTTAATTTCCTTTGATCTGTACAAAATTGTCCAGTCCCTCTGAAGAAAGCACACGGAGGCACAACAATAAATAGACTTGTATGTTTCCTCAAATGTCTTGGGCTTTTTCCACTTTCATCTTTCACAACAATCTTGTCATTTGGACAGCTAATACTTTAGAACTTGTAATTATAACCATGCTTTTGAAACTGACAGAGTAAGATTAAGTAAACCAGAGCACTTTGCAGGTAGAACAAATTGAAAAGGGGGAAAAAAAAAAACCCAGCAATTTAATTCCTTCCCTCCAGCTTAAGCCTTAATTCAGCATGTTTGGTACACCTACTTGAGGTTAAGTATTTATTCCTAGTGGAAACTGTGACCTGATAACTAAACCTGAGGAAAATACAAGGAAGGGGGGCAGAGGACAAGGGGGAGGGACTGATGACAGGAATCCAGTCTAGAGGAGAAGACCATATGAACTTCTGCCTCTTCAACCCTTAACCTGTAGTTTTAAATCCTTCCACATAAAGTTCCATTGAGTAAGATAGCCTGTCTTAAAAATATCATGTGAACAGGGCTAGGGAGATGACTCAATGGTTAAGAACACTTCTTACTCTTGAAGAGGATCTGAGATCAATTCCCAACCCTCACATAGCAGCTCACATCTGCCTGTAACTCTAGTTTCATGACACACTCTTTGGGTCTCTGAGAATACTAGGTGTGTGTGTGTGTGTGTGTGTGTGTGTGTGTGTGTGTGTGCATGAGCTCTTGGTACCACCTCAGGGATATCAGCAAGAATATTTGACATTGGGCTAGGACAAGGAAGTAGGCTCAAGATAAATACAACTGAGTAATGTGTTCCTTGTATCTTGATCATCTTGATAAGTCCCAGGATACAGTAATCATGAAACTTTTGTTTGTGCCTTGTTTGTTCCTTGACCTAGAACTGACCCTATTCTTTGCATGTACTTAGAATGGTATAAAAGCAGCTTAGGGGAAAAATAAACTTGCTTCATTGCTTGCTAGAGTCATTCTACCCTATTGTCTAATTGTCTTTTTACTCCCTCCCTCAAGACCCTATTGACTGACTCAGCGAGCTTAGTCACAGATACATAAACTAAAAATAATAATTTTTAACTATACACAGCATAATTAACAACACCCAAAACTGTACTCTGACCTTAACATACGTTCGCGCATATCTGTATATACACATGTACATACATATGTTTACATATATTCCCAATGCTGCAGATACAGAGACTGCTGGCTCATTGGAGCTCCTTGGCCAGCCACTAGTCTAACCTATTTGGTAAGTTCTAGGCCAGTAAAAACCCTTATCTGAGAAAAAAAGAACATAGATGGTGCATGATGAACAAGCACTAAGACACAAGTATGCATATGTACTCACAATGCACAAACATACACACCCAACGTAGGTACAGGTGTATTCCTGAGACTTGTTGGTTAGCCAGACTATCTTACTTGGTAACTTCCATGCCAGGGAGAAACTGAGTCTCAAAACAGATATGTACAGTACCTAGGGAATGACAATGAAGTTGGCCTCTGGCCTACACATGAATGGAAATACATTCATATCCACACATGCACACACATGCATACACAAAGACACACAACTCTGGCAGACTGCCATCTAACAGTGTAAGTCCACAACCTTCAGAATAGCGTTCCTCTCACCAGTAGACTGAAACTAGGCTCTTCTGATTTCATATTAACTTTTCTGATCAAATAAAATCACAATGTACAAACATTCTCATTCTTAGAAATCTCTTGTCTGGTGCCTTTTACAGAACAAAGTAAGCAACCTTACATATCTTTTTGTCCTGAAATCCTCAAAGAAAACTTTTTCAACTTCTGATGAAATGGAGCGAGCAATTGATCATTTCTGTGTATCCTCACATTTAAATGAGTTTAAAATGAAAGTCTCCAGAAGACGATATAATTAGCTGTTCTTTCTCCTTAATGAAGAACCATTTATGTCTCAGGTTCTGGACATTTTTCCCTTTACTCATAGAATAAAGTAGTGGGGAACTAAAATGGTTTGCAGTACTTCTAAAGATGTTCTGGCTCTGTTTCCCAGAATCCCTTGATGCTTCTATCTTCCAAAATCATAGAGAGTTTATCATTATTTTTTTATTCTACAGAAAAAAATAGCCCCTACATTTGCATATGCATGAGCATGCTCTCGAGATAAATACGTGCAGTGAGCTCCTAGTATGTCCTCTAACCACACACATGCATGGATATAGTAAGCCAAGGCCAAATGCATGTGTGGGTGGAAACACTTACAGTTTCTTCCTCTCTCGAGTCATAATTAGATGACAGAATAATTTACTAACCTCCTTAAGAACTTTAGGTTTCCAAAACTTTACCATGTGTAAGAATTGCCCTATATCCTCAATAACTAGAAATGGCCAGGGTCCCACCAAGGAAAATTCAAAACTTTTTTTTAACCTCTGGGACACTGCACAAATGAATGTCACATATGGCTTTTGGATAAACCACCAAGGCATTTCCTCCTTGTTTTCAAAGCTGATTATAAGAAGGAAAGGCTGTTATGTGAAGGAAAACAAGGTTTGGAGGTTTTTATTGTTTCCTTGTTTTGTGGTGGGAGGGATTGGATCTAGAGTTTTGCGTGTTTTAGATAAGTGTTTTATCTATAGCCTACATATCCAGATATATTTATTTTTTTGTCTTGAGACATTTACGTTGAACTCACTAGTCCAGGAAGACCTTGCCCTTAAAATCCTTGTGCCTCAGCCTTGGGGGCACCACTTTTCTCTACATGGAGAATATATCTGAAAAGCCCTATTCAGTCCTCAAGTTCAGTCCAAATATAGGGAGGCAGATGAGGCAATAAAGTGCTTGCCACACAAACATGAGGGCCTGAGTTCCATCCCCAGAAGCCATGTTTTCAAAAGCTCACCATGATAGCAGATATTTGTGATCCCAAGGCTGGGATCACTTGAGAGAGGCAGAGGTGGAGGCCAAGGTGGAGATAGAAAAATTCCCAGGGCTCACTAGCCAGCCAGTCTAAACTACTTGGCTAGTTCTAGGCCAGCAAATGATTCCATCTCAAAAAGAAAGGTAAGATATTAGACACTCTGAGCTCCTTCTCTGATTAATTGTTTTCTGAACTGCACAGTACTGCCACACCCAAGTCCCATCCAAACATTACAAATATGCCAGTTGAAAGAATATAGCTCATAGAAGTGAATCCAAGCAAAGAATTAATACAGATGTTTAAATCTCAATGCAGTAGCTTACATAACAAAAACACAACAACAAACAGTATAACTCCTCCAAACAGTATTAATCCCATAATGGCATCTAGTGAGATAGAGTTGGATGAAACCCCAGACAGAGAACTAAAAATGATGATTATATGTTCAAACACACAAACACCTGAATAAATTGAGAAAGGCAATGCATGGCATGAGATAGGAATCCAACAGAGACAGAAATACTGCAGAAAAAAGCAGTCTGAAATGCTGGAAATAAAAAAAAAAAAAAACAGTAAAGTCAAATAAAAACTTCCAGGAAAAGTATCAACAGTAGAGTGGCTCAGGAGAAGACAGAATATCTGAGCTTGAAAACAAGGTAGGAAAACTGGACAACTCAACAAAGGTACAAAGTCAGAAGTACACTAACTGGAAGGTACCCATGGGAATGTTAAGATAATAGAACAATTTGAAAAGACAAACATTGTGAGTTATAGGCATAAAAGAAGTAGAATATTGTTCTAAAAGCATTGAATACTGTTTCAAAAGAACTGTACAAAAAAAAAAAAAAAAAAAAAAAAAAAACATTTTCCCAGTTAGGAAAAAAGCATGCCAATCCAGACACAGGATTTAAGACATGAAGCAGCCAAGTTCAGAAAAGAACCTTAGTTCTCAGATTGCAATTAAAATATGAAGTATAAAAAATGATACAGAAAATATATTAGAAGCAGCAAGAGGGAAACACCAAGTCACATATGAAGGCAGGCACATCAGAAGAATACCAAATTACTCTACTGGAATGATGTACTTCAAGTTCTGATCAATGCCAACCCAAAATACCCTACCCAGCAAAGCTATCTGTCATCATTGAAGGAAAATGTAGAGCTTTCTATAAGAAGCAAGACAGAGGGGATGTATGACCACCAAGACAGTTCTATGGAAGACCTAACTCCAGGCTGAAAAGAACAGTCCACTCACCAGACCACAGGAAAGAAGAAACCACACTAGGGCAGCGCTCAGCACGAGAGGAAATGGAAGAAAGCAGAGCAGTGAGCACTACAAAAGCAGCAAATGTCAGGAATCTGCCATGCACAACTCTGAATGTTGGTGTGCTCAGTTCCCCCCAAAAAAACACATCCTAGCATATATGGGCAAAAAGCAGGAACCATCTATTTGTTGCCCCTAAGAAATGCACCTCACCATGAACGGCAAAAACTGCATTCATCTAAATGAGTGCAAAAATATCTAATACTTTTACAAGCAAAAGGAAATAGGAAACAAGCAGCTGTTGATTTTGTAATATCTGATAGGACAGACTTCAAACCAAAGTTAGTGATAAGGGATAACAATGATCAATTAAAGGAATAATCTATCCAGAGGACATTGCTGTTCTAAATATATATGCTCCAAACACAAAGATCAGTGTGACCCTCATGTTTCACCAGAGGAACTTTGCTCTGCAGTGGTCAACAGTTAGTGCAGAGACTTACAACTTCTCAACACACTGAAAAGTGTTTACTAAGAGATCAGCTCTAAATGAAACTTTTATATCACCCCCAACCCCGAAGGCTCGGGCAACATCATGGAAGAGGGAGAGCAAGAAAGTAGGGACCACAGAATGGAGAGAAGAGCATCAGAACTGAGACTCACAGCTGTTGAGCTCACACAACAAACTTAGAGGATGGTTAATTAGTCAAGATGTTCCTATAAGCTAAATACTAATAGCTGGGCTCTCTACATAACTATTACTTGATCTGTATACATTTTAAAACTTTATCTGGAGTAGAACCTCTGAGAAGTTGATACATCTTAGTTTGTTCTATCTTAATCCCATTCAAAAATCCAGAGCCTCCTGATTAGAGTAAAAGACTAGCCTTTCAGGGCTAGAAAGATGGGATGATCCAGTGGTTAAGAGCCCTTCCTTCTCTTGCAGAAGACTTAGGTTTGGTTCCCAGCACCCACGTGGCAGCTCACAACCATCTGTAACTCCAGTTCCAGATCCTATGCCATCTTCTGATTTTCGAGGGCATGCATGTGGTACACATGCATACATACAGGAGACAAAACACACATATGTATAAAACAATGATAAATAAATATTTTTTTTTTAAAAAAAAAGTACAAGCCCTCTTTTTGAGAAGGGCCCTTTTCAACTGGCCTGTTGGATCTTTAGACACCTTCTGTTGACTTTGCCACTTCTTTATCATGTTGTCTTAACAGTCACGTTAAGCAAATGACAAAACCTACCATTTCTCTCTACCATTATTAAAAAGACCAATGGGACACTGGGAAGCCACTCAAACCTGTTGCAACTAGAAGTCAAGCCAGCAATATGGCTCAGCAGGTAAAGGTGTGTGCTGACAAGCCTAATGACCCACATATGGAAGGAAAAAACCAAGTCCTACAAATTGTCTTCTGACGTCCACATGTGCACCATGGTATGCACCTGCACACACATGGTGATTGCCTCCTTGTTTAACTCCTCTACTTAATAAGCCCAGAGTCTTGGGTGTTATCGCAAATATAATGAAATAGCAACTTTACTTTTAAATGTTAAACAATAAATATGTAGACTACTTCCTGGATAGTGTCCCATTGGTTTTTACTATAATGCCCTTTGTTCTGCTGATCAGAAACAGTAGATTTTGTCATTTGCTTAACATGACTGTCGAGATAGCATGACCAAGAACTGAAGAAGTCAACAAGCATAAGGTAGTCTGAAGACCCAACAGGCCCACCTGGGAACAGGCCAAGGCCAAAGCTCTGTCTACAGCCTGGTGTTCCTGAGTGCCTTCTGGTCAGATGGGTGATTGGAACGTGTTGAATGCATTGATATTTGCACAGGTTACTAGCCTTGGGTAACACAGCAAAAATAGTAGCATATCTTCCTGATACACCTGTGGATGGTGTTTGCTGATTTCCATCCTAGTTCAGACTTTTAATCTAGACTTGATCATTTTGACATTTCTCAGGTCACAATG
Organism: Arvicanthis niloticus; assembly: GCF_011762505.2. Classification (NCBI taxonomy): domain Eukaryota; kingdom Metazoa; phylum Chordata; class Mammalia; order Rodentia; family Muridae; genus Arvicanthis; species Arvicanthis niloticus. The sequence goes on from NC_047666.1 coordinate 21,473,840, forward strand.
GTCCACAGTGGCTGGCTGAGGCTCACCTCAGAGTGTTCCAACAACAGCTTTTCTGCCTTTCACTTTCACACTCAAATCTCTATGGAATCGTACCCGTAAGAGCCCATGAGAATTCACTGGGAATGCTCGGCTAATTCAGGATTATTATTTCTTTTAGTGTCAACGTGTGTTGCCTCTGCTACCTCCATTCCCATTTACCACAGAAGGTAATATAGTCACTGTGTTTGAGGATATAGACGTGCCCATCTTTGGCAGGCAGATCTCCTGTACGCAACAGAACCTCATAACCTAGGAAACCCAACATGATGTTTAAAGATTTTGTGGCAAATTAAGAATGCCTTAGGAAGGTCTGGAAAGTCAAGATTAGAGAATGAAGACAAAAATTCCCTGGGATTTTGGAGTAAGGCCTTGTTTTCTCTTTCTCTTTCTCCTGAGCACCTGGCTTGCTGTAAAGCCTGCTGCAGACAGAATGTCTGAGCAAAGGCTTACACAGTCATATGGGTTCACATAAAGGATCCAGTGCTGTCTGAGTCACAGAAATGACCAAGTTGGGCATGCGCAGCATATCCCAGCCCCAACTGGGAGTCGTGCTGAAAAGGAGCAACACTTAAGGCACAATTAAGCTTTCCAAAGCACCTTCTGCGCCGTTGCTTCTCTCAGCCCACAAACACTGCCTTCTGGGGTATTCCATGCTACCAGTTGGCTCAGCAAGAAATATCTTTGGTCTGGTTCACAGATGGAGCTATGTGACATGCTGGCACATACAGGAAGTAGAGTGCTACTATATAGTAGTTTTTGAAAGACAGTGGGGGCGTGAAATGCTCCTAAGTGGGAAGAACTTCAAAAAGTCTATCTGAATGTCCATCACATAGGCAGAGAGAAAGGCCTGCTGTGCGGTTTGACCAATTCCAGGACCAGTGAGTGATCCCTTAATGGCTGGACAGGAGGTCAGAGATTTTGATGACTTAAGCTAATCTAGCTGGTGATAATTAGATGATAAGAAAAGATGTATAGCTCAGAATGGGCACAGAGCAAAACGTGGGTCTCCTGTTCATTGTCACTAAAGGGGCCGTACCCCAGAACAGGCTCTTGCTAAGCAGAAAGACACTGGTATGTGAACTTTTCCTGAACAAGCTGTACTGTCACCCCAGAGAAGGCATGGAAGAAACATGTCCACCCAAGTAGCTTGATAATAAATGAGTATAACTGTGGTTGTTTACAGGAACACAGACAATTGAGAGCAGCTACACCACTAAAGAAAATGTCGCGAGGGACAAGCTTCATGGAACTCCCCCCTCTCCTCCCCTCTCCCCTTTTTACTCTCCCCTTCTTCCTCTCCTCTTAACCCACTCCCCTCTCCACTTTTTGAGATGAAAATAAAGATTGACCCAACTTTGTGCAGGTCCCCTGTGGGTAATCACAGCCCCTGCTAATTCCAGAGGGCACTGGCCATGCATGCCCAGAGGACACCATTTTTCAATGGATATGATCAAACAATCTGTAATACCTTTCAGACCCTTTTCTTATACATTACAAGACTGTAACAAGAAAAGCAGAGCCAAGACTAAAGCCCTCCCTTCTCGGAAGCTAACCAAGTACACTGCTGAACACTCCACCTACCAACACCAGATGACTATGTGGATGCTTCAGCAGAGTCAGCTAGACACGTGGTATACAGACTGGGGGTTGGGGCGTGATGGATTCTCTCCAACATGGTTCGTTTATCACAGATCTTGCCTGGAGTACACTATATAGCAGAAACAAGAAAGACCCTCCCCCAACAAGGAAGAAGGCAAGCAACAAATGTAAACAGTTATCCTCAAACCTTCACACATATGGGTAGTGGTATGTATATACCTGCCAACATGTACTTGCATGTGGATATGTGCACACACACATATATGCAAACATACAAATACATACATACATATATACATACATACATACATACATATATACATACATATTTGAAGCTTTCTCTAAACATGGGGTGTGTACTGGTTAGGCTTTGTTTGTTTTGCACCCACAGTTTGACGCAAACTGGGTCATCTGGCAAGAGACTGAGGAACCACCTTCATTAGTCTAGCCTATAGGCAAGTCTGTGGAGCATTTTCTTAATTGGTGACTAATTTCAGAGAAGCCAACCCACTAGGCAGTGTCACTCCTGGGCTAAGGCTGCGTAGCATAAGAATGCAAACTGAGCAAGCCATGGGAAACAAGCCAGCAGTGTTGGCCATCTCTGCTCCAGGTTCCTGCCTGGCTTCCTGCCTTGGCTTCCCTCAGTTATGGACTATGAGCTATAAACCAAGTAAACCTTTTCTTCCACAAATTGCTTTTCATTGGGGTGTTTGTCACCAAAAAAAGCAAACTAGAACAAAAGGAGGAGCATTTTGCTTATGTCTCCATGTGAAGCTAAAGTTGATCAATGATGGTAATCAATGAGGCCAAGAATAGTCTAATTACATATCAGCCTATCCTCTGACATCATGACCCAGGCCTCTTCCACCTGCTGAACTTAAGATAAATTTTTTCATATAAGTTACCCTATCAGGTGTTTTGTTATCACTTGTAATTTGTAGGTTTTTAATGGGTATTTGTCTCCTGTTCATTTATACCATTTTTATAACTAAAATATTAAATGGCCACAATAAGGCAAGGTATGGGCTTATGATTAATTTATAGCTGTATGTCTTTCTTTCAACTACACACAGTCTTTGTTTAACTGTAAGATGATTTTCCAATAAAACATAACATAATTTTAAAAGAAAACACATTGAAAATTATTTCAAACTCTGGATACTACAAGCTTGACAGCTTATATGATAAAATTATGTCTCCATGGAACCGATATGTGGATAAATGTGTACTGAGTGGCATTGCTTTGGGAAGAAAGAAACAGAGCAGGCACATCCTGTTAGCACAACGGATGTAATTACAGTAGCCATCACAGGCATTACCCAAACCTCACCTGCCATCCTACACCATCCTCTCAAGAACCATCGCAGGTTGCTTTCCCTTGTATCCTCAGGATAACTATGCAGGAAGAAAATGGTCTCAAAATAGGGAATCAGAGAGATGACTCCAGAAGGGAAGTGCTGGCTACAGAGACCTGATTACCTGAGGTTTATATCTAGAAACCATATTTTAAAAAAAATATGGACATAGCAACATGCAACTCAACACGTTTGGGAGATCACAACAGGAGAGCCATCTAGAGTCTCATGTCCTAACAAAGCTTGAGCCCACCAGCCTCAGATATGCTGCTCAACAGAAACAAGAGAACCCCTCATCCAGACAGAGAGAATGGGCCAAGTCCTATGGGCCTCCAACTGCATGCAATCTTCAAACATTTTTAAAATAAATCTTTCCAAAATTCTAGTAGTTTTCATTGCATTTCCATGAAGACAATTTATCCAAATAATTTTTTTGAAATAGAAGTTATTAAAGTAAACAGATTGATAGCAGATGAAGATAAATGTGAAAACCATGTCTCCCATCTCTGGAAAGAAGCAAGTCAAAAGAGATGGGAGTAAAAAGAGATGGGAGATGAGAGATGCTGTCCTGGTATCTTTTTTGGTTCTGTGGGTCTTTGCTTTGATCTTGGCCAAAAGGCCAACATTTGATGAATGGTTGTGTATCTTCTGGCAAGACCTAGATTATGGAGAGTATTGTCGTGGGTCAGAAGGTCAGGCAACTCACACTCTCACCCTTTTTCAGGTCTGTATAATAGTTTAACAAGCTTTAATAACACAAGGAGTATTGAGCATGGTGCCACATGCTTTTAATCCCATCACCCAGGAAGTAGAAGCAGGTAACTTCAAAGCTACCCTGGTCTACATAATGAGTTACAGGTCAGCCAGGGCTCCACAGCTGAGACCCTACATCAAGAAAAAAAAAATAGTAAGAATCCTGTGGTCCTGATGGAAGGGTAATTTTTCCTTTGAAACTAACAGTATTAATTTTTCAGTGGCCATTTCAGTTCTGATGATTTGTTTCTTATTACAGTTCTTTATGGTATGTTTAATATTCTGGGCATGGTATTCCCATTGGTTATGATGATATATAAGAAGAACTGGGTTGGCCATGATGGTCAGCCAAGATGAACTGCCATTTCTTGCTGTCCTGCTATCTTTTTTGGTTCTGTGTTACTCTCCCCAACATGTGATGAAGTCTACATAAAAAATTTCATGACTGGGAAAACTGCACAGATAATCCTGTTTACTAAACACAATACAAATGTTCAACTTTCTTTGTGCAGTTGTGTGTGTGTGTGTGTGTGTGTGTGTGTGTGTGTGTACGCAAGTAGGTGTATATAATTGTGTATTTGTGTACTCGTGTGTGTGCATATACATGCACATATGAGCACATGAAAGCCAGAGAGTAATCTCAGGTGTCATTCCTCAGAAGCCACCACCTCCTATTTTAAAACAGGGTCTCTCACTGGCCTATAGCTCACTGGATCACACTAGACTGGCTAGTGAGCCATACACTACCTGTCTCCACCTCTCTAGAACTGGGATGACAAGTAAACTATGATGCCCATCTTTTCATGTGGTCCATGGGATCAAACCCGAATTCTCATGCTTCCATGGCAAGTGGGTTTCTGACTGAGTCACATCCCCAGCCCCTAAATGCCGAACTTTATAATTCCTTCTCTCCAAAGATGAAATCAGACATGAAAATGTTTAATCAAAACATAATAAATGCCAGATACTTTCTACCCTTGTGTGTTGAAGATTAAACATTTCAGGATAGCAAAGAATTTAGAGGGGGAAAAAGCTAGAATTTCTAGGGTAAAGGGTAGCTTGTTTTCAACTGCTTTACCCTGGTTCCTTCTACAAAGCTTACTGAAACACAAAGAAATACACCCCTTGTTGAATTGGAAACAGCCCTGAATTAACATCATCATAAAAGAAGAGTTCAGCACACAGTGGAAGTACTTCACAACTCTCCATCCTGAGACAGTATCCGTACTTCAGCATCTTCTCTTATTAGGAATGATTCTAGCAGTGCACTCCCATGAGCATCCTTAATTTGAACACTCAAACTCTGAGCTAAGAACAAGTCCTGGGACTAATGAGAAGCAGAGCGACTCTCTCAAAGCTCACAAACCCTCCTACAGAGCCTATGCAAATAGAAAACAGAGAAGAAAACCATAAAAGAACATGAGGCCATCCAGAACACTCCTCCCAGAAGAGTGCTACAATCCAGAATACAATGGCTGCAGGTTTTTCAGAAAACTTCCTCCTTCTAGCCTAGCCATCCTGTAAGCAATGGCTGAGCTGTCTCTACAGAACCTGTTTCGGTGATTCCAATCCCCGGTTCAATTAGTGCTGCCCATATGGCATGGACGTGACCTTCATCACCTCACACCTGGACTTTCCATATACCAGAGTATCTCAGACCACTTTTTTCATGTGAAATTATTTTTCTTCAGTATCACTTCCTCCAGGACCCTATCATCCATCTTTTCCATGTCAGGAAACTGGGCATTTCTAAATTACTCTGTGAGTGTTTCTAGAATATCTGGAAAGTCAGTTTGGGTCTACATCCCCACAGATGGGCAGTCCTTATATTCCACATGTTGGACCTACATGCTGACTCCATTACTGTCACTTTGGGATTTTCCTGGCTACACTTTCACCTCTGTTAGCTGAGTCATTACCTCAACTACTCAGTATGGTATAAATGTCCCCATGCTGTTATCAATGAAAGACAAGACACCAGCTTTATAAGAAAGAAGAGAGGGGCTCCATGATCATGCCCAGCTCATGTGAACTTTTGATGAACTCAAATGTAAAGTGATCAGCTACCTAATCCCTGGAGTGATATCTCAGAACATTCAGACTTAAAATCCTGTTGTACACATAGACAGGATGCCATGAAAGGAGCCTTCACAACCATAATTATTTCATGTGAATACTTCACACTTTATCAAACCCTACCAGAATGTCTTGACAACAACTTTAAAATATATTAATCTTCAGGTATAATTACACAAGGAAATTCTATGGGCAGCACAAATAGGACTCAATGTTCATTTTGTTTTGTTTGGGGTTTTTTTTTTTTTTTTAAGGAGGACACAAAGTTGGATGCGTAGGAAAATAGGGTGGGCTGGGGAGAGTTGGGTGAGAGTAAATATAACCAAAATACGTTGTGTGGAATTCTCAAAGAACTAATAAAAGGCAAGGGGGAAAGACACTCAACCTCAGAAACAGGCATGGGACAAAAATGTACTGAAGTCAAAATTTAAGGTTTACTAGCAAGCTGTTCAAAATGCCCTTCCTATCAATCAAACCAATGCAGTTAATTAAATAAAAATAAGTTTCTCTATTGTCTAAAGAGAAATGGAATAATTCTGAATATATTGCCTCCTGTAGTTAAACATGTTTACACAAAGTCCTTGCTCATTGCCCATGAAGGTACAATTTGTGAGAGTCTAGGAACAGCAGCTGGCTATCTCTAAAGGCGTTAAAAATGCATAGGGGCCCTGGAAAGACACTTCAGCAGTTAAGACTACTTGCTGCCCTTGCAGAGGACCAAGGTTTAGTTCTTCAGCATCCACATCTGGAGGCTTAGACAGCCCTCTGCAGTCTAAGCTGTAAGATCACACCTCTCTGGAGCTCTACTTTTAGGATTCTAACATCTCCTGGCCTCCACTCTCACTGTATACACATGTTGTACATGTGCAGACGCACGCGCCCGCACAAACACACACACACACACATACACATATCCTCACACTGAACATCTACCCATCTGCTAAGCCAAAAGTCAATCAAGAGTTTGTATTAGCTCTCTCCATCAGCCACCATGCCCAGATCATTGGCACTCAAACAACTTTCTAAAATGCTCATTTTACCTCGTGCTAACTCCTTTACCCCCAAACTACTGCCACATTGCTCCTATACTCCACAGTAGCTTCCTTAACCTGTCCCAATCTACCCCAAAGCCCTAGCAGCCTCTATAAGGAAGCTTTGGGGCCTTATAATCAAGGAGAAATTGAAGGAATTTCAAGCAAAGTTAGGTCTAAATGGTTGGCCTTTCTGCCCTTCCATAAGGTAGGGCAGAGAGAGGAGAGTGTGCTACTGATTGGGATACCTGGGCCAGCCTTGCCAGGATGCAGATTAGAAGAAAACACATCTACCTTATCATCAGAATGTGCAGACTGGCTTTTGCCTCATTAACTCAAGCACTTTCGTAAGCCTTTGTTCTCCGACAATAGACTGCTTAAGCAACAATAGCAGTTTGCAGCCCATGCCTGCAGTACTAGCTTGGTAAATGATCTTTGCCAGGTCTTCCCACTTCCTTCTATACAATGTGGTCAGTTGTGGGTCTCCTGTGCTCCCAGACCATACTGAGCTCTAAGTCCCCGGTAAGCACCATTTCTGTGTCGGATAATGCCTACTCTCCCCCATTAACAGTAATAGTGTGAATGACCATAAGCCATTAATTTTGATGAGATCGGGTTGGATCACCTCAGAGAATCAACGGAAGCCATGGGAGACGCGGAAATAGTCCCACTTTGCTTGTTTTAATGAATAAAAACTTGAAAGCCGTTACAGCCCACCTGACACCACAGGCCTAAGGAAAAGTTCACCCTGTCAGCAGCTACAAGAGAAAAGTGCCAAGGAATTACAGCATTAGCTCGGCTAGAGTCTAAAAGCCAAAAGATAGGGGTAAAAAATTGCTGAACACACCAGGCAGAAATGACAAAGTCCCAAAAAGGCTTTTTTTTTTGGGGGGGGGAATTTTATTTCTTAAGCATTCAACAATATGAAACAAATTATTGTTCTCAGGAGTCTGCAATCATCGTGGAAAACATATCAGGATGCCAGGTCTCACTTGACCACCTTGTGGGCAGCTCTTCTCAAAGTGACATAGGGCGAGAAAATGTACAAGATGCTGTCATAACCATAAGCATACGTCCTGCTTCACTCCTCACTGATGCTCAGCCTGGTTCTATCTTCTGTAGATATCCATGGCAACCTAACACTTAATTTGGGGTGTCTGCATGAACTTGCTTGAGTGCAAGGGTCTCTGCCCTGACAAAAGGTGAGATTTACGGAGTCCCTCCTGCTCTTCCCCCACCACACACACACACACACACACACACACACACACACACACACACACACAAGGAGGGGAAGAGGAAGGCAATGATTTTTGCCTTTCTGACTTGCAAATATCTTGTAAGGGGGAAAGTCATAATTCACAGCCCTGTATATACAAAACGCCTCCAACGGGTTTCAGCTTGGAAGTGTAAGCAATGAATTTTCTGCTAAATACAGCAAATCCAGTCACTATATTTATAAAACAAAATGCATTTCGATTCTGAATGCGGAATGTAATCCTCTGGGTATAGCAACTTCCAAATTGGCATTTAAAAAGTTATTCGGGCTGGGAGGTTGCTTAGTGGTTAGCACTACATGCACAAACTCAGCTTGAAAAGCAAAGTACCTTGATGTCTCTATAAAAAGCTGTGAGGAACAGCAAGGTCATTTCCCCAGTAAAGAAACCTGCTGCCAAGACTTACAAACTGTTTGATCCCTGGGACCCTATGGTGGTCAAAGAGAATTGGCTCCTACAAGTTGTACTGTGACCTACACACACACACACACACACACACACACAAGATAGATACATATAAAATGAAAAGAAAAGCTCTTTGGTAGGTAAAGAAGACGCTAGGGTAAATATTATATTATATATATTTATATTGTTTAATATATTTATATTATTATTATACATTCTTAGTACTATATAACAGAAACTCATTCAATCTAGCTTTAAATAGCAAATCATGCCAAAAAAAAAAAAAATCCTAATCATGATTCTGTCACTCTAAAAAATAAAGAGAAAGAAAAAAGAGAAAGTCCAAGGGAGAAAAAAAGTCACCTCAGTTTTAAAGAATTTGTCTTCAGCTAGTGGAAACAGTGGCCCCTGCCCAAAGACTTTTTCCAGATTATATCCAGAGTATTTCAGAAGAAAGGACTCTGATCTAGTTACAGTGGTTGAGTTCGGTCCGAGGGTGATTACATTTGGCTATCAGTAAGCTGGTTAGTTCTTTTTAAACTTGATACAAACTAGTCTCCTGGGAAGAGAGAACCTTGACTGAAGGACGGCTCAGATCAGGCTGGACTATAGCCAAAGTCTGTGGGGAATTCTCTTGAATAATTAATGATTGATGTGGAAGTGCCACCCCTAGACAGGTGTTCTTGTGTGGGAACAGCAGACGAGGAAACCACAGAGCAAGCCAATAAGAAACATTCCTCAGTGTCCTCTACTTCAGTTCCTGCCTTGAGTTCTTACTCTGATTTCTCCTCACAATAATATATGTCTGTGTATGTGTATGTGTATGTGCGTGTGTGTATGTGTGCAGAGAGAGAGAATAGACTAAAACAAACGTCAGAAAGTGTCATGGGTCACCTGTGACAAGCATTCCACTCTCTTGTATTCTGGAAAATTTTCAATCAAAGCGTAATCACCACTAAGAAGACTATGAAATGTTAAATCTGGAACCAAAGACAGAAGCAATACACCAAACAGCCATGCTTCAGCCTTAAAAACAGAACAGATTCTTATGGGAAGAGAAAAGATTACACACACACACAGACACAGACACACACACACACAGAGAGAAAGAGAAAGAGAGAGAGAGAGAGAGAGAGAGAGAGAGTTAGTTTTGAGTTCGTTTAATGTGAATAGCTTAGCAATTCAACTCCAGAATCTCAAAGATCTGCCTTCTCAGCATCATAAACTGGATTCTGCATCTTCATCCATTGTATCTATAATTCAGGCAGGAAGACAGTAGAAAGGGAAGACCTGCTGCTGGGAACAAGAAGGCAAAGGTATCTGTATACAAAACAAACACTAGTCCATAACTTCACAGCACATACAAAAAATGAACCTCAAGTGTACTAAGAACTGTCCTAGTTTGTTTTAACTAATTGACACAACCAAGGATCTCCTCCCAAAAACCTCTCGGTTGAATAATTGTCTTTATCAGGTTGGTCTGTGCTCATGTTTGTATAGAGTTGTCTTGATTGTTCATTTATGTAGGAAGACAGCCCACTATGGGTGATACAATCCTCTGGACAGGTGGTCCTGGGCTGTATAAGAAAGGTAGACTAGTCATGGGCATGATGGTGACCAGTAAGCACTGTCCATGGTTTCTGCTTCAAGCTCCTGCTTGAGTTCTGGCCCTTACTTCCCTCAATGATGGACTGAGATCTAATAATATATAAGGCAGGACAAGGTACTTTAACACTGCAACAAAGAGGAAACCAGAGCAAAGACCTAACTGTAAGCGTTCAAACTGCAGCGCTCTCAGCAAACACAAATATAAATCTTTGTGACCTTGGATTAGGCCACCGTTTGTCTTAGATATGATACCCAAAACGCTACCAAGCAAAGAAAATTAAATTGAATTTTATTAAAGTTACATGCTTTCAGGACATGACAGGGAGAAAGAGAGAGTATCACAGAGCAGGAGAAAACACATAAATCTCATCTTGTAAACGCATAGAGTCTGGAATAGAAAATGTTAGAACCATCACAACTCAACAATATACATAAAATAAAAATGTTGGCACAGTACCTAGATATACATTTCTCCAAACAAGATATAAAATGCACTTAGTGGGAGTCTGGTGGGACTCAGTAGTTACGAACATAAACTGCTCCCCCAGAGGATCAGGTCCTAGCACCCACATCAGGCAGCTAAAACTGCCTCTAAATGCAGCTCTATTGTATTCAACACCCTCTTCTGGCCTCAGTGGGCACCTGCACTTATACATCCTCATATTTGACACAGATACACACGTACACACATAATTAAAAATAAAATAAACCTTTAAAAATAGTCAATAAACATCCAAGAAGTTTCATATCTTGCTCCTAACTGGGACCACAGATCAAAGTACAGCACTGAGCAATGTGTGGAGAGTAAGAGACTTCGGAGCCCTCAGTCCTACTGGGATTTTACCAAAGCCCTCCTTCCAGGCTCAGAAAACCCTGTAGAAAGAGAGGCAAAATGATTGTAAGCACCAGAGGGGATGGATGACTCTAAGGATCCAGACCCAAGGGTGATGTACATATCAATTCACAGAGCCTGTGACAGCCACAGAAGACCTGCATAGGCTCAAACTAGACAGGATCCCAGCAAGAAGCAGGGGAGGTGGACACGAAGCCCTATCTCTAACCAGGAAGCTATTTGCACTTGATACCTGCTGGGAAAGAAAAAAACGGCTTTCTCCCACGGTTTATCCACCATATTCCAGGGTAGGCCCTTCTGCCCTGGAACAGTCGGCTAACACAAAATAGATTCCATGGTAGGTTTTGCTGGGTGTTTTGAAATGTGTTTGTTTGTTTGTTTGTTTGTCTGTCTGTTTTTTTGACAGGGGAGGGTGTTGATATATTTTGTCTTACTTTATTTTATTTGCTAATTTTTAGTTTGTTTAGTCTTTGGTTTGTCGGTTTTTACTGATGGTTTCCCTGGTTTGATGGTTTGTTTTTGCTGTCGTTTGGTTTGGTCTTAGGAGAGAGTGAACATGAAACTGGGTAGATAGAAAGGTGCGGAGAATTTGGGAGAAGTTGAGGATGGGAAAAAATATGAACACAATGAATTATGTACACCCAGAGGATGCACATAAGATGTGGGCTGGAAGGATGTCTCATCATAACTCCTGGCCTCACAAGCTTAAGCACCTGAGTTCAAATCCCTAGCACCAACGTAAGGTAATCACCAATGTAATCTCAAAGCTGGAGAGGCAGGAGACATCCCAGACACACTGAGCTGATGGGCTCCGAGCTCAGTGAGAGACCTGCTTCAAAAAATCAGGTGTTGGCCTCTGGCCTTCACACACACGTGTGTGTGGAAACACAGGAAAACACACACAGAGAGAAAAAGATACAGAATGGAAGTTGGGGCAAGAGCGTAGTGACCTCGGGAGTCTCGCCCCTTGCTTCCAGCTCTGCTGCTTTGGAGGGCACCGTAACAAACAATTCCTCCAAAAGCTGGGACCGTTTAATATTTGATCCTGAAACCCCAGCCCAGATGTATACACAACAGGATTGGGAACAAATGTTCAGGCTCTGCCTCTTCTGTGAACATCACAGCAACATCCTTCAAAATAGCACATGAAGCGTGTGTCATTCAAAGGTCAGCTGAAGAATGAATAAACAAAAGGTGGAACCTTGAGAGGTGAAACCTAGTGGCAGAGTAACCGGGGATGTGCCCTCCCCTAGGATATTAGGATCCCCACCCTTTCGTGTTCTGATTACTCCCAGCCACTGAACAGAGGACTGATTCCTCCACCATGCACCCCCTAACTTCAACACAAGCCTGGAGACTACAGGGACAACAGATCAGATCTCAAACCATGAACCAAATGAACCATTTCTCTCTCTCATCTCTTCTCTATCTCTCTCACTGTCTGTTTCTCTCTCTCATCTCTTCTCTATCTCTCTCACTGTCTGTCTGTTTCTCTCTCTCTCATCTCTTCTCTATCTCTATCTCTCTCACTGTCTGTCTGTTTCTCTTTCTCTCTCTCTCTCTCTCACTGTCTGTCTGTCTGTCTGTCTATCTGTTTCTCACTCTGTGTGTGTGTGTGTGTGTGTGTGTGTGTGTGTGTGTGTGTGTGTGTGTGTGACACACATGATCATGTGGAGATCACAGGTGAGCCTCAGGTATGCTTCCCCAAGAGCGTCTACCTTTTTTGTTTGAGACAGGGTCTTTCATTGGTCTGGAATTATAAGTGCTTCCCAACAGGCTCAGCTTTTAGAATATAGGTTCTAGGGTTCAAATTCAGGCCCTCTTGATTGTGCAGCAAGTACTTTACTGGCCAAGCTGTGTCCTCAGCCTGCCATTTTTATTTTCATCATTATTATTATTATTATTATTATTATTATTATTATTATTATTATTTTATTATTATTCATTTGTTTTAACTGTAGATACACAGAACATCAGTACTAGATGCAATCCAGGGGCACCAAACACAAACACTACTGACTCTATAATCTCTCTATGATTGCAATTAGACCTGACTTAACAACCAGGCTAAATTTCAAACACCTTACAGCAGACAAGGCTCTAAATCCCATTCCAAAGGTTGGAACATGCTGCCTCACATTGTGTACTGGAAGTGTTTCACCTGGTGGCAGAAGGCAGTGAGCTTCTGTTTCAGGCAGGTGACATGAGCAGAGATTTTAATCAGCCCCCAAGGAGGTCTTCCTAACAACACTGAAGCTTCTGGTACTGGGAAAAGCACTGTGGTCATCAAACTGGCACTTCCCTAAGGAAGAGCATCTCATAAAATAACATGATACACACATTTGCACATACACATGCTCATGTGCACACACACACATAATATATACATACATATATACAAACATGCATGCATTGTATTGTATATATACACAATATATAATAATATATTGTTTATATTGTGTGTATGTATATATGTATATGTGTGTGTTAATTTTAAACAGATGAAAAATGCATGACAGTTGGACTCACCCAAGCATGAATCATCTAGCACGGCATGTCAGTCAGCAAGCACCACCATGACACAAGGAAAGTCTGAGGACAAGGTAAACACCTGTCAACGGCTGCCTTGCTTGGATACAATGCAGGGCCAGGGAGCAGCTGCGCTTTGTACACGGGTGTCCCAGGAGGCTGAGCGATGCTCCCTAAGCAAACTCCCCCAGCGAGCCAGGGAAAGCAGTGGTTGCATCTGGATGAAAGGAATGACTCCTACCCTCACCCACGTTCTGTTCAACACTCAGGTGGCCCTCATCACCCTGGCCCTCCACAGCTCACCCTCCACCAGGAACAGGAGGGTCCTTTCTATGCTTGCTTCAGCTCATTCCACACTGCAATGGATTCCTGCCCCACATGGCACAAAGTCCAAAATCCTTACCAGGATCAATTGACTCCAGTTTAACCAGACAGACTCTAGGCCCCTTGGCCTCTGTTGCTCTGGAGTGGTGACTACCCCAGTGTTTATGTCACAGCTCTGTTGTACTTGATTGTCTCCTCTACTGTCACCTCTTCAAGGAAGCCCACTACCCAGAATCTGGTGTTCTACAAGTTGGTTTCTTTTTTTGCTTGCTTGCTTGCTTGCTTGCTTGCTTGCTTGCTTGCTTTTTTTCCCCAAGGACTGAACCCAGGGCATTGAGATTAGTGGGCAAGTCCTCTAGCACTGAGCTAATTCCCAACCCCTCGATTTGTTTTTTACCATGGAATTTATATTTCATGAGGATGAAGACTTTGGCCTCTGTATCTCCACTGTCAAGAACTGTGCTTTCTGGAGACAGACCCCGACTGTACTGGAACTCACAATATAGCCAAGGATGGTCTGACATTATGACACTTAAATTATGCAGTGCCACGGATCGAACTCAAGACCTTATGCATGATAAAGCACACAGATCGAACCCAAGACCTTATGGACCTTATGCATGGTAGACAAGCACACAACAAACTGAACTACAGACTAAATCCAGCATTTCACATTTGAAATAAAGAAATAATTGCATGAATAAATTCAGTGAGTGCATGTTACATGCCAGGCAACTGTAGTCAACAGTAAATCCAATGATTTGAAAAAAAAAAAAAGTTCAAATCAAAAATGTCCCCTAGAGGACATTTGAACACTAGGTCCCCAGTGGATGACATTGTTTGAGAAGGTTCTAGAACTTTGAACGGGTGGAGCTTTGTAAGGGAGTCTATCACTACAGGTAGGATTTGGAGGTTTGTAGCCTGGCCCTACTTCCTATGCTCTCTGCTTCATATGTGTAGATGAACTGTGATCTCTCTGCTTCCTAACTGCTAGGTCAGACCATTCTCCTGCCACCATGTCTTCCTCCTATGATGGACTCTGTCCTTCTGGAACACCCAGCCAAAATAAACTTTCCCTTCTTTAGCAGTTTTTGCTAGAATCTTTTACTACAGGGGGAAAAAAAGAGTAATGAACATACAGCCTTACTCCAAGTTGTCCCACTGTGCCCCGGCCAACAGGAGGAAGACCTGCTCCCTCAGTAATCCACATCACAGTCTAAAAGACTCCCAGCAACCAGAGGCCACTGCCCTTGCTGTGAATACCTAGAGGAAACAACTTGCAGAGAAATCATTTGGAGAATTCGTATGACTAAGTCATTGCCAAGGAGCGATGCTGAGGGAGAGTTACTCCAATAAAGCCTACAGCTCAGGCTGCCAGAGCTTCTGTCCCAGGACTGTCAGTATAACCTGTTCCTTTCAAACCTAACCTCTGGACTCTGGACTTCCCAGATTGTGACAAATGTGACATTTAGCATCTTGTTCCATAGTGTCTCAAACTTTCTACCTGGAATCACCTGTTTCCTAGGTATGCTAGGACTCTGAAGTTTCTTGTGAAAGAACGACCATGGGACCTAGGGAATTCATGTAGGCTGTCTCCATGGAGAGTTTTTCTGGGTGTCAGGCAGGTACAAATTGTCCTGTTATGACATACAACATATTTGGAAGCCAGCAGAGAACAAAATGGGAACGAAACAGATTGGAGAAAAGGGTTATTGGATGGAGACTATGGTAAGAGTGGGAGTTTGTGTGGCATGGGTGAGCTACAGGTGTCAGAGCAAGCTCATGCAATGAAAACACAGATTACCGTGGGAAGGTGAAGAGAAAATGATGCCAGGGCATGTGGAGCAGCTTGAACCTTGTTCTGAGGACAAGGGGAATGTGGAAGAGAGTTCTGAGTTACAAGCTAGTGAAGCAGGAATTGATCTGAAAGGAATTGTCCATCTTTCAAATGAAGGAAGGACTTGCAGTCAACAGTACTGGATGTGGAACCAGTTAGCACAAGCCAGGTCGTTTAGACAACAGCTTGTAATGCCCTGCGCCAAGAGGACTTTTAAAAAGTCTTCTGAAAAGAAGGTGTGGAAAACCCAAGGTTCAAGGTCATCCTCAGCTACATAACAGGTTCAATACTTTCTCACAAAAGAAAAAGGGTGGGGAGGAGAGGGA
Source organism: Arvicanthis niloticus (assembly GCF_011762505.2). Classification (NCBI taxonomy): domain Eukaryota; kingdom Metazoa; phylum Chordata; class Mammalia; order Rodentia; family Muridae; genus Arvicanthis; species Arvicanthis niloticus. Next base: position 21,489,852 of record NC_047666.1, read on the forward strand.
GGAGAAAGAAGAAAGGGAGAAGGAGGGGAAGGAATGAAAGGAGGGAGAAAAAGAAGATGGGAAGAGAGAAGTTTTATGGGAAATGCTCATGTCGCAGATCGTAGAAACTGAAAGAAGGGAAGTGTGGACAGAGAGAGAAGTGTGGTATTAATTCTCTGCCTTGAGACGCTATGTACAAAGAGTAGGCACACACATATCACTCATAATCACACAACTGTCTGCAATACACATATGTACACAGATAGTCACAGAGACCAAACTCAACTCGTACACATACCCACAAAAATCAGTGTTAGAGTGAACTATTGAAATCTGTGTGTTTATTCCAATCCTGACTCCTCATGTCGAACTACAGAGCTATGACTCACTGAACAGAAGAGCCAACCTTTTTTTTTCCAAACGATGATGTGACCTTGAAACTCAAGTTTATCTGAAGGGATAGACTGCTGAACTAACTCAGGGAACCGAGGCAGCTTTACACACTACACTGAAAAAGTATCCAAGGCAGGGTCTAAAATTATCAAGAGAATCTTGCACTATATCGCCAGTGTATGGCATGGGCAGGAAGATAGGAATGTTAATCATTTACCATTTCTGAACTCCTGGGTTAGAACATACTTGACCCAATGAGTGGATTATCATCCTGCCATTCGTCAGGACGTTGGCCAGTAGCCATGCTTACTCCTTACTGAGTCAGAACACCATTATCTTTAACTATGGAAATGGGATCTACCATCGCTACTTCTGTGGATTTCTTTCCAAACATACAGGTGTTTGTTTCTGTTTATCTTTCTAATTGGGTTCCATAACCAGTGATATACATCATTGGTTATAAAAACTACCTCCATATATTTGGATACTCGCTATTTAATGACTACATCAGGGTTGAACTGTCCACAACATTGTAAACTGGGGCAAAACTCATTTCCTTTTTTAATATAATATTTTCATTAATCCCTAAAGAATTTCATGCATGTATACAAAGTACTTTGAACATACTCACCGCTGTTTCTTCCCTTAATTCCTCTCAGATCTAATCCCCTCCCAAGTTTATGTCTTTTTTTTTTTTAGTAACTAACTAAGTCCAATTTGTACTGCCCATGCACATAGGGATGCAAGTTCAACCACTGGAACACAGCTGGCCACTTAGGAGCCACACCTTTAAGTATTACTCTCTTTTCTCCAGCAGCCATCAACTGTCAGAGGTACCACAACTAGGAGTGAGGACTCTGGATCCCCTCCCCACTCCATGCTGGAATACTAACTGGCTTGTCTCATGCAGTTCTTACACAGGCAACCACAGCTGCTCACATTCATGTATACAGTAGACCTATCCTGTCCAGTGGACACACACTCTGGTGTTCCTCAACCTCTGGCTCTGAATCTTTCTACTCCCTTGGACTCATTTTCAAGCCATGTATGTTGATTGTTTCGCTGGACTCAAGTAAGCATCTCTAACCTCTCAAACCCATCCTTTAATCAGAATCTATTGGCGTCCAGGCTCCATCACAAAAATGTCCAACAAGCAGCTCCAAACTCAGTATCTCAGCCACATTTACAGTCTCAAGGACTCTGCTATTCTAATTGGTTTCCATAAATACAGTGCTGTGCACCCTACCCCTGACCTTAACAAGTGACATTTCTACCTGCTGGCCTTGTGACTCTGCTAATATCATCTGCCCATGGTTCAGGGGCTCAAATAAATTATAACTGAAAGTACTTATGGATGGTGTCATTAATGTGCCTATAAATGGTATTGTGGCTATTGTTAATCTCCTCACTAATATAAAGGTTCTAAATAAAGATGAGGCCATTTTATGACCACATGTGAGACTAGCACACGGTCCAAGGACCAGAAAGGGAATCCTTAAGACCTTAAGCAACACATCTTCCGTCTAATTCATAAAAATCAGGGCCAAGTAAATGACTCAGTGGGTAGGACCACTCTCTGAACAAGCACACGGGCCTGGATTTGCTATTCCCAGCACCTACATAAAAAGCCAGGATGCACATGTAGCTTTAATTCCACATCTTATTGTGTTTCTGTTGCTCTGATAAAACATTACGACTAAAAGCATCTTGGAGAGGAAAGGGTTTATTTCAGCTTACAACTCTCAGGTCACACATACTTTGTCACTGAGAGATATCAGCGCAGGAACTTAAGGCAGAAGTCTGAAGTCAGGAACTGAGGCAGAAGCCATAGAGTAGTGCTTCTTACTAACTTGTTCCTCAGAGCTTACTAAGGTTGTTTTCTTATATAACTCAGAACCAGAGGCCCAGGGATGGCGTTGCCCACAGCCACATAGGCCTTCCAATACCAATCATTAACCAAGAATATGCCCTACCTACGGGGGCCATTTTCCCAAGTGAGGATTCCTCTTCTCAAATGACTCTAGTCTGCGTGAAGTTGACAAAAGGCCAACCAGGACCCCCAGCTCTGTGGATGAACAGTAGAGACAGAAGAATTGCTGGGGCTTGCTGGCTGTCCACCTATCTCTGAGTTCAATAAAAGACCCTGTCTGAGAGGAGAATGGTGGAGAGTGACAGAGCAAAACACAAAGCATCTTCCTCCAGTTTCTTAATGTTGCACACAGGTATGTGTGCCCAGGGCACATACTTATACACTGTGACACAGAGATAATATGACCGTATTATCACATATATGCACAAAGAGAGACAAATATCAAATGTTTTCTTTTATGTGCTGTCTTAGTTAATTTTTCATTACTATGAAGACACCATGACAAAAGTAACTTACAGAAGAGAGAGTTTATACTGGGACTTATAGTTTCAAGAGGAGGGTCTATGACCATCATACCAGGGAGCACGACAGCAGGCAGGCAGACATGGTGGTAGAGCAGTAGTGAGAGCTTATATCGTCATCCTCAAGGAGGTGACAAAGAAAGCTAACTGGGAATAGCATGGGCTTTTGAAACCCTGAGAAGTCCAACCCCAAGGGCACACGTCCTCCAACAAGGCCACACCTCCTAATCCTTCCCAAACAGTTCCACCACCTAGAGACCAAGCATTCAAACATATGTGCCTATGGAGTCCATTCTCATTCAAACAATCACGCATGTGAATCCTGGTGTGATATAAGTTTATTTTAAGTAAACTATACATAAAAGTATACATACCTATGACATGAAAGAGGAAGCAAGGCTGTTGGAGGGAAGGAAGGGGACTGGGGAGAAGGAGAAGAAAAGGGAACAGATGTGGTCAAAGTGTCTGATGTAGTGGAATGTAAGAGGTGAGCAAAAATGTCCCCATGTAGCCCACCACTGCACAACAGCAACAACAACAACAAAAAAAAACTTCCAAATTCCCAAGGCAGTGAGACAGTGAGCTTTGCCATTAATATACAACATACTAGTGGCAACCATTTTTTTCCCAGAGGTTTGCTTCAGTGAACCTTTGCTGCCCCCACTGCTTCTGTCTCTCCACTCCCTCTGCACCCCTTCTGCCATGTGCCTGTACCACCAGGTGATGGTCTGTTAACGGAGGCTGTTGTGCTTTCTGAGGCTGCACAGGTTTGCCTGTCCCTCTCCT